>NC_041385.1:734138843-734168463 GCF_002162155.2 Triticum dicoccoides
GGGGCTTCCCTCCATTTGTTTTTTTTTATTTTTGGTTTTCTGTTTTTCTTTCATTTTGTATTTTATTTGATTATTCCTTTTCTGTTTAAATCATTTAATCCATTTAGCCATTTTATAAAAATATGTCTGTTGCACTATAATTACCTTTGTAATATTCGTCAACCACCGAACAATTTTATTTTAAATTTTGAAAACTTTTATTGTTTTCATCAATTTGAATTTTGAATTTGAACGGTTTCGAATTATTGCGAGGATAGCAACAGTAATCGGGATGACGTGCCATGATTAGCGTGGGATTACTGTAGCAAGATTATCCGGGCGTTACAAAGATTCTGTCACTCTCGCAACCCACCATCTAATAACTACTCCACAATGCATTCCCTTATGCCCAAATATGGTGAAGTGTCATGTAGTCGACGTTCACATGACACCACTAAGAGAATGGCAACATAATACCATCAAAATATCGAACACATATCAAGTTCACATGATTACTTGCAACGTGATTTCTCCCGTGACCTCAAGAATGAAAGTAACTACTCACAAATGATAAACATGCTCAAGATCAGAGGGGTATTTAATAGCATAATGGATTTGAACATATAATCTTCCACCAAATAAACCATATAGTAATCAACTACAAGATGTAATCAACACTACTAGTCACCCACGGGCGCCAATCTATAGTTTTGATACAAAGATTGAATGCAAGAGATGAACTAGGGTTTGAGAGGAGTTGGTGCTGTGAAGATGCTGATGAAGATAACCCTCCCCAAGATGAGAGAGTTGTTGGTGATGATAATGATGATGATTTCCCCCTCTGGGAGGGAAGTTCCCCCGAGGGAATCGCTCCACCGGAGGGCAAAAGTACTCCTGCCCAAGTTCCGCCTCGAGGCGGCAGCGCTTCGTCCCGAATGTCCTCTCCCTTAATTTTTGTAGGTCAAAATGACTTATATACCAGAAGATGGGCACCGGAGATGGGCCAAGGAGGGCAGCACCCACCAGGGCGCGCCCAGGTGGGTTGTGCCCACCTGGTGGCCCTCCTCTGGTACTTATTTGCTCCAATATTCCTTAAATAATCCATAAAAAATCCTCGGGGAGTTTCAACTCATTTGGAGCCGTGCAGAGTAGATAGCTTGACGTAGCATTTTCACGTCCAGATTTCCAGCTGCCAGAATTCTCCCCCTTGGTGCATACCTTGCATATTATGAGAGAAATGGCATGAGAATTACTCGAAAAAGCATTATTATACAATAAAACAACATAAATAACAGTAGGAAAACATGATGCAAAATGGATGTATCAATCCCCTACCTCGTGGGCCTCTCGTAGCTCCCCAAACCTAGTTCCTTCGCCTATATATACTCTTATACCTTGAAAACATCCAAGAGAGCCACAGAACCACTTTTCCACTGCCGCAACCTTCTGTACCCGTGAGATCCCATCTAGGGACCTTTTTCGATGTCCTGCCGGAGGGGGATTCGATCACGGAGGGCTTCTACATCAACACCATTACCTCTTCGATGAAGCGTGAGTAGTTTAGCATAGACCTACGGGTCCATAGTTATTAGCTAGATGGCTTCTTATCTCTCTTTGATTCCCAATACCATGTTCTCCTCTATGTTCTTGGAGATCTATTCGATGTAATATTCTTTTGCGGTGTGTTTGCCGAGATCCGATGAATTGTGGATTATGATCAGATTATCTATGAATATTATTTGGTTCTTCTATGAATTCTTATATGCATGATTTGATATCTTTGCAAGTCTCTTCTAATTATCGGTTTAGTTTAGCCTACTAGATTGATCTTTCTTGCAATGGGAGAAGTGCTTAGCTTTGTGTTCAATCTTGCGGTGTCCTTTCCCAGTGACAGTAGGGGCAGCAAGGCACGTATTGTATTGTTTCCATCGAGGATAAAAAGATGGGTTTTCATCATAGTGCTTGAGTTAATTCCTCTACATCATGTCATCTTACTTAATGCGTTACTCCATTCTTTATGAACTTAATACTCTAGATGCATGATGGATAGTGGTCGATGTGTGGAGTAATAGTAGTAGATGCAGAATCATTTTGGTCTACTTGACACGGACGTGATGCCTATGTTCATGATCATTGCCTTAGATATCGTCATAACTTTTCTGTCAATTGCTCAGCAGTAATTTGTTCACCCACCGTAATATTTGCTATCTTGAGAGAAGCCACTAGTGAAACCTATGGCCTCTGATACGTCTCCAACGTATCTATAATTTATGAAGTATTCATGCCATGTTTACAATAGTTTTATATGATTTTGGTATGATTTGATTAGAACTAACCTGGACTGACGTTGTTTTCAGCACAACTGCCGTGGTGTTGTTTTTGTGCAGACAAAAAAGTCCTCGGAATGCGCTGAAAATCAGCGGAGATTTTTTCTGGAAAATATAAAAAATACTGGAATGAAAAGTTACCTGAGGGGAGTCCCGTGGGCCCCATGAGGGTGGAGGGCGCCCCCACCACCTTAGGGCATGCCCCCTGCCTCGTGGACTCTCCATGGGGCCCCCTAACTTGTTCTCGATGCCAACCTCACCTATAAATGCCCAAACCTCTAGAAAATAACCTAGATCCGAAGTTCCGCCACCGCAAGCCTCTGTAGCCACGAGAAATCAATCTAGGCCCTCTCTGGCACCCTGCCGGAGGGGGCTATCATCATCGGAGGCCATGGCGGAGGATCCTGGAGGGGACATCATCGCCATGAAGTCCACGATCCAGAGGGAGAACCTCTCCCCAACCAGGGGGGAGGCCATGGAGGAGGAAGCACAAGGGGGAGAACCTCTCCTCCTCTCTCTCGGTGGCGCTGGAGTGCCATCGGGAGGGGAATCATCGCCGCAGTGTTCGTCTTCATCAACATCACCATCATCATCACCATCCTCATCTCTTTTATGCGGTCCACTCTCCCGCACCCCGCTGTATTCCCTACTTGAACATGGTGCTTTATGCCACATATTATGATCCAATGATGTGTTGCCATCCTATGATGTTTTGAGTAGATATCCTTTGTCTTTGGGTTGATTGGTGATCTAGATTGGTATGAGTTGTATGTCTTACTTTGGTGTTGTCCTATTGTGCCCTCCATGTCACGCAAGAGTGAGGGATTCCCGTTGTAGGGTGTTGCAATACGTTCATGATTCGCTTATAGTGGGTTGCTTGAGTGACAGAAGCATAAACCCGAGTAACGGGGTTGTTGCATATGGGATAAAGGGGACTTGATATGTTAATGGTATGGTTGGGTTTTACCTTAATGATCTTTAGTAGTTGAGGATGCTTGCTAGAGTTCCAATCATAAGCGCATATGATCCAAGAAGATAAAGTATGTTAGATTATGCCTCTCCCTCATATGAAATTGCAATAGTGATTACTGGTCTTGTTAACAATTGCCTAGGATAATTCCACACACCGTCCCATCATTATTCCACACTCGCTATTTATAATATTTAGTAATATATTCTAACTCTATGATAACAGCACCTACTTTTATATTTTAGCTTTCCGATATCATGCAAAGTTATCCTCTTCATACCCACAACGTAGTTTTATTTCTCGTTTCTAGTTGGAAGCAAACGTTCGGTGTACGTAGAGTCGTATTAGTGGCAGATAGGACTTGAGAGAATATTGATCTTGCCTTTAGCTACTTGTGGGTTTGATACTCCATACTTATCACTTCCACCTTTGGGAATTTCTATGATGATTCCCTGCACTTGGGGATTATCAAGCTCTTTTCTGGCGCCGTTGCCGGGGAGCAATAGCGTGGGGTTGATATTCTCGTGTGTGCTTGTTTGCTTTCTTCACTAAGTAGTTTTTGTTTTACCTTTTTTAGATTTGCTTAGTTTTGGGTGAAACATACAAAAAATTAAAAATTAAAATACAAAAAGATTCACTTGCCTCATATACCTCAAAAGTTTTTCAAAAAGAGAAGTGATTGGAAAGTTATGCATTGGAGAAGTGAGGGTCGACCATGAACACTTGTGTTCATGCTCATGGAAACAATGTAGAATTTTTCATGGAAGTTTGTATGAAAATAATTATCCCCTTGTATATATCCATTGTATTATAAAAATAATGTGCCAAGCTTTGGTTTTAGGATGATTAGATTGCTTGTTTACTATGTGCAGTACAAAAACAGAAACTTTGGCTGTAGCGCGTGAATTTACATTTTTTACTGGCAAGTGAAATGGGTCTGAAACTTTTTCCAAATTACTTCAGTACAACTTTTTTAAATTTTCATATTTGTTTTAGAATTTTTGGAGTTACGGAAGTATACTGAATTTCCAGATTACTACAGACTGTCCTGTTTTTGACAGATTCTGTTTTTCGCGTGGTGTTTGCTTATTTTGATGAATCTATGAGTAGTATCGGGGGGTATGAACCATAGAGAAGTTGGAATACAGTAGATATTACACCAATATAAATTAAGAATGAGTTTGCAACAGTACCTAAAGGTAGTGATTTGCTTTATTATGCTAACGGATCTCACAAAGTTTTTGTTAAGTTTTGTGTGGCTGAAATGTTCGAAGAACAAGGAGTTACCTATGTGAGAAGAATAAAGAGAGGCAATAGTTCAAGCTTGGGGATGCCCAAGGCACCCCAAGTAAATATTTCAAGGATACTCAAACATCAAACCTTGGGGATGCCCCGGTTGGCATCCCATCTTTCTTCTTCATGAATTATCGGTATACCTCGGTTTTTGTTTTGTTCACATGATTTGTGTCCTTTATGTTTTTTTATTTTTATTTAGGAACCATGCTAGTATGAGATAGCCCTTTGTTGATTTATAGAATGCTTCATGTGCCTCACCTATATCTTTTGAGTATAATCTTATAGAATGCTCTTTGTGCTTCACTTAAACCTTTTGAGTATGGTTTTATAGAATGCTTCGGGTGCTTCACTTATATATTTTGAGCTTGGATATTGGTTAGTCTATATTAATTGTAGAATGCTCCATGAACTACACTTATATCTTTTGGAGTATGATTAATACTATCATCGAAAGTGGGTTTGGAAGAGTGTCAACTTTAGGAATTAGTGATCCCATTATTTTGGAGGGTGTTGAATCTTAGTATGTTATTTATGAAATTGGATTTGGAAGAGTGTCAACTTTAGTTAGTAATGATTCCACTATTTCGGAAGAGGTTCCAATTGATTATGAGAACAAAGTTTCTATCTATGATAATTATTGTGATGATATGTATGCTATAAGGGAATATGTTAACCATGAAAACTTGTCATCATCAGTTAAATTTTCAATTGGATTATACCTTGCATGATAGTTATTTTGTTGAGTTTGCTCCAACTATTCCGAACGAGAAGAATTTTGCTCATGTGGAGAGTAGTAAAAAAATTATGCTTGTAGATCATGAAAAGAATGCTTTACGTGATGGTTATATTGTTGAATTCATTCATGATGCTACTGAAAATTATTATGAGGGAGGAATATATTCTTGTAGGAGATACAATAATATCAAGTTTCCTCTCTATGTGCCTGAAGTTTTTGAAGTTATACTTGTTTTGCCTTCCTATGCTAGTTGATTCTTGTTCCTATAAATTGTGTGCTCACAAAATCCCTACGCATAAGAAGTGGGTTAGGTTTAAATGTGCTAGTAATATTATTCATGATTCTCTTTGTATGTTTCAATTCTTATCTTTTATGTGAGCATCATTGAAATCATCATGCCTAGCTAAAAGGCATTAAAGAAAAGCGCTTGTTGGGAGACAACCCAATATTTACCCTTACTGTTTCTATGTGTTCACATGATTAAGCTACTGTAGTAATCATGTTTTATAGCTTTTGAATATAGTGCGAAGTAAGACCTTTGGGCAGACTTGGGTGAAAGTTAATGTGATCTTGTTGTAAAAAACAGAAACTTTGCACTCGCGAGATTAGCTGTCATTTTTTACATAAGAGTGCCTTTGACTTTATTCTTTTTGAAGAAGATTAATAGATAAATTAATCACGTCCACAAATTTATTTCATAATTGTTGGGGTAGCAGAAGTATGGTTGCTATTCAGATCATTACAGACTTTTCTGTTTCTGACAGATTCTGTTTTCATTGCATAGTTACCTTGTTTTTTAGTTTCTTTGGTTTATATTTCTCAATATAAATTGTAGAAATGATATGGTACAGTAGGCATTGTGTGAGAAAAAAATATGAATCTTGTCTTTGACAGTACCAAAGTGAATGATTTACTCTTTATCATACTAACCCATCTCACGAAGTTCTGTTAAGTTGTGTGTGATTGAAGTTTTCAAGTTTTGCGTGAGATATCGATATGAGGAGAATAAGGAGTGGAAATACCCTAAGCTTAGGGATGCCAAAGGCACCCCCAAGGTAATACTTCCTCTCTCCAGAAAAGCTTGTCCCTCAAATGGATGTATCTAGCATCAAGTTAGTGCTAGATACATCCATTTGAAGGACAAGCTTGGGACAAGTTTTTTCGGGCGGGGGGAGTATTAAAGAAGGCTCAAGACCCTAAGCTTGGTGAGTTATTACAACAGCAACAAACTTTAATATAAAAAATTTATTATAGAACTTTTATCATAGACTTCTCATGAACAAGTGACAATTCATCACAACATTGAAGTATAAAGCATAAACTCTATTGGAAACCAACAAACTATGTTCTTAGTCAACTTTGCAACTACAATTCATCATCTTTTCAGGAAAGGTCATGTATCAGAGCCTTTAGGCAAGTCCACATACTCAACCATCATTTAGTCTTCTATGATTGCTAACACTCACCGTGTACACATGAGCAAAACGTTTCAACCGGACACAAAGAAAGATAGGGGCTTATAGTTTCGCCTCCCAACACACTCACCTCAAGGGTGATGTCAACAATAATAACTTATGCCAACCATATTCAACTAGACATATGTGCCTAGATCTTTCCTCACCACATGATGCTTGTCAAAGGAGGAAAATAAAAGGAATAGAGAGAAAAACTTTTACTCTTGCATAAAAGTAAATACATGGAAGTAAAAGATAGGCCCTTCGTAGAGGGAAGTAGAGGTTGCCATGCACTTTTTGTTTGTATCCTCAACCCCTTAGTGCAAGAGAATGTCACGTTATATTGCCCCTTGTGATGGGAACCTTTATTATGCAGTCTGTCGCTTTTATTCTTCACCATCACAAGTTCGTACAACACTCAATTTTCCCTTACACTAAATGATCTCAGATTTTTATAAGCAATTTTTATTGCCCTTTGTGCACCGATGACAACTTACTTGAAGGATCTTACTCAATCCATAGGTAGGTATGGTGGACTCTCAAACAAGATAGGGTTTAAGGGCTTTGGATGCACAGGTAGTATCTCTACTTAGTGCGGAATTTTTGGCTAGCAAAGATAGGGGCAAGCACCACATGTTGAAGGATCTATGACAATATGACTTCTATGTGAATATGAACAAACATAAATCATTAAGTTGTCTTCCTTGTCCATTGTCAACAATTTAGGCATATAATATTTTGGTGGGTGCTCACAATCACAAAAGATTTCCATGATAGTGTATTTATATGTGAATCTTCTCTTCCCTTATTAATTCTTTCATGTGTTGCATGATTGACCAATGCTATGTTTGTCAATCTACAATAAAATTTTCTACTTATACTTTTCCTTGTGTAATGTCATCACTTACCATAATATTAGCATATGATCTTTTATTTTTATTTCCTTTATTTTTATTGCAGCAAGAAAGTAAAGAAGGCAAAAGTCAAACTAAACTTTATTATATCTCACACACGATTACAAGGATTGATCACTAAGCAAACTCACAAAAAGAAAGGATTGTTCTAAACTTTTATTCATCTAATAGCAAAAGATAACCATTGATCGAACTAAGAAAATAAAGGCAAAAGATAGTGGAGATTTATACGATACCGGGGCACCTCCCCCAAGCTTGGCGAAAGCCAAGGGGAGTGCCCATACCCAATACTCAGTTTTATTTTGGTGGTGATGAAGAAGATGGTTTATTGTCTTTCTTCCTCAGCTTACGCTTGAGGACAGAGTTCTCATCTTTCAGTTCTTGGATCTCCCACTCAAGCTCCAACACCTTTTTGCATAAATCATGCTTATTTTCCCACAAGAGATGAAAAGGGATAAACTGGATCTTAGGCCTCTTTGCTTTATTGGGGAGACTTGACTTCTTAAATTCAACCTGCATGTCCCCAGGTTGGGGCAATGGAACTTCATCCTCCTCTGAGCTTGTCTCCTCCTTCCTCTAAGGATCAAAGTCTTCCTCTTCCTCCGAGGTCCAGCCATAGTGCTCCATATCCCCATAGACCTTGGGGTTTGCGATGAAGTCAGCAACATAGCTCTCCCCCTCAGAGTCTTGGGATGACATTATTCCAGGTCTGATAGGAAACAACAAGAAAATAAAAAAAGGAGATTTCTCTGCGATACGGAGGTTAACAGGTTCAGGAGGTATATATAGATTTTTTTTTATCTTGGGGAACAAGCAGAACAGAAGAAAAACGAAGATCGGAAAGTACCAGAGGTGGGCACAAACCACCTGGGCGCGCCAGGCAAGCTTGGCGCGCCCTGGTCTATTGTGCCCACTAGGGTCACTTTCCTGGAAGTTTCTTATTTTACTAATTTTCTAAATATTTCAAAACTGACAAAAAATATTTTTATGGATTTTTCGGAGTCCGTTTGTTTACCGTATCACATACCTCCTTATTTTCATGATTCTGGAGTGTTCTAGAAGGACTCTTTTATGTGTTCTTCCGGTGTCAAAGTTTTAATAACATTGCTTTCTACATTAATGGGCGTACGTGAGATATAGTGTTTTATTCGTTGCCCATTGACAACCTTCGGGTTAGACCCTTCGGCATTATTTATTTTGATAGCTCCAGATCGATAGACCTCCTCGATGACATAGGGTCCTTCCCATTTGGAGAGGAATTTTCCTGCAAAGAATCTGAAACGAGAGTTGTACAAAAGAACATATTCACCTACTTTGAACTCACCCTTTTGGATTCTTTTCTCACGCCATCTTTTAACCTTTTCTTTGAATAACTTAGCATTTTCATAAGCCTAGGTTCTCCATTCATCTAATAAGCTAATATCAAATAACCTCTTTTCTCCATCAAGTTTGAAATCATAATTGAGTTCTTTTATTGCACAAACTGCTTTGTGTTCTAACTCAAGAGGTAAATGACAGGCTTTTCCATACACCATTTTATATGGAGACATACCCATAGGATTTTTGTATGTTGTTCTATAAGCCCAAATGCATCATCTAATTTCTTAGACCAATTCTTCCAGGACCTATTAACAGTCTTTTGTAAGATTAATTTTATTTCTCTATTGCTAAGTTCAACTTGATCACTAGACTAAGGATGATAAGGTGACGCAATTCTATGATTAACATCATACTTAGCAAGCATCTTACGGAAAGCACCATGAATAAAATGTGAACCACCATCGGTCATTAAATATCTAGGGACTCCAAACCTTGGAAAAATAACTTCCTTAAGCATTTTAATAGAGGTGTTGTGATCAGCACTACTGGTTGGAATAGCTTCTACCAGTTTAGTAACATAATCAATAGCAACCAAAATATGTGTATACCCATTAGAGGAAGGAAAAGGTCCCATAAAGTCAAATACCCAAATATCAAATGGTTCAACAACAAGTGAATAATTCATAGGCATTTCTTGACACTTACCGATATTACCTATTCTTTGACATTCATCGCAAGATGAGACAAACTTACGGGCATCCTTGAAGAGAGTAGGCCAATAAAAACTAGATTACAATACCTTATGAGCGGTTCTGTCTCCCGCGTGATGTCCTCCATAAGCTTCGGAGTGACATTTCCGTAGGATTTGTTCCTGTTCATGCTCAGGTACACAATGTCTAATAATACCATCCACTCCTTCTTTATACACTACAAAAAAAAGACACATCCATGACATTTTGGGCTGAACGAAATTTTTTTCTGTCATACTTATGACACTTCTATGATGATAACTGTGAAAAAACCCGGTATCATCATAGATGTGGTGGGCTCCTACTTCTATGACAAAAAATTATGATAGAAAATGGGCTTTTCATCCTGGGCGGGCCGGAGACACAGCTGCATGACATTCTTTGGGCCGTCCTTGACGGAAAAAACCGTGGTAGAAGCGAGGGCGAGGAAAATTTCAGGGAGTTCCCGGTTACGGTGAGTGGTTGAGGGCCAAGTGATGCGCGTTTCTCTCATACTCGTACGCGCGTGTGTGTGAGGCGTTGGCTCTAACTGAACCCGAGCGAGGCGTTGGGCTCTAACTGAACCCGAGCGATTGCACTGCAGGCTACGCGTTACCGAACCCGAGTGGATCGATCGATGGCTGTTAACTGAACCCGATCGAGCGATTCCTTCGCTACTGCTGCTAATGGAAGCCGATCGATGCTGCCTCTGGATGAACAGTGAGCGTTGCGTGGGGTTTGGATGAATAGTGAGCAGTGGGGGTGGATGAACAGGACCCCGTGGCGTTGCCTCTGGATGAACAGGATCCCGATCGATCGAGCCGATTGGGGCTGGATGAACAGGACCCCGTGGAGGGCTGGATGAACAGGACGACCCCGCGGAGGGCAGGATGAATAGTAGACGGTGGAGGGGTGGATGAACAGTAGCACGTGGAGGGGTGGTTGAACAGGAGCCCATGGAGGGGTGGTTGAACAGTAGCCGGTGGAGTAGCGCACGGTAGAGACTGGATGAACAAGAGCCCGTGGAGGCTGGAGGAGGTCGACGGTGGATGAACAGTAGCCCGTGGAGGCTGGAGGAGGTTGACGGTGGAGACGAACAGTATCCCATGGAGTCCCGTTTTGCGGTACGCCACACCCCTCCCAATGAACAGGACCCCCATTTCGACCGTAGCGCTCCAACACAAGTCTGTTTCGTCTGTTTTGTGGTACGCCACACCCCTCCCGATCAACAGGACCCCCGTTTCGACCGTAGGAGGTCCATTTCCTCCGTTTTACGGTACGCCAGAACCCTCCTGGTGAACAGGATCCTGTTTCGAACGTGGCCGGTCGAACACAAGGTCGTTTCCTCTGTTCTACGGTACGCCAGGCCTCATTTCCATCGCCTGTTCCGTCCAAGGCCTCCCGATGAACACAACAACACATTCCGTTCCGACCCAGCCGGTTGGCTCCCCATGAACACGACGACGACGCTGTTTCTCCGTTCTGACCCAGCCATGTACATGAGCCCTGGCCATACATATGCGCGAGTAGGCGTTCGAGACCCCGCCCGTATGTACACATACGTGGCCGTATTTTCTTTCTTGCACACAGGCTGTTGTACATACGTGTACATGCTACGTGTGCGCCTCTACTACGACACGTGCGCACCTCTACATCCACCAGTATGTACGTACACGTTCACGACCAGAATGAAAATGCTACGTACGCTTCGACTAGGTGGATCCCGACTGTCAGGCACTTCCTTGCATGCGAAGATGTAGTTGGTGGGTCCCAGCAGTCAGGGGGGCGAATCATTTTTTTCGGACGCACTTCCTCGCGTGCGAAGATGTAGCTGGTGGGTCCAAGTAGTTAGGGGGTGAATCGTTTTTTTCGGACGCACTTCCTTGCGTGCGAAGATGTAGCTGGTGGGTCCCAACAGTCAGGGGGGGCGAATCGTTTTTTTTTTGGCCCGGACGCACTTCCTTGCGTGCGAAGGTGTAGCTGGTGGGTCCCAACAGTCAGGGGGAAATGTTTTTTTGCGAAATACGGTGGCCCGTCCAGTGGGTCCCTGCTGTCAGGTGGACGAATAATTATTTTGTGCGTAATAAGGAGGCACTTCCTTGCTGCTGCCGTGGACCCAGCTGTCGGCCTCTCCACATACAGTACTCTTCCGATGGAAGTCGGTCGTTGACCACATTGACCACGCCGCGCCGAGAGCACCACGGCGGTGGACGATGGCGAGGCCTAAGAAGGGGACGACGCGAAGCGGGGGAAGACGCGGCAGTGGATGCCCACGCGTAGAGGAGTATGAGGGTTCACTCGTTCGGCTGCGGTGTGAGACTGCCATCGCCACAGAATAACATGGGGTGTGGGTGAGTGGAGGGATGGCCTGGCCAGCAGCGGGAGTAGTAGGGGGCGGTGAGGCCTCCGCGGCATCACAACCGGCCACGGGAGGCAGGAGCAGGCGGCACGAGTGGCACTGCTTTGGGCGGCTGGAGCAAGAAGACCAGAGGTTGAAGAAGCACGATGGCCGTTGGATGGACATCGTACGGTCACTCCAGCTAAAATCATTCATATTGACTAAGTTGACAAAGCCCTCCATCCCCGTCAACTTAGTGGGCCCACAAGTTAGCCTCCCACCAAGGTGGGTCCTAGCTAGCAGGGGGAGTATTCAGTTTTTTTCTGCTTAATAAGGAGGCACTTCCGGTGGGTCCGAGCTGACAGCGGGGGAACATTTTTTCGCGAAATACGGTGGCCCATCAGGTGGGTCCAAGCAGTCAGGGGGGAAACATTTTTTTGCAAAATATGGTGGCCCATCCAATGGGTCCCTGCTGTCAGGTGGAGGAATCATTATTTTCCACATAATAAGGACGCACTTCCTTGCTGTGGCCGTGGACCCAGCTATCAGCCTCTCCACGTACAATATACTTCCGATGGAAGTCGTTCCTTGACCACGTTGACCACGACGCATTCCATTGCATGCATGCGTCCATGGGTGTGGTGCGTCCCCACTGTCAGCCTCTCACGTACAGTCATCTCCCGATGACTCTCGGTTGTTGACCACGTTGACCACACCGTGCTGAGCACACTAAGGCCAGTGGACGACGGCGAGGCCCAGACTGGAACGACCCGGAGATGGGGAAGACGGGGCAGTGGAGTTGCAGATGGAGAAGAGTGGGAAACTTGACTGGTTCGGGTGCGCGACAGCACAGACGTGGTGCCGCCCATGGGAGACAGGAGCAAGAACAGAGGTTGCAGAAGGAGCACGGCTGTTGGATTAACATCCAACGGTCCAGCTGCTAGAATCATTTGTTGATTAAGTTGAGAAAGTCGTGCGTACATGTCCGCTTAGTAGGGCCACAAGTCAGCCACCAAATCTGACGGGTCCCAGCTGTCAATGGGATGAATAATTTTTACGCAAAACAAGGAGGCACTTCCTTCCATGCGAAGATACAGCCGGTGGGTCCCAGCTGTCAGGTGGAGGAAACATTTTTTCAGCTTAATGAGGAACATTCCTTGCGTGCGACCATGGACCTCGTGGGTCCCAGCCGTCAGGCTCTCCACGTGCAGTCCTCTTCCGATGACTCTCGTTTGTTGACCACGCCGCACCGAGCGCAGCGAGGCGGTGGACGACGGCGAGGCCCCAGACGGGAACGACACGGAGATGGGAAGACGCGGCAGTGGAGTCGCATATTGAGAGGAGGAGAAGGGTTATAACTGGTTCTGTTGCAGCGTGGGGCTGCAGTCTGTGGAGAATAACAGGAGGTGTCGATGAGTGGAGGGATAGCCTGGCCGGTGGTGGGGTAGCGCTTCGCAGCGATGCGTGCTAAGCATAGCCGCTAGCCACCGGAGGCCGGACCAGGCGGTCCTGGCAACGCTGGAGGAAGAAGACGCGAGATTGAAGGTGCATGCCGACCATTGGATATAAATCCAATGGCTGTGGATGTCACAATCATTTATTGACCAAGTTGACAACGCCCTACGTAGGCTTCGACCTATTGGCCCACATGTCAGCCTGCAAAAATGTGGCATATATTTAACCCATGTTTTCTAGAATGTACAGTCCATTTGCTGGGCTGGGTGAACAAATAATTTCGCGTCAATCAGGCCCATTTATATTTTCTAAAAAATCCCAGCCCATTTGCACTTCCTTGAAATACACGAATTAGCTGGGCTCGTTATATATATAATGTTATGTTAGAAGGAGCAATTAATATCAAAGAATAAACCGGAGAGACACATTTTTTATATATATAATTAACAAATTAGCGAGTTATTGCTCAAAATAAAAATGAGCGCGTTATTATTAAATTCGTCATTAAAATCTTCGCAAGCTTTTGTACGCAATCACCGGGATTTTCCTTGCCCATGAGTCAAAAACAACCAGGATTTTCCTTGCCAACTTCCGTTAAACATTTACTTCTATAAGTTAATAACACATGGGATGTTTTTATAATGTATATATAAGTCTCTATAAAATATACAATGATAGTAATAATTTAAATATATATAATGTGGTTAGAAGGGAAAACATAAATTGGACACAGCATTATTATTCTTATATATATATAAATAGAACAGAGACCTGCTTTTTATTAAAAAAATACATTGGGCTGCCGATTTTTAAGAAAAAGCCCATAGGCCAGTATGGACCTCACAAAATAAGTTCAAACCACTGTCTCCATATGTCGTGGGCTACGCATGTTAAAATACAAAACCTAGGCCTAGCTGATACTTGTTCACCCTCTGGAAAAAAATGACACCAGATCCCCGAGCGAACTGGATTAAAGAGGGAGCCGGCGGCAAGACTGAAGAAGCACATCAGGAGCGATTTTTTTTTCTTCAGTGGATGGCTCTCGATAGCGTTTTTTTACTTGCCTTTTCACCATACAACTTGTATTTTTAGCCTCCCAGTCCATCGTGGTGGACCAACAACCCATTTGCTGGGCGGGCCAACCTACATAAACCAGCACTCGATTTTTCATCAAGCCCCAAAAACAATGCAGTACTATGTCTGTTTTGAGGCCGAAAACATTACGGCAGGGGTTGAGCGGGGGAGAGGGGAAGACAGAGTAATAAAAAGATTAAAAAGAGCTGATGCACCGTTGCTACCCTAACAAAGCAGGTGCAATTCTTCTCGGGAAGAAGGTGTGTCGTTGACACCCAAACGTCACATACCCCACACTAGGCATACTAACAAGTTCACACACAAATACAACAGAAAAGGTAAACATTCGTATCAAACTCAGGTTCACAGGACATGTTCATATTCATAGCCAACATTCACTATCAACAACTCAAAAGATTCATATATACACAAGCTCAGCATATCTATGCATCCAAATGATTGATAGATCACACGACAATATTCATGCATAATTCACAAAAAGATTCAGATATACACATGTTCAGTATGTTTATGCATCCAAATGATTGAGATCACAGCCTATATGATCCATGGATGAACTTTAATTACCTAGGGTACAGACTGGTAAATGGTGTTCAGTCGGAGGTACTTCTTGCTAAAATTAGTTCTTGTATGAGTAAACTTTCGAGTACATAAGAGGCAGCACAGACAATCTGAACTTTGCTTGTAGGTTTATCCTCAAATAGTGGCCTCGTGTCGAGCGAGGTTTGAGCAACTTGGCCACTACTTTCATCCAACTAGTTTACTGGCTCATCTTGGTCTTGTAGCTCGCCAAAATTCTACCTTGCAGACAAGAAAGGAGGCGGTTGAGAAAATGAACCACCCAAATTTTTTGTGCAGTTCAACTGAAATGGAGCATCCCTAGCATGCAGACTGATTAAGTGTCAGATGAATATACGCGTCAACCAACTTGTCTGGAATCTTTAGACTCCATGCCATACGGTTCGCTACCATATCTGCCGATAACCAAAAGGCACAAGTTGGGACCAAAGACTGGACTGTGTTCTTCTGGGCTATTCACCAAGCAATATTTTTGGCATTCACTCTCCTAATACTTGGGAGTTTGACAACTGGTTGACGCCGGTTGATACTCGAATGAATATAGGCACTTCTTGTCAACATCGATGCTTGTCTGAGTGAACTTTGGAGTACATGGCACCAGCATAAGTATCTGTCCATCTGATCATTTTGTGCAGTTCTACTGAAATCACCCAATGCAATGATTTGCCTGTGAGTTCAGGCTCCAAGTTACTCCTTTATAAAATCGGCAAATAGTAGCACAATACCAAATTACCAACACATGACAAGCACAATAATCAGGATGAAGACCAGTACCAACCTGTGTGAGGTAGCATATCAATTACTATTTCCTTTGACTGGAAGCCGAGATAAGCGAAGCGACTGACAGCGAAGGAAGAAAGCAAGCCAAGATTAGCGATTGATTGGAAAGGACGGAAGCTGTCGAGGCAATGAAGCACCCAAAGTTTTTGTGTAATTCCACCAAAATCAAGCATCCCTATTGGCACATATATTGAGAGAGTGAGATTACTGTAATAGTGGGACTAGTTGATCAAACATACACTAACAAACAAAAGCACCCTCATTATCTTAATGGGTAAAGTTAACAACATAGTAGTCTTGCTTAAAGAGAGGTATTAGTTTACTCAATCAGTGCCAATTAGCTCAACACCCAAAGCATTGCCATTTATCATAGGTTGCAAAACTTTAACGTGCAAAGATAAAGGAGTTTCTCATGACAGTAGCACGATACAAATAGAGATGACAACAAACTAATATGGATGAAGGCCTTAGGCCCGTACCAACCTGAGAAAAAAAGCTTATTCATGTAGTCCCATAAGAGATGATAAAGCACTGACTGGAATCACACAATAGTATATTTTTTTGTGCACTTCAAATGTATGGTTGAAATCACTCTTGTTTACAAGTGTTGAGATTACATCGAAAGATTATCAAGAACTTACAGCAGAGTTAAAGCACTAACTGGGATACAGTTCATTGTATTGTCTTGTGTAGTTCCACTAAAATGTATGATTGGCACAACATGATCCCTGTTTGCACAAGTAGGAACAAGGTGAAACCTTCATTAGCTTAGTGAGAAATGATAGGAAGACATTAGCATATTACTCAAACAGTAGCATCAAATTCATGATGGACAATACGCAAAACATTGCCTCATTGAACCAATGGCAATAAATTGACATGCAAAACAATAGCACTATTATGTCATGACAGTAATAATATTCCATCCCTGCTCCACCACATGATTCACCTCCACAGACAAACATACACACGCACATGATTCAGCATAGGGTCCTACTAAAGATTTGTTTAACTCCGACAGGATAATTAGGTAGCAATAAATTAGTGGTACTTAAGTACTCCTAATTAATTAAGTGAGGCAGCAGAAGTGGAAGGGCTCCCTGGAGGATCGTCTCACATGTAAGGTAGTCATTGCCGGAGCCCTTGAATGGCCTCGACTGAGGCCTCTCGCTTCAGCAAGATCGCCTTGGCACTGTTTATTCTTCTTCTTCTACCTCTTCATGCTCTGGTTCTCTTTCTCCTCACCAGTTGGTGAAACCAAGTACATGATTGGCCTTCTAATTCAGAATTGGTTTTGTCAATGAGGGAGTACAAGTGTACTAGTAAAAAGTAGCATTATTTTCTCATGGCAGTCAGAAAATAGAGATGAACACATGCATTAAATATCATTCTTACCTAAAGGAAGGTTATGGCGCCAATATGGATGATGAGGATTGGAACACAGATCTCCCTTTGTGCAGTTCCACTGAAATGAACCAACTGTTCCATTCTCGCATTCAAGTTAAACAGCACAAAAGTCACTTCTTTTAAGAAGAGTTTTGCACAGTGCACCAAAAGGTCACAACAGCAACGAGGTGAATTGGATATCCTTGTTTGCACAAAAAGGTACAGAGGAAACAATCAGAGTCTCAAACAACTACAGGCAAAAAACATTTGGCTAAACTTGTCATGGCTTATAACAGTGGCATGGCTTCATTTTTACCAGGGACATTAGATTAAGAAAAGCTAAATATTTGGTATAAGGGCATGGGGCAGTGGGTGCACCAGCAGTCCAGCACCATGTACGTAAACAGGGCATAAAGTGGTGATTCATAGTTTGTTCCCCCGAGAAACAAACATCCAAGAAACATATCTAGGTTGGTCCCATTTTTGTTCACTCTAGCCACCTACTCCTATGTGTGGATAGCAAATCTAGTCCTGGTCATACCATTGTGTACAGCGTTACCCCTATATTTCCCTTTTCGACCAAGAGACCGGTTGGATGACCAGTCTGTACTACTTTCACCCCCTTTCCTTCCTGTTTGTACCAAGTCCGATGTACATACTAAATTCCCCCACCCCCACTTTATTTCTTGTTTGAACCAAGTACTTCCTTCGTCCGGAATTACTTGTCATCAAAATGGATGTGACTAGAACTAAAATACATCTAGATACATCCATTTCAATGACAAGTATTTTCGGAAGGAGGGAGTACAAGATTCGGCTCCATGAAGTAGCTTTACCTCTAACAATAGAAGAAAAAAAATAGGTGACGTTGGACCATCCGATCGAGAGGGGCTGAGAGGTAGAAAATGATGCACATGCAACGACGTAGCAAGCTGGGGAAGTAGAGCTAAGGCGGTTTCGAACGAAGATATACCTAAAGGTCGTCGGGATGTGGATAGGTGGGCGGCGGGAGGCCGGATCCGCCCACAGGCAACGACGAAGGGATCGGAGGACCTCCTGCGCCGGCGCTCGGCCAGAGATAACGGTGCGGCCAACAGTGGGTCTCCTCCCTCGCTGTCGATGATGGCCTAAACGCTGCCCCTCCTCCCCTTCACCGGCAGAGGGGGATACGTCCGGATCTGTAACCAACGGTGAGGATAGAAAGACAGTGTTTTTTGAAGGGAGAAAGACAGTGTTACTACCCCTATCTTGTTTAGATCTGGAGAGGATGAGAGTGTGTGAATAGAGCAATCCTAGCAAGCAAGCGCGGAGGCTCCAGTCTATATATACGTAGTGGGGAAGTTTTCCTTTTTCACTCCATCAAAACAATCGTTTAAAATTGTGTACTACTACATGCCAGGTCGCGGTTTTTTTAGTTGTTGATTGTTTTTCGAGATAGCTACCCGCTTGTTCCAAGTGGTGTTACGGTGTGCTAGGTCACACTTTGTATTGTTCAAGTCTGGTACTACAAGTCCCTCCATTAAATGAACAAGCACCCCCTCATAAAAATTTTGAACAAGCCCACAACTAAAATTCGCGGAAACGTGGGTTGCCCCAACATGCATTATTATTTATATTTTCTACTCCCTCCGTTCCTAAATATAAGTCTTTTTTATTAGCCACACCTAAGACAAGAATTTGTTTATTAGTAGTGAACCCCACATGTCATAGACACAAAAATTGTGGCAAGATTCCCTTAGGCAAGCCAAAGTGTGTCTAACAATTTGAGCAACTCAAGTTAGGCAAGTGTGGCAAGTGTGGGAAAAATAATGTGGCAACATAAGACAAACATAGTCACAATCCAAACAGCCCCGTAATTTTTTGTGACATGCACGAAAATTTGGTTAGTTAAATTTATAGTCAAAATTTAGCAAGGTGCATCAAATCAACACATGCAAGTATCAAAACGAAAGTCATGGCATGCATGCATGCGTTGTACTCCCTCCGTTTCCAAATATAAGTCTTTTTAGAGATTGCAACAAGTGACTACATACGAAGCAGAATATGTCTACATACATTCGTATGTTGTAGTCCATTTGAAATGTGTAAAAAGACTTATATCGAGTGCAGTGCTTTGATGTGTTGCTCAACTCGTACAAGACCGAGAAATTTGATTACTACAATGCCCTCTCCCTCGCGGACTGAGCTCCGGTGCCTTAACTGCACCTGCCTTTGGCTGCATGGCAGGAGGGCCAACCACCTGTTGGGCCCACCTGTCATAGACGCAAAGGCAGGAGCAGTAAGTAGAAGCTTTCGCTACATGCTATCCCTCCCGCACGAGGTGGACGGACATGCAGCAATGGATTCGATACTGTAGAAGTAGGAGTAACATCATTGTTCGTCTTCTCGAAGAGGCGAAGAGCCAAGCGCAACCCGAACATGGCAGTTGCGAACGCTCGCGTGGTGCGGTGCCTTGGAGCACGCATATAGTAGCCAGGGTCTTGCATGAGACAAAATTGCTATTTGAGCCCACTATTATAGTACTAGTACTTGCTACTCCCTCCGTCTAGGTGAGTAAGTCGTTGAATTTGTAGCTAAGCTTCCCTCATTGAATTGTTTAACAATTAAACTCTATCATCCATTGGTTGATACTCATTCTGCATAGGTCCACGCGCTTAGCATCGTTTCCTCCTGGGGTTACCAATGTTTATTTGATAATTAATAGCATTGTATGCAATGAACTAGCCACTGCAAGTCATTAAAAGCATGCACACCTCTCATCTCTTATTGGTTGGTATGTCAAGAAACAAGAAACAAGGTAGAAGTTAATGCACCGCGCCTAAGTGTTTTGGGACTATTTGGTTTTCGTAAGATGACTTAGACTAGCCACAGTGGGAGTAACTTCAGCAGTAACATCGAGTCCAACTCAGCAAATTTGCTTATGTGGCAATGAGTTAATGAGGAGAGGGGTAGTTATAGTAACTTAGCTAGTTACTGTAACATCACATGTCCCAATGCAATATGAGTCTATAACCTAATAAATGAAGCTTTGCATGTTACCACACTTAGGCTGGTTGTAATGGGGGGTATCATATACTAGTATCATGCATATGATACTAGTGTATGATACTACCTCCCTAATGCTTAGCATCATATATTAGTATCATGTAGTACTTTGTTTATTGCCATGCATGACACATAGTAGCATAGCATTTATTATGATACGGTATCATGATATGATACTCATCTTTCTCTTTCTTCATTTAATTCTATGACACCTCATCAAAATTGTCTAGTTGGCACGCATGATACTAGCTAGTATGATACTGCCATTACAACCAGCCTTATGTTACTACCCACTATGAAGGCAGTAACAAAGTCTAGGGATATGTGTATGTTACTCACCATTGTGGCTAGTCTTACACACCTAGACGAAGGGAGTAGTATAGCCCTGTAAACCGGAAAGGAGTATTTGCCTTTCTAGAGATTTCAACAAGTAACTAGACTACACCGCGTGCAGTACTCCCTCCCTTCCGGTTTATAGGGCTCAAATCTGAAATCTCATGAACCAAGGCATTTTGCGATTGGAGGAATGTATCTCGTACTTTACAAAACTACCCTAATTAAACTCATGCATTAATTACATAGTTCTCTCGTTTTCCTCTCCACCTTGGTTGCGGTGCACAAGTATTGAGCACTCCTATATGACTAGCCGCTCTATCTACATGCTGGGCATTTCAAAGCATCCGGGCCCGCGTGCCATCCACCAAATCATAGCGAGGTGCTACAGTCAAGACTCACCTGTCACCCCAGTGTGGCCGTCATGACCCGTCATATCACAAAACCCACACCTTTACCAGCAGTGGTAAGGTGGCCTCCAAGTTGGACTGGTCGAAGCAACCATCATTTCACTGGAACGTTCGTTCAAGCCCTTTCTTTCCTTTCTTGAAGAAAACCTCACTCCAGGCTACTCACTTCTGCCATTTTTCTTCTGTGCCGACGAAGGAAAGGTGGGCGAATCAGTTATGTTGCTATATTTTCATTCCAAGAATCTTCTTTTTGTGAAGCACCGACCGATTCTCACATCCTATTCTTTTCCTGTTTTCATTGCGATTGTGGTTTTCTTTCGATTGCTTTTTGTTTGTCAGTTCATTGATGGATCCTGGAGCACTAGGCAAAGAGTTGACGGCGGACAACCCACTGGAGACAGCGATCTCGAGGAAGCGAGCACCGACCAACGAGTTGACCATTTTGGTGGGCCAACCCATGGAGATGAAGAACTCCAAGAAACAAGCACTGGCCAAAGAGTTGACGACGTTGGCGGACGAACTCCTCAAAGGAAGTTGGAAGAACAGCAAGGGACCCACCGTGCCTACCCCAGGAACTCTGATGGCCACCTATGCGAGGCTCAAGGCCGAGTTTGAGGAGATAGTCGCCGTTGAGAAGCAGTATTCCCCTGGCAAGGTGATGGCCCCCATCGAGGACGAGGAGATGGGCCCCGGAGGGATGAGATCCCCCAATGAGCTGCACAAGGTAAAAAATAATGGCTTATTACCATAGTTGTGGTTTTTAATTATTTGCAATGTGCTTGCTAATATGTTAGGGTTGTGCAGGTGCCGGTGGACGTCCTTGATGATTCCGATGTCACGGCCCGTCCTGTTGGCATCGCCCCGGAGATCGATTCCGATACCGCTGTCCATCCTGTGGACATCGCCCCAGAGATCAATTCCGATGTCGCGGTTAGTCCTGTGGACATCGCCCCAGAGATCGATTCCCATGCTGATGTCCATGTTGTGGTCATTGCCCGAGAGATCGATGACAAGAAATAGTTGGTTGCGCTAATCCTTCAGGGTAGTTTGCATTGCCCTGTGTTTAATTACCAGAACGATGCGTGTTATCAAACCATCTTAGGGCTAGTGCACTGTCTTGTGTGGGCGGTACTTGCTACTTTTGTTTGATAGTGAATCATGCTAACCCTCTCCGAGTTATGGAAACAGATGTATCCTCACCGGCTTTTGATGTAATATATGGCATGCTTACATGTAAGTTTGAACTGTTTATCATATCAGCAGGGCTTGTTTGATGATTCTTGGTGTTAGTAGGCTAGCTACTGTGCGATCTATAGTACTTGCAAAATACTCGCCGAAGAGAAAGTTGGGGTTGATGAGCTCATGGTATGCTTATACTTATCCGTCGTCGATCGACCAGTAGCCCTAGCTCCTAAAATTGTAGGCTTAGCGATCGATCAGACAATAGTCGACACATATACTTTCAGGCCTCATTTGGTTCATGGGGTAGGAAAATCGTAGCAAAAGTACAGAGACGTACAACACAAAATCATAGCAGTGCAGAGACGTACTCCCTCTGTTCCAAAATAGAAGACCTAGGCGGGCTAGTTTGGCCTAGTGGGTTTCAGTGATATGATGTGGTACAGTGTCGTCCAGTCTTTGCATGTGGTAGCAGTATTGCGGGTAGAGTAAGTTTTCTTGAAGAAGCGGAATTCAACAAAGTCATGATGGTTCCTTCGTCTGAACAACTTACAGTGGGAAAGGTTGGGCCTGCAATATGACCAGGGTAGACCAGGATAATTTTGTGCATGGCAGGTGGACCAGGATGGTCGACATCCCACATATCGGCGAATGAAAGTATTCTTTCCGATATAGAGGATGAGCAACGAGTATTCATTGTTTAGTTTTTTATGAAAGCTATTGTCTCCACTATTACTCCTTGACTTTGTCAATGCCTCTCTCTCCTCCACATAAGCGGGGACTACTTGCTATGCATGCGGCGGGCAGCTGGCGTCTTGAGGGGCCAGGGCCATCAGAGCAGGCTCCGAAAGCGGTCTGGACTCCAGCATGGCCCACCTCACATTATCACCATATATTTCTTGGAGTCCATGCGCGGTGGGCGGGCAATCTCTTCTCCCTCCCCCGTTTCTCTCTTCTCAGCCGTCGCCCGCCGAGCGATTCGATTTCGGCTATCGACGGTTTATTCAATTACAGTCCCACATGTCAGTGAAATTGCAAGGAAACGCGTGTCCCCTCTAGTGAGCGGCGTGCGAGCCAGACTGTCGGGGGTGCGACGCGTACGAGTCGTAAGTGTGCCGCCTTTTCCTTTAGAACTTGCAAAGCATAACATTTTTGCGCGATAGATCGATAGAAATCCAGAACAAAATGACGAGGGCACTGCTTTCCCGCTTGTTAGGCAGGCTAGTTCGAGTGATATGACGTGCTACAGTGCCATCCACTTGCTCCATTTTTATTTAAGCAAGAGTTTACACTCTTACGCAGGAGGACTGCGAAACACCACGGATCTGATTTTGGTCAAGGCATAACTGTTCCCTGCCAAATAATGGAGGACTGTTAGCGATTATAGCATGATAGTTAGGACATCTCTAGCGCTGGCTCACAAATTTACACCGACATTTGTCCAAGGACACTGATGGATGCCATCCGATGCTGCCCGCATACCTTTCGACAACTATATGGACTAACCAGACGAAATTCGTGCAAACAAACCAAATAATTAACCAGATGAAATTCATTACATTTTGAAAACTTTTCCTACAAACTGGACGAAATTCATTACATATTTCGCACAAACCGTACTAAAACCTACTGTAAACCTAATCTAAACGATCGCCAGCGCACGACCACCATGTTCGGCCATGAACCCGAGAAAGCTGGCCATTG
This sequence comes from Triticum dicoccoides, assembly GCF_002162155.2. Lineage (NCBI taxonomy): Eukaryota > Viridiplantae > Streptophyta > Magnoliopsida > Poales > Poaceae > Triticum > Triticum dicoccoides. Next base: position 734,162,872 of record NC_041385.1, read on the forward strand.
CCTTTGCCTCCTCCTCATCCACCTCGATAACCTCCTCCTCTGGAGCACAAGGTTCTGAAGATTTCCGCCTCCACGTCGCCGTCAAGCGGCTAATCGGCCACTGATGTTTACCCCACCAAGCTTGGTGTCGACTAAGTGGAGTAGCAGTGGCCTTCCTAGGACCAGAGCGGCGGCGACCTACCGTGTACTACTCTTCCTTGCTGCCGGCTGCGCCCGCGCACGCATGCTGACTTCATGGTCGTGGCGGCGGAGGGCGGCTGGGGGGGTTTCCGGCGATCTCCTTTGTTTGCTTCTGCGACATTACATCGAAGAGAGCTTTGGAGCGCGCCCGGAGCGGAGCCGCCGATGTCCCTCGTCTGCTCCTATGACAGTACGTCCAAGAGAGCTTCGGAGCACCAGGAGGCCATGGTTGGAGTGGTGCCGACAGAAGGAAGGGACCGGAGGAGAATAAGTGTGGGTCTTTGGCTATGGCTGGGAGCTGGGGCTCAAGTTAATATAGCGGGTGAATGGCAATGAGCCGCGGCAGACGGATGGACAACTGGCGTCGGAGTAGGTTCGTCGGGCGTGCATGCGGATGCCGCTTCAGTGACTTAACTGCAGATGCGTTGGGTTACTAACATGTGGGCCCAACGGGCATCTGGCCCGCATGTCAGTGACACACCAATTGCACCTGCAGTTAAGTCCGGTGAATGCGGCATTGACGTTCTGGAGAAACGGTGACCGTTTCAGGCGGGAAGCGCGCGCTAGCGATGGAAGGGGTTTCGGTGTGCAGTGGTACTAAGATCGGTCGCTCACGATAGTACATACTCTATACCATACTACCATAGTACCCTCTCTAGCTAGGCTGTTTTATAGATTGTCGTTGTGATGGATGATATACATGAGCAAGGCACTCTGAGTATGACTGTTGGTGTTGAGTCAGGTGAATACATGCTCGGCATTCGCGTAGGCCTCCATCAAACATCTAAACAGTAATGTCAGGCACCGCCGGGGCGCGCAAGTGATGGGCTCGCCATTTGCGTTGCGCCATGAGCAAGACTTTGATTTAGAGGGCGACGTGCATGCATTAGCATGCTTTGACAATGTCAGCATGAGTGTTTGACACGAAGTATTTCATTTTCATTTGTCTGACGAGGGTGCGTTGCAGCGACGAGTCTGTGGTTTGATTCCCCACATAGGCATAATTTTGGTTTTTACAGTATTTCTTTCTCCATTGACAGGTAGGCCCGCGTAGATAGATAAAGAACACAAGCTGATGAGGTGCATGCGGACTGTTTGACTGGTCAACCAGACAAATACGGAGCTATACGCTAAGCCAGTGACTGTATAATCACCATATCTCATATACAATGATCAAAGTGAGCTATCAAGACAAGTTCGATGACCGCCAATGCATTTTACTCGGTAATAAATGACCAGGATTGAAGGGGAATCCAAATTTCCTTCGTCTTCTGTCCTTGAGCTCTTGACAAACAAATGCACTATACGGTTGTCCGGCCACTCCACCCCAGAGCTCTCACCAAGCATCGTTCATGCCACCGCGCCGCACACTAACCGGTAAGGCAGCGATGGCATCCCGCCCCGCCGAGTTCCTCGCCGCCCACGGCCGCATACAAAATGGTAGGGAAGCGATGGCATCCCGCCATGCCGAGTTCATTGCCGCTCGCGACCTCACAACTATGTGGGAGGAATTTGAAGATGTGAAGGCCGAATGGGCGGTAGAGCAAGAGGCGGCCAAAGCCGCATAGAGGGAGTGGAAAAGTCAGAAAGCACTCAAGAAAAGAGAGGCTCGTCACCGCAAGAAATAAAAGGACGCACGCGCTGCTGCAGAGAGGTCGGCGGAGACCCAAGCACGGTGGGGTGTCGCCGACAAAGCCGGGAAGGAGAATGACGGCGTCTGGCTAGCATGCGAGAAGTAGTAGTACTAGTAGTTAGTGTGTGTGTCTGTGTCTAAGTACGAGCATGTACCAGTACTACTAGTTACTACTGTAGTTTTTAGAGCAAATTACCGGTACATTACCCTAGACTAAATGGAAAAATTCCTATCCTATGCATCAAATGGCGTCTCTTTCTCTATAGGAATTGAGATGCATGTCATCTCACTTCCTATGATTTTCATATTCCTATAAAATTCCTACCCTATGAACGAAAGGAGGCCTCTGTTGGAGTAACTACTGTAGCTAGCAATACTATTGGTATAGTAGTTTTCTTCAAGAAGCGGAATTCAACAAAGTCATGATGGTTCCTTCGTCCGAGCAACTTCAAAGTGGGAAGTGGGCCTGTGATTTGACGGCTCATTAGTCATTGTTACTGCGGCGCGATGACCGGGGTAACTCTCCCTTGGAGTTCTGCGTGCATGGCAAGTGGACCAAGATGGTCGACGTCCCACATGTTGGCGAACGGAAGTATTCTTTCCGATATCGAGGAGCAAGGAAACCGCGTGGTATAGTATCACTGCTGATTGGTTCTAAAAAAATAGTATCACTGCTGATTTATAATTATTTTCTATTTCTGATGAATGCTAGAGTTTTTCAACTCTTACGACGAAGAGTGCCAAACACGGCACGTGCTGGATGTCCCACACGTCAGCGAAAGGAGTGGAACATGAACAGCGTGGTAGAGCCCAGCGTAAAAAAACAGCGTGGTAGAGCGTCTCCACTTCTTCCATTTCTGGGTCGGAGACCACATGTAGTAGTACTTAGTGGTATGAACGATACAAAGTGCAACCTGGAGAGAAAGACACGTCTAGTTGGAAGGTCTCAGGGCATACACGTAAACAAATATAAAAGTTAATATGTTCCTCAGACTAATATAGTAGTAGTAGAGTACTTAGGCACTAACTCCATAACATCACCGTGCATTGCATGTACAACATTTAGTGGTAGTACGTAGTAAGAGACAAATGCCGCCCAAGAGTTCCCTTCTCGACCTACTTTTGGGTGTTTGGTAGAGTGTATGGAGGGTGCATGAGTCCACACTAGTTTAGCACAAATACACTAGAAGCATGCATGAAGAGAGCATGCATGAATAGGGGTGTTGAGTTGAGCATGCATGAAGAGGCAACAACTATGCTGAGACGAGAATGCAACCAAACACACCCTATATGCCACGCATGTTCATACCATTTGTGCCTTTCTGCTTCACGTACTGCACTACATTACTCAGGTTCGTACGTCCACTCCTGGGTACATGTCCGTCTCGTAGTTCCAGTCCCACGTGTTCTTCATATAGATGGAACGATCCTCGCATAACACGTGCACCTTGATGCTAGATGTCTCGCGTGTTGGCAAAAGGATGAACAAAGCTCACGTAAAAAAAATAGAGTGGAAGAACATAGATTCCCGATGACCGAGAAGGATCAAGGAACCTCGTGGTGGAGCGTCTGCACTCATAATATTTAATATTATTCAGCGATATAAAATCAACCAATCATCTCCACAGTGGACTGGAAGAGCACGAAACACGGCAGCCCAGTGTAGTTACATCATACTATTACATGGCTAACCCATGCTATCACCATATTTCTTGGCTTCCGTGCGACACCTATCTCTAGTAATCCAGCAGCCCGTATCGCTTCTCCCTCCTCGTCTCTATCAAAGTGCGGCGGACTGGCGTTTTGGCAGTCTATTGAGGTCGGTTAACCTCATCACATGTTAGCAACATGCCAAGAGCATTCTAAAAAAATTCCTTTCACGTTCCGTTTTCAAAAAGAAAAAAATCCTTTCACGTACGAATTTGACTGTATGCTTTGAGCAACTTGCATGTCCTATACTGCTCCTATTTGATACTCTAACTTAGCTAGAGGTTAGACTAACTCATGACTAACCCTGTACTAACTGTGGCCAAAGAGGTGTTTGGGTGACAGGGTTAGATTGACAATAAATGCACTTGATGGAGAGAGAAAAGTGATTTTTCAGTGGTCCCAATGAGAACTATCTCCAATTAGCACCTCTTGGGTGGGATAGTTTTTTTTGGTGGGTTCGGTGCAACTTGCTCCAATTTAAACCCTCATGCTTGGATACTTTAGGGCTATTTGAGCCCCAACTAGCTCAAACTAACTCTAACCCATGGATCCAAACAGGGCCTATGGCCAGTCTCGACGCAGAGCAGTCGCGTGCACCGGGAAGCGGCGCTCTCTTGGCCGTCGCGCCACTTTAAAGCTGGCGCCAGTGAGAGGTCGCCTCCGCTTTGGCCAGGCATTAATGCGGCACTGATGCTCCAGGGCGACGCTAACCGTTTCACGCGGGAAGCGCGCGCTGGCAAGGGAGTACAGGTTTTGAACCGTTTCAGGTGTAGTACTGGTAGTTTGCAAAACTACTCAATTAGTGCACTCAGTTTCCTAAGAAATTGTGGTAAAAAACATTACTCCACAACCCGCTTCCCTTCTCCTTCCTCTTCCACCAACTGCGCACGTCCGCGGGAAGCGACCGGTCAACCCTTATATAGGAGTGCTAGCACAAAAAGATGCATGCATGACCACTAAAATTTCCATATTGAAGCACCGCTCCGGCGGGAGTATGTCGTATGTTGTTACCTTCGGCCGGGCCATGGCTACCGGGCGACGGCGACCAGAGAAGAGGCGACGGGAGGGGAATGAATGCAGCTACTATTTGGGTTCGCCTTCCGGCTTAAATAAATGTGCAGCATCACGTGTACCCGCAGGTGCACAAATTGTAACATATGTGTATGCTTAAGTGGGCGTCACGTAACTCGTGTGTGTGTGAGAGAGAGATTCTGAGATACAGAGTGCATGTGTGCGACTCTACTCTTCGGAAATGTACTCAACCTTTTGCATCAGGATATAAGTATAATGGTATTTACTTTAGCTAGTGATTTACGTGGCCATGTTGACGTGGTTGTGTCAAAAAAATGTCACTTCCTGCTCGTGATTTGCGTTATATAATTACAAGCAAGATTCTCGTGCATTGCATGGAACATCAATATGTATTTTTTTACAAAACACCTGTTGTGATTGACCCATGCAGGAGTAATATCATGTGTAAAAACTAATGATATCTCGAGAATTTTATCGGAAAACTGGTATCTCGAGAATGTCATCGAAAAAATGAAAGATGAGAGATAAGGCGAGGAGGAGTGGAGCGTGGTGGTGACTGGTGGTCGGAATGGGCGGAGGCATGGGGATGGACGGCGCCGACAGGCGGCAGTGGCCACCATGCTAGATTGTTCCAGATACTTCCTCTTTTAATTGCTGAGAAATGGGTTGTGGGAGATAAGGATATGGAGAGAGGTGCGAGTATCTTTTGTAAAATTATCATAGTTTGCTTTCTATCCGTCAGATATAGATCATACGGTCTGTATTACAAGATGGCAGGCACACTATCATCGCCAACTCATTTTTTTATAAGGGTACAGATGCTAAGTTTGCTGACTACTAAAGTAAAGTGGAATTTGCCCATGTTATGCAAGTAAATTAAAGTGATTGTTTATCATACGGGTAAGGTTGGCTGAACGGTGGCAGGAACAAATGCTCCGCCTAGAGCATGTGTGTGTGAGATGGAGTCTTACTATGTGTGTGTGTGAGAGAGAGAGAGAGAAAGAGAGAGAGAGAGAGATGGAGTCTTAGTGTGTGTG
>NC_041385.1:734168857-734197872 GCF_002162155.2 Triticum dicoccoides
CTTAGTGTGTATGTGTGTGGGGGTGCATGTGTGTGTGTGTGTTTGTGTGTGTGTGTGAGAGAGAGAAAGATGGAGTCTGTGGGGGGGTGCGTGTGCGTGTGTGTGTGTGTGTGTGTGTGTGTGTGTGTGTCGCAGGGTCCTCTATGGCGGATGTAATTTAAGTGTGCATGGCTTCATCATAGAGAGGTGATGTGCATGGCAGAGGCCAACAACGATGGGGTGCAAGAGAGAAAATGCCCATAGAGAGGGAAGAGAAGGTGTGTGCGCGTGAGAGGAGTCGACATCGAGAGAACGTGTTTGTTCGAGAGACACCAAGGAAGACTACTATATATCGATGGTGCATGTAGGCGGGAATTAAACAAAGGGATGGTCTTATTGGTTTCGGGGATATAGGGGAAGAGTGAGAGGCGGGGGGGTAGCTAGAAGGAGATTGTTAAGTGTGAGTGTGTGTTTTACCCATCCAGGCGGAAGTTATGTGCACACAAGAGGAGAACGATTCGATGTGGCGTTAGGATTGAGGGTAATTAACTACGTATTGAGACATAGAGACCTTGAACGTGCATGTGTGAGAGGTATACATGTATACGTGGGATGTGTGTGTGCGCGCGCGCATGATCGAGATAAAAGAAAGAAGACATAAGTCATAAGATCAACAACATGGGAGAGACGGATCGGTATGACAACATGCATGCATGTGAGAATGCAGGGAAGAAGGCCCGACAATTGAGCATGTGTTTTTGTCTTTAAGAGATAGTGGCATGGGCTGGAGCATGCATCTATGGCGAGCAGAGGGAGTGAGGCACAACGATTGTGCAAAAGAGATCAACCTATAAATGCATATGTATGGAGAGACATATATAGTGTGGGTGATAGGAAGCAAGACTCTGTGAAAGAAATGTTGATGGAGAAACTACAGATAGATACAGAGATGGAGATGCTAGCTAGAGGGACATCCGCTAGTTTGGGTGTTGGAGATGACCGCCGGGTGGTTCAGAGGGTGAAGTTATATATGTGTGTGAGAGGGCACTTGACTACATGTAGAGAGAAACATATGTAGTGTGCGTGATAGGAATCAAGAGTGAGGGCGAGAAAGAAGGTTGATGGAGAAATAGATAAATAGAAAGATAAAGATGCCAGCTAGTGTGCGTTAGAGATAGGAGTCGAGTGGATCAGAAGGCTGAGTTATGTGTGTGGGTGTGAGAGAGATAGAGAGAGGGTGCATGTGAGTCACATACAAACAGATAGCAGAGAGAAATGAGATCCCAAGAGACGGAGTTTTGTGTCTGCGAGAGAGAAAGATATTTCACAACAAGAGTGATAGCTAGAGAGACATATGAGGAACACAAGATATCTCTAGGGAGAGAGTGTGTGTGAGCGACATACAAGAGAACAATGGAGAAATATGAGACCCTGGGAGACAGAGTTTGTGTTTGTGTGTGAGAAAGAGATATTTAAGAGGAAGAGTCATAGGTTCTCTTATCCAAGGAGCGAAAGACATCTCTGTATGAGGGGTGTGCGAGTGGCACACATGGGAATAGTAGAGAGAAATGAGACCCCAGGAGACAAAGTTTTGTGTTTGTGTGAGAGAAAGAGATTCCACATGGAGAATCATAGTTAGAGACACATAGCAGGGAGCGAGATATACTTAGAGAGAGATAGAGTGATGAAGGTCGAGGAAGAGAGTGCCGTCAGTGTGTTACAAAGATAAAAGATCACTGTTGACATACAGGTAGCACGAGAGATACCTGAGAGACAATGAACGCGTATAGGTCCAGAGAGATAGTCCTATATAAGCACGAGTGATAGCTATAGGACACGAATATCTAGATTAAAGGGGATTCAAATATTTAAACTAGAGATCACGACAACGATAATATCATAATGCAAATTGGTGTATCAAACATGCATATTCATTTAAATTTGGGCACACATGTAATGTTATATAGTTTATCAATATTGGTGATCCATTGATTCTTTAATTACAAACAATGCATGGTTTATATGCAATTAATGTCTAAACGAGATTACACTATATGTTGCGTGTGTGAAACACATTATACATGTTTGAGAAGTAAAAAAAACTGCATGAAACACACATTAATTGGAGACAGTTAGCGAGGAATGCATACATTGGATTTCAACATAAAGTGGTTTCAAATATTTGAAAATCCAAATTGATGTATACAACCTTATGAATCTGAGATCATGCCATTTGTAAACCATATTTATGTATAAATGGTGTTGTGCTTTTGAAAGTATATATAAAAAATGATGTATATAGAATGTAATTCCAATTGAAAATGGATCCCGCCTGAAAAAATAGAATACAAACGGTATTCAAATTGAGTTGGAATGGCAAACGTGCACTCTGCAAAATTTGAACGAAGTGAGGAAAGTCGTAGTAACCGCCCGGAACCAAAATTTGCAACATGGAAATTACTAATACCTATCCCTGCCACGCAAAGCCTATCTGCTGGATTTATATAGGTTCCGATAGGGGTAGGTTTGTAATTTCACCCTAACGTGACGTAACCGCCTCTCACCTGGATTCATACACAGTGGGCGCCAAAACACAGTGTGTCCTCGGCCGAAATCGACTCCCTCCCCGATTCATATTCATACACGGTGGGCGCCAAAAACAAACTCTCTCGGCAAATATTCGGTGTATGCGAGATTACCGTCCTATCCCCAACTGACTAATATTGTTGTGATGTAGTAGAAATTTGAAACGGGGGCTAAGTTTGTAAATTTCCTTGCATTTGAGACAAGTGCGCCCTGAATACATGGTTTCCCCCTTCCTCTCTACCTTCCTTTTCCCCATTCGTACTCCGTGGGCGCCAAAACACCCTCTCCACCCCACCCTCCTCCATCCGTCGCCGTCTGCCACCCCATCCACCGCCGTCCTCCTCCACCATGCCGGAGCTGATACGCCGATGCCGCCGTCCATTACAAGAGATCGACCTCTCTCATCCACGGCTTCGGACCGGGATCCTTGCATCCCGTCCTCTAGCTTCATCCCCGCCGCCGTCCACCTTGTCGGCGCCGCTCCTACGACCATCTCGTCCACCCCGCCCTGCCACCACCGTCTACCCTCCTAGATTTGCTTCCATGCCGCCGACAGCCATCGCTACTGCAACACCGTCAAATTCTCAGCAGATGCATACACGGCGCCGCACCAAAGGCGGTTGAGGGAGTCCTGGATTAGGGGGTGTCCGGATGGCCGTACTATGACCTTTGGCCGGACTCCCGGACTATGAAGATACAAGATTGAAGACTCCGTCCCGTGTCCGGATGGGACTTTCCTTGGCGTGGAAGGCAAGCTTGGCAATACGATATGAAGATATCCTCCCATTGTAACCGACTCTGTGTAACCCTAGCCCTCTCCAATGTCTATATAAACCGGAGAGTTTTAGTCTGTAGGACGAACAACAATCATACCATAGGCTAGCTTCTAGGGTTTAGCCTCTCTGATCTCGTGGTAGATCCACTCTTGTACTACCCTATCATCAATATTAATCAAGCAGGAGTAGGGTTTTACCTCTATCGAGAGGGCCCAAACCTGGGTAAAAACATCGTGTCCCTTGTCTCCGGTTACCATCCGCCTATACGCACAGTTCGGGACCCCTACCCGAGATCCGCCGGTTTTGACACCGACATTGGTGCTTTCATTGAGAGTTCCTCTATGTCGTCACCTTTATGCCCGATGGCTTCTTCGATCATCAACCATGACGCGGTCCAGGGTGAGACCTTTCTCCCCGGACAGATCTTTGTATTTGGCGGCTTCGCACTGCGGGCCAACTCGCTTGGCCATCTAGAGCAGATCGAAAGCTACGCCCCTGGCCATCAGGTCAGGTTTGGAAGTTTAAACTACACGGACGACATCCGCGGGGACTTGATCTTCAACGGATTCGAGCCACGGCCGAGCGTGCCGCACTATCCCGATGGGCACGATCTAACTCTGCCGCCGGACAGTGCCCAGAGTGCCGCTCAGGTGTCCGCTCTGATCATTAGCTCGGAGCCGACTGCGCTAGTCGGGGACGGACGGTTGGACGCTGCCCCAGGTGCCGCAATCTCTATGGCGATAGAGACGAATACCAGCCTAGTCCTTTGCAAGGCCCGTGACTCCAAGGTGTCGGGCTCCGTTTCGGACTCTGAATCTTCCGCACCCCTTCCGATCGAACCCGATTGGGCTCCGATCATGGAGTTCACCGCCGCGGACGTCTTTCAGCACTCGCTCTTTGGCGATATCCTGAATTCACTAAAGTCTCTCTCTTTTTCAGGAGAGCCCTGGCCGGACTATGGTCAGCATGGTTGGGATGCGGACGACGAAGAAATTTGAAACCCACCCACCACCCACTTTGTAGCCACTGTTGACGATTTAACCGACATGCTCAACTTCGACTCCGAAGACATCGACGGTATGGACGCCGATGAAGGAGACGACCAAGAACGAGCACTTATAGGGAACTGGAAAGCCACCTCGTCATATGACATATACATGGTGGACACTCCCAAAGCAGGGGGATGGCGATGAAAAAACGGAGGACGATCCCTCCAAGAAGCAACCCAAGCGCCGATGTCAGCGGCGCCGCTCTAAATCCCGCCAAAGTAAAAACGGCGAGTCCGACACCGGAGATAACAACAGGCCGGACAGTGCCGAAGACATCCACCTCCAGCAGGATTCAGTGCAGGAGGACGAAGGAGCTAGCCCTCATGAGAGAGCGGCCGACAGAGAGGTCGAGGACGACAATTATATGCCTCCCTCCGAAGACGAGGCAAGCCTCGACGACGACGAATTTGTCGTGCCAGAGGACCCCCTCGAACAAGAGCATTTCAAACGCAGGCTTATGGCCACGGCAAGCAGCCTCAAGAAAAAACAGCAGCAGCTTAGTGCTTACCAAGACATGCTAGCCGACAGATGGACCAAAGTCCTGGCGGCCGAAGAGTATAAACTCGAACGCCCCTCCAAGAGCTATTCAAAGCGCAGGCTGCTACCCCAACTTGAGGAGGAAGCAACTAAACCTACATCACCAGCGTATGATGTGCCCGATCGGCCACCCCGTGGCCGCGACAAAGAGGCCTTCAGGCCCTCGACCCAAGCCGCACCCCGACACCGCTCAAAAAATACCAGAGTGCGGGGAGACGCAACAGACCTGTGAGACATATTGGAGAACAAGGCAAGGCAAACAAGATCGATCTACGGATCGTGTGGGCGCCCCACTTCACGTGACGATAACCGTCACGTCGGATATGATAAATACGGCCAAGCCGAATACAACAAACCAAGCTCATCCGAGCTGCATCGCGATATAGCCCAGTACAGGGGCGCGCACACCCACTATGCTTCACAGACGAAGTAATGGATCATCAAATCCCCGAGGGTTTTAAACCCGTAAACATCGAATCATACGATGGCACAACAGATCCCGCGGTATGGATCGAGGATTATCTCCTTCATATTCACATGGCCCGTGGTGATGTTCTACACGCCATCAAATACCTCCTGCTCAAGCTTAAAGGACCAGCTCGGCATTGGCTTAACAGCCTACCAACAGAGTCAATTAGTTGTTGGGAGGACCTGGAATCCGCGTTCATTGACAACTTCCAGGGCACTTATGTGCGACCACCAGACGCCGATGACCAAAGCCACATAATCCAGCAGCCAGAGGAATCGGCCAGACAATTTTGGACACGGTTCCTAACCAAGAAAAATCAAATAGTTGACTGTCCGGACGCCGAGGCCCTTGCAGCCTTAAGGCACAACATCCGAGACGAATGGCTTGCCCGGCACCTGGGACAGGAAAAGCCGAAATCTATGGCAGCCCTCACAACACTCATGACCCGCTTTTGTGCGGGAGAAGACAGTTGGCTAGCTCGTAGCAATAACATAACCAAGAGTGCTGGCAATTCGGATACCAAGGAAAACAATGGCACGTCAAGTCGCAACAAGCACAAGCGCCGCATTAACGGCGACAATACGATACGGAAGTCAATGCCGGATTCAGAGGCTCTAAACCCGGTCAGCGGAAGAAGCCATTCAAAAGAAACCCTCCGGGCCCATCCAGTTTAGACCGGATACTCGATCGCTCGTGCCAGATACACGGCACCCCCGAACAACCAGCCAACCACACCAATAGGGATTGTTGGGTGTTCAAGCAGGCAGGCAAGTTAAGTGCCGAAACCAGAGACAAGGGGATTCATAGCGATGACGAGGAGGAGCCCCGGCCGCCGAACAACAGAAGACAGAAGGGATTCCCCCCGCAAGTGCGGACGGTGAACATGATATACGCAACCCACATCCCCAAAAGGGAGCGGAAGCGTGCTCTCAAGGACGTCTATGCGTTGGAGCTAGTCGCCCCAAAGTTCAACCCGTGGTCCTCCTGCCCGATCACTTTTGATCGAAGGGACCACCCCACTAGCATCCGTCATGGCGGATTCGCCGCATTGGTCCTAGACCCAATCATCGACGGATTTCACCTCACCAGAGTCCTAATGGACGGCGGCAGCAGCCTGAACCTGCTTTATCAGGATACAGTGCGGAAAATGGGTATCGATCCCTCAAGGATTAAACCCACAAAGACAACCTTTAAAGGCGTCATACCAGGTGTAGAAGCCAGCTGTACAGGCTCGGTTACACTCGAAGTGGTCTTCGGATCCCCGGATAGTTTCCGAAGCGAAGAGTTAAACTTCGACATAGTCCTGTTCCACAGTGGTTATCACGCCCTGCTCGGACGAACCGCATTTGCAAAATTCAATGCGGTGCCGCACTACGCATATCTCATGATCAAGATGCCAGGCCCTCGCAGAGTCATCATGGTAAATGGAGACACCGAACGCTCTCTCCGAACGGAGGAGCACACGGCGGCCCTGGCGGCGGAAGTACAGAGTAGCCTCTCAAGGCAGTTCTCCAATCTAGGTGTTAAACGTCCGGACAATGTCAAGCGAGCCCGAAGTAACCTACAACAAAGCCGGCTGCCACGTTCTGAGCAAGCATAGCAGTGCGGCCCCAACCCCAGCCCTCGCCAGATGGTGATATCGGTACCACGCGTACACAATTACGCTTTAGAAATACCATGGGCATAAGGGGAGGGGCACAACTATGGCACGCCCAGAAGGTGGCTCAACCGCATGCAGGGGCTCCCTATTCCGCCGTTTCTCTTTTATATACTTTCAGGACCCAACTATTCGGAAGGCCTGTCCGGCAATACACTCGCCGAACACACGATGCAACAGCCAGGGAGAGAACAAGCCGCGTCAAATGTCCAGGTTTTCTCTATAATGAGCTTAATACCTGTTTTACTTAAAGTCCCGCAGCTTGCCCCTGGAGGGGGACATGTCAAATAATCCCATCTCTTGCTTATCGCACTACTTGTATCGTTCTGCTTTCATAGCAGCCCTTTTTTAATAAACAATACATAGCTCTTATCTATTATTGTACTCATCTATTTTTTATACAAATATGCCTAGTCATGACATTATGCAACCGTACACTTTGGTACGGCCAATACACCAGGGGCTTAAGCACCCCATAACATGGTGTGAAAAGACCGAACACTCTCACGAGTGCGGCACCCCGAACTTATAGCACTATATGAATCGGCTCCGAATCATGTCTTTGGTCAATAGTTGGGTTTGCCCGGCTCCCATGTTTTGGTACCTTATGTTCCGCAATGTTGGCTAAGGTAGCGCTGGGAGAACTACTGCGATTGTGCCCCAGTTGAGCTGGGTTAACACCTCAGTAGAGAAAGCTAAAACTGACCGTCATGATAGTGCGAGAGACCGGTCGCTGTTCGCGAGGTTTTTCGAGTCCTTAAAGACTCATGCCGCTTAGAGCGAGGAGCCGGACTTATCCGGCCTAGGCATGGATAGCGCCCCGAACTTGGTCTTCCGAATACTAGGGGCTTCGCTGAAATTTAAAATTATAGAATTCTATGGCTAAGTGAGACTGATAAAGCATTATAAGTCCGACGGCCTGGTTCGTTGTGCTGAGAGCCTCCCTAGATGGACCCAAGAATGGGAACAAGAGCGCTCGGGTTTATCCCGAACACCCCAGCACTCGTGGCATGGGGGTAGAAGCCGACGACTTGCATCTCTCAGATTTGATAAACGGCCGCACAGAAGGTAATATTTTAAATTAACAAAGCGTTGCTTAACGCATATGAACAAAGTTTTCAGCGTACAGGATAACAGATGCGAGTCTACTAAAAAATTACATCTTTGGAGCATTCGTCCGCTATAAGGCGGGCACCCTTCAGGACGCCCTTATAATACATCTCGGGCGTACGATACTCCTTGCCCGGCGGTGGCGCGTCCGTCAAAAGCTTCTCAGCGTCCATCTTGCCCCAGTGCACTTTAGCACGGGCAAGGGCCCGACGGGCACCTTCGATACAGATGGAGCGCTTTATGACCTCAATCCACGGACACGCGTCCACCAGCCGCCGCACCAGACCGAAGTAGCTCCCAGGCATGGCTTCTCTAGGCCACAGCCAAACTATGAGGCCCTTCATGGCCTGTTCGGCCACCTTGTGGAGCCCGACCAGCTGCTTCAGCTGGTCGCTCAGGGGCACCGGATGTTCGGCCTCAGCATACTGAGACCAGAACACCTTTTCCGTCGTGCTCCCCTCCTCGGCTCGGTAGAATGCGGCAGCATCAGACACACTACGGGGCAGATCGCCGGACGCTCCTGGAGAGCTCCGGATTCGGGTAAGTAACAGATAATTTACTTTTATATTCTTGCTTTGCATAAAGAATGCCTTACCCGCCGCTATCTTCTTCATTGCCTCGATCTCTTGGAGGGCCTTCTGGGCTTTGGCCTTAGCGGTCTTGGCACTCTCAAGAGCCAAGGCGAGCTCGGACTCTCGAGTCTTCGAGTCACGCTCCAAACTCTCGTGTTTTTCCACGAGAGCCTGGAGCTCTTGCCGCACCTCCGCCACCCGCGCCTCCTGCTTCTCTTGCTCGGTGCGCTCCAAGGCCGCACTATTTTCAGCCTTGGAGACCGCCTCCTTCAGGGTCGCCAACTCGGCCATGGCCCCTGCAACATTTACGTTGGTCCTGTCATATTTGCAACCAAGTATTTCTATATACAATTACATGCGGTATTACATACCCTCCTTGTCCTCGAGCTGCTTCTTGGCACGGCTGAGCTCGTTCATGGACCTCTTGAGGTTCTCCTTCAATGCATTGACCTCCACAGTCAGTGCGGCAGAAGTCAGTAGTGCCGCCTGCATTCCCATATTGACATATTTTTGTTAGACTCCTGCGTATATCTTTTTAGATCCTCAGCTCGGCTTTTCTTTCCGAACACCGAACTGAGCATCAGGGGCTACTGTCTATGTGGTAACATTTTTTATGTTTTCGAACACATACCTCAAAGCATGTTAACAGACTTGTACAGGCTTCTGTCAGTCCGCTCTTGGCGGACTGAACCTTCTGAATCACCACACTCATAACAGTGCGGTGTTCCTCGTCGATGGAGGCGCCGTTAAGCACCTCCAACAAATTGTCCGGCGCCTCCGGATGGATGGAGGTCGCTGGCATCGTAGGCTTGCCCTTCTTACGAAGGCGCCGCCTGTCGGACTCTGGAGCCGTTGATGGCTCCGGAGCAGTGTCCGGCCCGGGGCCGCACTTGGATCCCTCCGGGGCTTTACCCACTTTGGGCCTGGAGTCTGGGAGGTCGCCTTGCGGCGCCTCCAGGACCACCTCCTCCTGGTTTAGTCCCTTTCGGGACTCCACCTCGGTGTCGTCCGTAGGGAGAGGGGAGGAGGCCGTCGGAAGTGAAGCACTATTCACATCCGACGAATCCAAGGAGCCGCTCGTCGAATCGTCGAGCTGAGCTCTGGGTGGACTGCATAATTGAATTCGGCGTCAGAAGCTACCGAATAATAGAGCAGCGCCATGAGTCATTTGGGTAACCGTACACTTACGATTTTGCCAGGGGCTTGACCCTGGATGGCCATTCCTCCCCGCCGTCTTTGGCATCGGAGGCGTAGTCCGGCAGAAGGGTCTTCCCCTTCTTGGACCCTCCAGCCTCCCCAGTTGGGGCGGCTTTCCTTTTCTTTCCTTCCCCCGTTGGAGGGCGAGAGGCTTCTTGTTGGGGATATTACCACTAGGCGTAAACCGGCCTACTTGGGCCGGGTTAACTTCAGTAGTGGCGTAAACAGATGAAGGCCCAAGGCCTGTAGTCGGTTAGAACAGGTAGCCGTAAACCGGCCTGATGTATGACTTGTATTGTAAGTAAGGAATAGAGAGATACCAACCGGAATACGAGTATGAACCGGTTAGGACTCTATGGACCGACGGGCGTCACCCGTGTATATAAGGGGACGACCCGGTGGCGGTTCAGGACAGACAACCACAACTCGAGCCTAGGCGAAGCTTGTTTGCTCCCTAGCCATCGAGACCACATCAATTCCATCACAACTAGACGTAGGCTTTTACCTTCGTCGAAGGGGCCGAACTAGTATAAACCCCTCGTGTCTTTGTGTCCGCTTTAACCCCTTCAAGTAAACTCGTAGCGATGGCTCCACGACTAAGTCCTTTCGCTAGGACATCTGCCATGACAAATCCACGACAGTTGGTGCCCACCGTGGGGCTATCGCACGATGGTTTGACGATCTTGGAGGGCAAGCTCAAGGGACTCGAAGGCTATGTTGTGGGCCGGATGACCAAGAGTTGTCGCGGCAGGATCTACATCGATGACCCAGGATGGGGTCCCGAGGCCGATTCAATCGAGTACGGGTACCGGGTCCCCTTCGGCGGTATACACGTTTTCATTGGCAAGATCGGTGAGCCTGGGCCTGAGCCGGACATCTGCACCGACCTCGTCGAGACGGCTCAGCGTGCGAGATCTACCCAGGCTAAACCGGCCATGAAGCATGCCTTCATTGGAGTTATCCACGGAGGAGAGCGGGAGGACGAGTCAGAACACGGTAGCGAGACCGTTGTCTATTCCGGCGACGAGTCCTCGACCGGAGAGACCGAATCGCTATACCAGTTGCAAGACGACCAGGTTAGGGGCTGTTCCGATGGCGACAGTATTCCGGACCCCCCAGGCCCGGTCAACCGGGTTGGAATATTCATGGCCGGCACCCAGGCAGCGAACCACTCTTCGACCGCCGCAGCAATGCTCTCCGGATCAGCAGCGGCAGTGGCAGCAGGGGCAGGAGGCCTTATGCGCCCGCCGGTTCAAGTCCTATCCGACCTGTTTGACGCACTGGCCGCGCTTATGGTGGAAGCCAATCCGGCGGATCAGGAGGCTCATGATGCAGAAATTGCAAAGGTGAAAGAACAGATCGCGCGAGCCAAAGCGGATCTGGCGGCAGAGAAGGACAGGATGGCGGCAGAGCGGGCCGCTTTGGACGCCCAGGCCTATAAGCTCATGCTTGACCAGAATGCATCACAGGAGGTTTTGAAGCGGAAGCACAGATCACGCCTGCCGTTAGGGTTTGACCCCCGAAATCTCTTTCACACTCCAGGAGCTGGACCCAGTAATCCGCCGCAGTACCCGGAGACAAACCGGATTGAGGCACCAGGACCAGGGGCGACGGTCCAACCTCGCCTGATGGAACCTCCTCACCAAAACATTGTGGTTCCTCCGCCGGTTCAGACGCCCCCGGGTCATTATTCGAATCCTATGGACAACCTTGTTGCGGCCGCTGCACGGTTAGAGGCCATCCCAGTCGAAGGGGATTCTCCGCAAGCGATAGAGACGCGCCGGGTTAAGGAGCTTCTCCGGACTGCGCTGATTCAGCAGGAGGCATACTCATACAGCCGTGATCGGATTCATTCTACGCCCCATCCGAGCCGGAGCTATAGCAGGCGCATGGATGAACCGGCCATATCAAGCAATGCGCGAGGCCGTGAAGCGGCCCGTGGTAATGACCCGGCAGGTGGTGTTGGCGATGCTCAGGATGTGGTGGACCGGGCCCGGGCACAAAGGGAGGCCGAGTTAGCAGCACAGGATAATGCAGGCCAACTTACACCGGTTCGTTCTACCACCTTTGCCGGACCAGGAATCACATCCGCTTTGGGAGTGCCTTGCTTAATCTCAGCTTTACGTAATGTGCGCCTGCCCAAAGATTTCAAGGGTCCACGCAAGGTGCCGAATTACACCGCTGATTTATCCCCTGAAGCGTGGGTAGAGAGTTATGAGATGGCCATGGAGATGCTAGACGTGGATGAGGCCACGTGTGCAAAATACTTCACCATGATGCTTGAGGGCACGGCTCGTACTTGGTTAAAGAGCCTACCACCCAATTCTATCAGCTCATGGGCCTAGTTGCGGGCCCGGTTTATACAGAATTTTAAGGATACATGTAAGCAGCCCAAGTCCATAGTAGACCTGGCGGCTTGTGTCCAGGAGGAAGGAGAGTCAACGACCCGTTGGGTGCGCCGCGTTTCGGAAATTTTGCACTCGTCTGACAGGATTAATGTTGACTCTGCGATCTTAACTCTGGAAGGCAACTGCCGGTTTGAGCCTCTTAAATTGAAATTGGGACGCATGAAGCGGTTCTGTAATGACATGGGAACCCTCATGGCTGCTTTAGTGAAGTATGCTGATTCGGACAATACCAAGGATCCCGAACCTGATGATGATGAAACAGGGAAGGGAAGGAAGAATAGCAACTCTAAACAGCAGCAGTACAAACCGGCGGGTCATGGAAACGGAGGCAAACGCAAGGTGGAGGGTAGCATGGATTTTGTGGCCAACACTAATGCACAGGACAGGGGGCAGCGGCGCAGAGGTAAGGCGGCAAATCGTAATGGGGCCCCCAATCCTAACGCAAGCCGTTTGAATTATTTGTTGAATCAGCCTTGCCCAAAGCACGGGACGAAGGAGACACCGGCTAACCACCTTTGGAAGGATTGTTATATTATGCAGGAGTTTAAAAACTCTAATGCCTTCCGGTATGACCATGGGTCAGGTGGCGGTTCAGGATACGGTTTACATGGTCCGGGTCACGATGGAGCTTCCGGTTCAGGTTTCAATCAGGGCGGTCACAATAGCCAGAATAATCAGAACGGCCAGCAGCAGCAGCAGCAGTCGGGTTATCAGAGCCAGCCAAAGCAGTTGAGCAATGGGCAATACCATGTCTTCACAACTGGCTTGGATAAGCGCGACCGAAAACTCCACAAGCGAGCGGTGAATTCTGTTGAACCGGCCTTACCACGTTACTTACGCTGGTCAGAGCAGCCCATCGTGTGGAGCAGAGAAGATCACCCGCCCCGGGTTGATAATCCGGGCCAGTTAGCATTAGTGGTGGACCCTCAGGTGGGGGGTTATAAGTTCACCAAGGTGCTCATGGATGGAGGAAGCAGTATTAACATACTATACTATGAGACATTCCGGCGCATGGGACTAACAGACAAGGATCTCAGACCGTCAAATACGATATTCCATGGTGTTGTGCCAGGCAAATCTGCATATCCTGTTGGTAAGATAGCCCTAGATGTGGCTTTTGGGGACGAGCACGACTCTCGGTCGGAAAAATTAAACTTCGAAGTGGTGAAGATCCGGAGCCCGTATCACGCCTTGTTTGGGCGGCCGGCTTATGCCAAGTTCATGGCGCGGCCTTGTTATATCTACTTACAGCTCAAGATGCCGGGTTACAAGGGGACGATAACGGTTCACGGGAACCGTAGGATCGCTTTGGAATGTGAAGAGGGTGATGCGGCTTACGCAGAGTCGGTCTGTGCCACGGAAGAGTTGAAGTATTATAAGGACAATGTCGATCCGGCGGATATGACCCCTTTAAAGAAGCCAACTACAGAGCATGATTCAGATCTGAAGTTCAAATCGGCAGCTGAGACCAAGCTTGTTGACTTCGTGCCCGGCGATTCGTCCAAACAGTTCACTATCAGTGCCAACCTGGATCCCAAATAGGAAAGCGCGCTCATCGAGTTCATCCGTGAGAATCGGGACATTTTTGCATGGAAGCCGTCTGACATGCCAGGTGTACCGAGGGAACTCGCTGAGCACACTCTTAATGTGGATCCTAAGTATAAACCGGTGAAACAGTTCCTCCGCCGGTTTAACGAAGAAAGACGCAAAGCCATTGGAGAGGAAGTGGCCAGGCTTTTAGCAGCTGGTTTTATTATTGAGGTGTTCCATCCAGAGTGACTTGCTAATCCGGTGCTAGTTCTTAAGAAAAACGGCACTTGGCGTATGTGTGTGGATTACACAGATCTTAACAAAGCATGTCCGGCAGATCCTTTTGCCCTCCCCCATATTGACCAGATCATTGATGCCACGGCGGGTTGTGAGCGTTTGAGTTTTTTGGATGCATACTCTGGATATCATCAGATCAAGATGGCGGTTAAGGACCAGGAGAAAACAGCATTTATTACTCCCTTTGGAGCCTTCTGCTATGTATCTATGCCCTTCGGGCTCAAGACTACCCAAGCCACCTATCAACGGTGTGTACAGAATTGCCTGCATGAGCAGATCGGCCGCAATGTGCACGCCTATGTGGATGATATTGTAGTAAAATCAAGACCAAAGGAGACGCTGGTGGATGATTTGAAGGAGACCTTTGACAACTTGCGAGCTTACAAGATGATGCTTAATCCGGCCAAGTGTGTTTTTGGTGTTTCGGCAGGCAAGTTACTGGGTTTCCTGGTGTCTAACAGAGGAATTGAGGCTAATCCGGAGAAGATTACGGCTATTACATCCCTAGCTAAACCGAAGTGTATCAACGATGTTTAGCGTTTGGCGGGCCGAATCGCTGCGCTGAGCCGGTTTATCAGCCGCCTCGGGGAGAAGGCTATCCCTTTGTACCAAATGCTGAGGAAGACAGACAATTTCGTCTAGAGTCCAGCTGCTGATGAGGCATTTGAGGACCTGAAGCGGCAGTTAGCTAATCCGCCGGTTCTTGCAGCCCCAGTTGACAAGGAGCAACTATTATTATACGTAGCCGCGAATGCTCGGGCAGTTAGCGTGGCTATTGTGGTGGAACGCAAGGAGGCAGGCAAAGAATATCCGGTTCAGCGGCCGGTTTATTATATCAGCGAGGTGCTTATTGAGTCCAAGCAAAGGTATCCGCATTGGCAGAAGCTGGTCTATGGTGTCTTCATGGCCAGCCGGAAGTTGAAGCAGTATTTTCAAGGGCACCCCATCACAGTGGTCAGTTCAGCTCCTTTGGGTGATATCATACAGAACCGGGAGGCAACTGGCCAGATTGCCAAGTGGGCTATAGAGCTTGGGCCGCACGGACTGAAGTATGCACCTCGGACGGCGGTGAAGTCTCAAGCACTTGTTGATTTCATCAATGATTGGACGGAATTACAAGCGCTAGAGGAAAAGCCGGATCACACATATTGGACTATTCATTTTGATGGATCTAGGCAATTGGAAGGCTCGGGGGCTGGAGTCGTATTAACTTCCCCACGAGGTGATAAGTTCTGTTATGTTCTCCGCTTAATGTTCCCTTGTACTAACAATGCAGCTGAGTATGAAGCCTTGCTCCATGGTCTCCGGATGGCTAAAGAGATGAACTTAAGCCGGGTTAAGTGCTTCGGTGACTCGGACCTTGTGGCTCAACAGGTGTCTGGCACTTGGGATTCTAAGGACCCGCTCATGGCTGCATATCGTCGGGAAGTGGATAATGTTGCAGGTTGCTTCAAGGGTTATCAAGTGGATCATGTGGACCGTCGGAAGAATGAAGCGGCGGACGCCTTAAGCCGGTTAGGTTCTCAGCGCAAACCGGTCCCGCCCAATGTCTTTTTGGACGTGTTGCACAATCCGTCAGTCCAGCTCCCAGGTGAAGCGGATTTGGCTATTCCTGACCCGGAGGCTCAATTGGTGGCAGCATTATATGCTACTCCGGATTGGACGATTCCTTATATTGCATACATGACCCGGGGGGAGTTGCCAGAAGATGCAATCCTAGCAAGACAGATAGTCCGGCGATCCAAGTCCATGACGATTCTCAATGGTGAATTGCATCGTTGCAGTATATCCGGGGCGTTTCAACGTTGTGTTTCTCCTGAGGAAGGTTGTGAAATCTTAAGAGAAATCCATGAGGGGGATTGTGGACACCACGCCGGTTCAAAGTCCCTAGTGGCAAAGGCATTTCGTCATGGGTTTTACTGGTTGACAGCACATGCTGATGCGGAGGACTTGGTTAAGCGGTGTGATGGATGTCAGAAATTTTCAAGGCGTGCGCATGTGCCGGCTCAAGAATTGAGGATGATTCCAATAACATGGCCGTTTGCAACTTGGGGGCTGGATATGGTCGGACCTTTTAAAAGATCCAAGGATAAGAAAACTCACCTTTTGGTAGCAGTTGATAAATTTACCAAGTGGGTTGAAGCGGAGCCTGTCAGTAAGTGCGATGCAGCAACAGCGGTGCAATTCATCAAAAAAGTGATTTTCCGGTTTGGCTTTCCGCACAGTATCATTACTGACAATGGTACCAATTTATCCAAGGGGGCTATGAACGAGTTCTGTGAACGTGAGCACATCCGACTTGATGTATCATCAGTAGCACACCCCCAGTCCAATGGACAGGCAGAACGAGCCAATCAAGAGATCTTGCGAGGCATCAAACCCCGGCTTGTGGTCCCATTGCAAAGAACACCAGGCTGTTGGGTTGAAGAGCTACCATCTGTGCTCTGGAGTATCAATACTACGCCAAACCGGTCCACAGGATACACACCATTTTTTATGGTCTATGGAGCAGAGGCAGTTCTCCCTAGTGATATCCGGCACGATTCGCCTCGTGTGGCAGCTTATGTTGAAGCGGGTAATGAGACGGCACGGCAAGACGCTTTGGACCTATTGGACGAAGCACGTGATCTAGCGGCTGCCCGTTCGGCGATTTACCAACAAGATCTTCGTCGCTATCACAGTCGCCGGGTTAGAACCAGAACTTTTCAAGAAGGAGATTTGGTGCTTCGACTAATCCAGGACCAGACGGATATGCACAAGTTATCCCCGCCTTGGGAAGGACCTTTCGTGGTCAGCAAGAATCTGCACAATGGGCCGTACTATCTGATTGATATTCGAGAGCATCAAGACTCACGTACATTAGAGGAGGAGACCAACAGGCCGTGGAACATAGCTCATCTTCGGCCTTACTATACTTGAGCCATTGACTCTATCTATGTACATATTATGACAATGTATATTTTATCTTTGATATATCAAACCGGAGCCTCAGCTAAAGCGGGGTCCCTGTCTTTCTCATCATGCGAGGTTACACGGAGTGGTTCTGTTTAAAGCGGCCTCCGGTTTACCCCTTGACATATGTTTTTTATATATCACTGGGGGACTTGGTCGTGTCCGAACCAACGAACACCCTTTGATAGGCGACAGCCACGAGATCATTTGGGGACATGGTCAAGTCTGAACCAGTCACGCCTCTTGGTCGGCCTAAGGCCACAAAATCACTTGGGGGCATGGTCGAACCCGAACCATTATCACGCCTCTTGATCTGGCATATATGCCACGAGTCATTTGGGGACCTGGCTGACTTGAATCATTGTCACTCCTATTGGGGGCCTTGATCCTGTCCGACCATGGTAATACCATCTGAACAGCTCAGTATAGCATATTTTTGCAAATGGTTTTTATCATTGCCTTTGCTTCCATGTTGTTTTCATGGTTTGTTCGTTCTTTGCTTTTGTTGGATTTCTTTTATGTCAACAAGCATATTTTTTCCGGTTCAGCCAATGATTTTTGATCCCCCTTTAAATCCGGAGGAGTCTGCCTGGTTTACCTTTTCCCTGTTAACATCATGGAGTAACCAGGGGGCTCGTATTAAGTCAGTACGGTTTGTACGGGAGCTACTTTCTCCCTTTTTGACGGTAATGGTTTATAAAACCACCGCTTCAGGCTTGGCTAAAGCCAGCTTTATGCTCAAACATGGCAGGTATTTATATATCATCTATTTGTTATATTACTGATACACATATCAAGATTATAATCCGGCTGACGGTATAACCGCCACCGAAGTTCAAATTTTTCTGATTGCAGGAAATATGAATTAAAGTTTTTCAAGCAAAAGCTTCAGTACTTATGCACGAAGGCATATTCCAGGCAGAAGTTTTAACTATCCTATTACAAGGCAGCATGGTGCTCAAACAAAATCATTTTTTTGTGGAAGGATGTTGCAAATAGCTCTTCAAACCGGCTTCCGGTTCAAGCCTGCTCCTCATCCTCCGCTGCTTCAGCTTCCTCGTCTCTACCCATTGGCTGGAAATCAAAAGTGGTCCAGTCGATTCCCATTAAAGCTTGGAAAATAGCCTCTTCATGGATCAGGGAAGACGGCTCAATATCAGGGGCGTAAGTGTGCTTACGGATTGGAGGAATCAGATTCTCCGCTTCAACAGTTGGGGCAGGCACTCGCTTGTTTTGATTATTATATTGCGCTTGATAATGCGTCAAATCTGCCTCTTCAGCTAGCTGGCAAGCCAGAGGGCGCACTGCACGGTTTATGGCCCTTAAATCTTCTTCGTTGAATTCAGAGCCATCTTCTTTCAGACTGGGATAGCCTTGAGCTGCTTCCACAGGATCAAAGTCGGGCACCCATGCCTTTGCCCGGATTAAGGCATTGATGGCTCCGGTTCGGGCAGCGGATTTTTTCAGCTCCTCAATCCGGGCTGGAAGCGTTGACAACTTGCTAAGAGTGTCCTGGATTAAAGAGGGCGCCGGGTTGTTGTGAGAAGCTGTGGTGATGATCCATTGGGCTCCGGTATACAATTGTTCCACCAAGGTGTAGGCAGCTTTCAATTTCTTCTGCACATCATTTCCTAAGTGCCCAATACGTGTGCCTACAACAAGATTGGAATGGTCTCAAACCGGATTTACGATACAGCAGATTCAAATTTATCACAGAAGTTACAAGGAGCTTACCAAAGATTGCAGCAGTCATGGAGTGTATTTGCCGCTGTACGGCCGTCAGTTCATCCACCACCGGTTTAAGGGCCGCTTCAGCATTTTCCGCTCTTTTGGTTAAACCGGCCTTCTCAGTGGCCCAGTCAGCCCGCTCTTTCTTGAAGCCTTCTTTCAGCCGTTCAGCAGTGCTCAAAGCGCTGGTTAATTCTTGCTTGGCCTTATCTGTTTCAGCCTGCTGGGTCTTCAGGGCCTCCTGCAAATCGGCAATCCGGTCCTCCTTGATTTTCACCTCAGCCTGCATACAGATGGCATTTTAAGCTTTGCACAGGCGATCCAAGAAATGGAAGTATCAACCACATAACAAAGTTATATGCCTGATACTTGGGGGCTAATGCACCTTCAATTTTTTGTATATTGCTAGATTACAAAGTCCCAAGCTCAATACAAGTATTCAACTTGGCACTTGGGGGCTAATAGCTATTTGATCAAGTTATGTTCTAAGGACAGCTTTTTATTTTTGAGCCCCGGTTTACTTATGCTAAGTTAGACCGGCCCTCGAGGGTTATGCCGACGGATTTCAAAAATGTTCAGGATCAAGTCCCGGTTTGACCAAGGTCACAAACCGGCCCTTGGGGGCTACAAGGATGAATGCAATGGCAGAAAGGAAAGAAGGAATTTACCTCAAATTTATCCCTCATCATTTTGACCAGGCCAGCTTCACAGTCACGGCTAGTGTAAAGCCGGTTTAAATAGCCAGAGTGAAGATCTTCAGCATTCAGAGCGGCGTATGTCTCTAATTCAACATCCCATTTTCCTTTGTTCAAAGGGGAAGAATCCTCTTTGATGGTATGCCTGGTAAGGGTGGCAGGATTCCCGGGTTCAGAGCGGCCTACGCCGGTAATCACAACATCATCATCTTTTGACTCGCCGGTTTGGGTTGGCGCGGCCGGTTTGTCAGCAGGAGTGTGGGATTTCTCAATCTGGACAGAGCTGGCAGGCGGATCAGCAGAGGCTGGAATATTAATAAGACCTTCTTCAGGGATAACGTCGTCTTGCAGAGGAGGATCATTGGGGATATCTTCACAAGTAAACACTTCATGATCCGGTGCTTGGTCATGTTCTGGGGCCACATCTTCTTCAGCCGCTCTATCCAGGCGGGCCTTCTTGCTTGGTTTCGGTTTAGCCCTGAAAGAAAAATAAAAAGTCAAGGAAAAGCGTAAGCCATTGCGCAGTATACTGGAAGCATATGTTCGGTTTAACTTACCCAGCAACTGTTTTCAAAGGTGGTAGCTGGGTGGCCGACGATTCACCAGACGATGAATGAGAAGTGACCTGGTAGTCGAAGTCGGATGGATTAAGAGGTTGACGGAAGAAACCCGCTTTAGGATTTAAATCAATAAAAAGGTCAGAGACCTCGGAGCGGCGTTTTCGAACCGGACTGTTCGGTAAACCAGCAGAAGTAACTACCTGGCCGCTGTGCCGGGTTGTGCGGCGAGCTTCGTGTTGCTGGGTCTTCATAAGAAAGTTGGGATCCAAATAAGCAAGAGGATGAGAAAATTTAACTTTCCGGTTTGTCCGGCGAGATTTTGGCAAAGGCAAGATTTCTGAATCAGAAGAGAGAATAGTTACCTCAACGAAGCCCGCATTGCTGGCCTCAGCGTCATCCTGACAAGCATCATCATCAATAAGGCGGGTAAAAAGTAAGCCAAGTGAATCAAGTTCTACCTCAAGATCCGGATTACCCACATCATCATCAATGGCTGGGTCAGATGAAGCGGTGGTCTTTCTTTTACGAGCTGGTTTCTTGATAGCCTTGGTCTTGGGCCGGGTTGGCCGCCCTGCCTTCTCCGTTTTATCTTGTGAAAGCTTCTTGCTCCAAAACGGATTATCACTCTGGATCAACAATAATTAAAGGTCAGACAGATAAAGCAGTAACAGGTTCAATAATAAAGCAAGTAAAATCTTACCGCTGGCGGTTCGTTGGTGGTGCAGTAAGGAAGCAGACCGGTTTGAGCACAGAGGTGCTCCGGTTCATTCAACATCTTCTTTACAGATTCTGTGACTTCGTCGTCGGAGACCTGGATTTTGATATGTCGGAGTGGGTCATCGACACTGCCAGTATATTCGCACATCAAACCAGGGCGCCGGCTTAGAGGCAGAATGCTCCATGATATCCAGCAGCGTACAAGGTCTATTCCTGTTAAACCATTGGCCATGAAGGCCCGAAGCTTGGACAGTTGAGGGGCATATTTAATTCTCTCCTTGGCGCTTAGCCTTTGTGGAAAAGGGTGAGTGTTGCTGAGTCGTTCCGGACGGAAGCCAGGCAAGGGATTTTCATTGTCAGGGGAGGTATCCTTGCAATAAAACCAAGTTGCGTTCCACTCCTTGGGGTGAGTATGGAGTTTGACATGGGGATAGGTGATTTCCTTCCTCTTCTGAATGGCCATACCACCCAGTTCGGTATTAGGGCCGTCGGTGAATTCAGTACGGCGGTTTAGATGAAAGAGATCTCTAAATAACTCGACTGAAGGCTCCTCTTGAAGGTATGCCTCAGAAAGTACTTGAAAGTGACATATATTGGTGACGGAGTTGGGGCCAGTATCCTGTGGACGGAGTTGAAAGTTGGCTAACACATCCCGATAAAATTTAGAGCCGGGCGGTTTGAAGCCCCGGGCCATGTGATCTGCGAAGACCACGACCTCTCCTTCCTGGGGCATGGGAGGACATTCATCTCCAGGAACCCTCCAGTGAATCGTATCTTTGCTATCCAAAGCGCCGATCAGGACTAGATCGTCCAGCTGTGATTCTGTGACACGGGAGGGAACCCAGTTGCACTCGTACACTTGTTTGGCCATGACGAGATCTACAAGAAATAGGTGATCCGGTTCAAGGACATGCCGGATAAAAAGGTGTTGATCTAATTACGGTAAACCGGAGGCAGTACCCATAAACCGGTCTTCTACAACGCGGCATCAGATGGATTATGGCGGTTCAACCAGGGGACTAATGACATATATACCGGTTTAGCAATTTTTTCTCTATGGTGAAGTTAAACCGCCTGGCCTAAGCATTGGAAGCAATTGAAACTATGGATAACTAGTTATGCAGAAACAAATTTCACAACATCGTGTTACAGCCGCGGATCTACAGCAAGCTCACAAAAACAGGAAATATTTCGAAGACTAAGGCGGAAACAGAAGTGAACCATTGAGCGGATATGTGCGGGAGATCTATGAGCTTGGATGAGAAATAGCAAGCGGATGCTAAAGGGATCGCTACTAAGACACAGCAAGAGTTCACAGATGCATTCAAGGTCAGAGAACAGCTATGAACGCACAATGAACATAGCAAGAACATGGAACCCTAAGAACAGATCTAGGTTAAGAAGGAGAGAGAACTTACCGGGAACGGAGAAGATGCGGAAAGACGCCGCCACACTCTGGTACGTTCAGGTTGATGCAGCGGCCCGAGACGAGGCAGAGGTCAACGGTGGTGGCGGAGCTCCAAAGCCGGCGACGTGAGGAAGAAGAAGAAGAAGGGACGAAGGGGAAGAGGAAGGAAATGACCCTTCGGTCTTATTTATAAGGCAACCGAGCTAGGTCAAACGCGCGAATCCAGGAGCTGTCATTAAGAGGGCGTTATGAATTTCATAATGACGTCATGCCGGTTTACAATAACCAAAACTAATGACGTCATGTCGGTTTACAGCAACCAAAAATGATGACGACATGGAGATTTGCCAATTAACAGAAGATATCCAAGACGCAAGATGGTGTGAAGGATTGACATGAACCAGTTCAAATCAATCTGGGGCCTAATGTTGGGGATATTACCACTAGGCGTAAACCGGCCTACTTGGGCCGGGTTAACTTCAGTAGTGGCGTAAACAGATGAAGGCCCAAGGCCTGTAGTCGGTTAGAACAGGTAGCCGTAAACCGGCCTGATGTATGACTTGTATTGTAAGTAAGGAATAGAGAGATACCAACCGGAATACGAGTATGAACCGGTTAGGACTCTATGGACCGACGGGCGTCACCCGTGTATATAAGGGGACGACCCGGTGGCGGTTCAGGACAGACAACCACAACTCGAGCCTAGGCGAAGCTTGTTTGCTCCCTAGCCATCGAGACCACATCAATTCCATCACAACTAGACGTAGGATTTTACCTTCGTCGAAGGGGCCGAACTAGTATAAACCCCTCATGTCTTTGTGTCCGCTTTAACCCCTTCAAGTAAACTCGTAGCGATGGCTCCACGACTAAGTCCTTTCGCTAGGACATCTGCCGTGACAAATCCACGACACTTCTTCTTCTTCTTCTTCTTCCTCCTCGTCCTCAGAGGCGGAGGGTGCTTCGGGGTTGTCAGGCGATGAATCCGACACCACCAGGCGCCGGGAACTCTTTCGAGTCCCCGTGGCCTTCTTCTTGGCCTTCTTCTCTGGCACCACGTGAGGTGCCGGAACCAGCAGCTTCGTCAAGCGAGCGTCCGCTGGGTCTTCAGGCAAAGGAGCCGGACAGTTGATCTGTCCGGCCTTCTTCTGCCAGTCCTGTTAAAAAGATGGGGGTTTAGATCCCGCATAGAATCGAATCTATGAAAAACAAATACCCCGTAAAGGGAAAATTAAGCTCACCGTGTTGGCTTGGCGCTTGGCGCAAAATCCGCGATCCTCGGTGACGGGAGGGGAGACCTTGGAGCTCTTGAATAGCACCTTCCAGGCATCCTCGTGCTTTGTGTCGAAGAGCCGGGACAGAGTCTGGTGTTGAGCCGGGTCAAACTCCCACAAGCTGAAAGCCCGTCGTTGACATGGGAGAATCCGGTGGAAGAGCATGACCTGGACTACTGTGACAAGTTTAACCTTCCTGCCGATCAGGTCTTTGATGCAGGTTTGAAGTCCGGTCACTTCCGCCGAATTACCCCACAACAGGCCCATCCCTTTCCAAGATGTGAGCCGTGTGGGGATGCCAGGTCGGAATTTGGGGGCCACTGCCCATTCTGGGTCACGCGGCTCGTTGATATAGAACCACCCCGATTGCCACCCTTTGATGGTCTCTACAAAGGCGTCCTCGAGCCATGTAACATTGGCTATCTTGCCCACCATGGCACCTCCGCACTCCGCTTGGCGGCCGCCCACGACCTTTGGATTGACGCTGAAGATCTTCAGCCATAGGCCAAAGTGAGGTTGGATGCGGAGGAAGGCCTCGCACACGACGATGAACGCCGAGATGTTGAGGATGAAGTTCGGGGCCAGATCGTGGAAGTCCAGGCCGTAGTAGAACATGATCCCCCGGACGAACGGGTGAAGAGGAAAACCCAGTCCGCGAAGGAAATGGGGAAGAAAAACAACCCTCTCATGGGGCCTGGGGTGAGGATGAGTTGCCCCACATCTGGAAGCCGGTGCGCGATGTCGTCAGACAGGTATCCGGCCTTCCTCAGCTTTTTGATTTGCCCCTCCGTAACTGAGGAGGCCATCCATCTACCTCCCGCTCCGGACATGATTGGAGAAGGTTGAGGTGGGAAGTGCGGGCTTGGGCGTTGGAGCTCGAGCGCGCAGGGACGAATAAGCAAAGGAGGAGGAAGGTGTAAATCGAAAGGGTAGATTCTTATCCCCTTATATGGGCGGCCGAAACTACGAGCCCCCACCGGCCTAATAAAACTCGCTTATCTCCCAAGCGCCATGATTAATGGCGCGGTTGCATTACCCACGCCCGTATTGATGAGAATCCCAGAATAAGGGGACACGGTCTCTGCTTTGACAAGGCGTGCCAAGGAAACCGCCTCGCTAAACGCGCTGAGGTGGAATAGTAAAATGATTCGAATAAAAGCTTGGCCGTGGCGTGATGTCACGTTGCGGAATACGTCAGCAGATTAGATTTGTGCGAATATTATTCTCGCTAAACGCGTTTGTGGTTGCTTGTGGTCACCGAGCTCGATGTCGTTTCTCGTTGTTGATTGCTACCTCTTGAGCACTGCGTTGGTTTTCCCTTGAAGAGTGAGGGAGTCCTGGATTAGGGGGTGTCCGGATGGCCGGACTATGACCTTTGGCCGGACTCCCGAACTATGAAGATACAAGATTGAAGACTCCGTCCCATGTCCGGATGGGACTTTCCTTGGCTTGGAAAGCAAGCTTGGCGATACGATATGAAGATCTCCTCCCATTGTAACCGACTCTGTGTAACCCTAGCCCTCTCCGGTGTCTATATAAACCGGAGAGTTTTAGTCTGTAGGACGAACAACAATCATACCATAGGCTAGCTTCTAGGGTTTAGCCTCTCTGATCTCATGGTAGATCCACTCTTGTACTACCCATATCATCAATATTAATCAAGCAGGAGTAGGGTTTTACCTCCATCGAGAGGGCCCGAACCTGGGTAAAAACATCGTGTCCCTTGTCTCCTGTTACCATCCGCCTAGACGCACAGTTCAGGACCCCCTACCCGAGATCCGCCGGTTTTGACACCGACAGCGGTACTCTTTCATATCTACTCAACTTATTTATCACAGCAAGAAAATAGATCGCCACTTCTTTACTCTGATTTCTTGTCTTGGTTGCGAAGTTGCCTTTGTCTGGTTTGCACCTTTAGATCCGCCATGGCACGCTCAACACTATACTCCCAATGCTTATGGCTTCCCCCTTTTATATTCCACACTAGTTAAATCATAGCAGACTAAATTTCAAAATTGGGTCAGTCGATTTTTCAGAGCTCGCTGGAGTTCACCGGTGCGAACGAAGGGGCTCGGGTGGTTGTGGGGCCTTGCCGAATGAAGAAAACTCGACGCCGGTGGGGGTTGGGGCGGGGGTGGGGGTGGCGGAGGAACACGGGCGGTGGGGGCCGGTGGTCCGGCCGGCGGCCCGTGCGGTGTTCTGTATGGGAAGAATCAGAGACGAGGAAGAAGAAGGGTTAGGGGACGTAGGATCTTCATCCAACCGCCTGAAATGGTCGAGAGATAGCTGGGAGTTGCATTCTTAATGTGCTCTAGTTCATCACGTGTGGGCACTGCGCAACCAACATTTTATTATCCAAAATCTGCTTGCTCTTCTTTACCATGTTCCTCTTCCGTTCTTCTTTAATATGTACTCTCTCCGTTCCTAAATACAAGTCTTTGTATAGATTCCACCATGGACTACATATGGAGCAAAATGAGTGAATCTACACTCTAAAATGTATCTGGATACATCTGTGTGTGATCCATAGTGAAAATCTCTACCAAGACTTATATTTTGGAACGGAGGGAGTATGATAGTAGTATAGTATGTTCCTTGTACTGAAGATGAGCAGGGACATTTGCAATGTAGAGGTCTATACGGTTGGTTGTGATGGACACTTTGAGCCTCTTAGATTCGTAGGATTTTGTTAACATAGGAATAGGATTTGTAGTGGCTTGCCCACTTGAATCCAATAAGAATAGCAAGGAAATGTGGGGAGCTGTGTCGCCTTTGAGAGTTACACTGATATTAACAGTACCGCACCTTCACTTGAAGAGAGCTGGTATCCAAAGCCTTTCTAGCCGTACCGACAATACTAGCACATATATTCCAGCAAGTTCCACTTTGCTGATTTTACTCTGATGCTCAAGGTTTTCCCGTTATATCTACACTATGATCTGTGTAGATGCTTTGTGTCGCACTAGCAGTAATCCACTCTTGAAGCTAAACACTGCAATGACTTACAAAATTGGCACCAAGGCATTGAGTGCCATTCTGGATGCAATGAAACTCATACGGTCCCCACCTGTTGACTCTTGTTCAGAATATGATCCTAATGACTCTTGTTCAAAATTGCCACATATAGAGAGACAACATGGAATTGCATTTCTTTGGGCGCTGTGATTCATAATGAGTGGGCAACCAACATTGTATGCAATGAAGCGGAACCTCAGGAATATGCTTCCTCTTCTGTTCTTTAACATGTTCCTCTTTGTTTATTCTATATTTAGTATGTGCAGTATGTTCCTTGTCAGGAAGGGGGGCAGGGACATCTGCAGTCAACAGCTGATAGAGCTCGCCTGTACGTGATCGATAGGCTTTCAATTACTAGCGGCAATACAACATCATATTTTCAAGCCAGTTCCACTTTCCTGATTTATATATCGTGGTTATGGTGTACCCCTGTTATGTACACTATGATCTGCCTAGTTGTTGTGTGCTCTTGTTATCATGGTTTGGCAATAAACTGTCCATACAGTATATTATGAACCTATCATCTGCCAACTATCCTTACTTCTAGAGCCTATTTTTTGTGTACTTGTGCCAGATTATATAAATGTACGCACCATATTATAGCACACATGAGCTTTCTCGTCAGAATCTAGTGATAGCACACAAGTGTTTACAGGGGCGCCCCTATATTAGAATATCATCTGCATTACAAAGATAATCTCACAACTATTTATGTTTTCATGGTTCTCAGATACTATATGCAATTACAGTGAATATCAGAATCCGCGCATTAGAAGAATATTGTGGAACACTGCAATGACTTACAAAATTGGCACCAAGGCGTTGAGTGCCATTCTAGATGCAATGAAACTCATACGCTCCCCACCTGTTGATTCTTGTTCAGAATATCATCCTAATGACTATTCTAACCTCGAGGAGTCAAAGGCAGATGGCCTGTCTTGTTCACCCATCAAGATGTCTGTTCTAATTTGGCAAGGTTTTATTGATTGCGCGTATCTTGCATATGTTGTCTTGCATTTCTTCTACTTTGTTGCACCGCCATCTGCTTAGTTTACTCATCATATAACTCGATATGCCATGCCCATCCATTATCAATACATATTCCATCTGTCATCATACCATGTTTTTCCACTCAAATGTTGTTCTTGTGCATCAGACATCAAAAAGGAAGAGGGTGATTGCCGAACCTGAAGGAGCACCAGCAAAGTCCTTGAAAAACGTGGTGGTGCCAGAGAAATCGGACAGCACCCCACTTATATTGGTTGTACAACCAGTAACACAAAACGTAGGACCAACTCCAGCAGACTGTACCCATACTTCACTGGCCACACCACTAGACCCACCACACAGGACCTGCACTCCAGCAAAAGGTATACCGATTTCATTTGCCATAGCACCAGTCGTACCACAGAAAAATCCCACTCCAGTAAAAAGTACAGCAAGTCCACCGGCCGAAGACTTATCCCAACTGCAGAGATGGCCAATTCCTGCAGATTGGAACCCCATTCCATTTATTCCCATTTTAAAAGACAATGCTTTCAATGTTGTTAGGGACTACGTGCATATATTCCCATCATGGGAAGATTATAGTGAAGACAAACACCATTTTCACATCTTCCTGTCCAACTTACATGTAAGTGCTATTATTCATGGTTATTATTTTCCTGTTTTCTGCTGATTGAACACATCAATGATTTACATTACATTATTGTAACTAGGTGAGGGTCAATCTGGATAGTCATGACGAGCAAAGCTTGCTTGTGCTTTTCAAGGAAGCATTGCAGCAGTATCGGTGTTACCTGAGGAAATCACACTTTGATGGCAAGTCTATAAACGAATTTCCGATGAAGTCTCTTGTGCTAAATTTAGAAGACATTGAATGGAAAAACCTTGTTATGCACTGGTCTCGTTCCCAGGATGAGGTATTGTCTATGAAATCACATGACAATTTGAACTTCTACTTTTCTGCATGTGGCTTACGGATCTTTTTTGCAGGAAATCTGCTCGAAGAAGAATTCCGGTTTGAAAAGAACGACAGGATATCGCAAATATGCTTCCCGCTGCTTTGCTCTTGTTAGTACCTGTTGTCCTGTATCACTGTACTTGCATACATATCTGGTTTATTATGTGACAGCAGTATGCATGATAGCTTGTTTATCAATTGTTCGCTCCAAATTATATGATCTCTATGAATGGTTACATTAGTGTAGAATATATCCAATGCCAATGAATTTTTTAGCTCTGCATTGTTCTTGTAAGTACATGTTGTCCTTTATCAGTGTACTTATATTGACAGGTAGTTGTTCATGTACCATCACTCTATAGCTTATTTTCCTTTGCCCTCCATTTTCTACACATCAGATCTATATTTACTCTTACCATAAGGTTGGTACTGAAGAAGTTTAGCTGTGCATTGCTCTTGGCTATGCCTTTGCCTGTATCGCTGCACATACACTTATAGCTACTTGGTTATGTAGCATCACTCTTCATCTTATCTTAAAT
>NC_041385.1:734198231-734241194 GCF_002162155.2 Triticum dicoccoides
AGCATGGACAAGGGCTTTATAGAGCCTGTCTTCACCAGTAATGTAAGTTTGTCCTTCTCAAGCCTTCAAACTTTGTTATGTATATTTGGTTAGGCATGACTGCAAGAGCTATTTATTTTTGGTGTTTGCATCAAATTGCATGTTTAAAGTTTATTATGTAGTTCATAAACAAAAGTTTGTCCTTCTCAATTTA
Source organism: Triticum dicoccoides (assembly GCF_002162155.2). Lineage (NCBI taxonomy): Eukaryota > Viridiplantae > Streptophyta > Magnoliopsida > Poales > Poaceae > Triticum > Triticum dicoccoides. The sequence continues at coordinate 734,198,425 of NC_041385.1, forward strand.
AGTTTTCAGTTGTACAACCAAGTTCCTTCTTCATAACATGTAAATTAAACTATACAGAGCAAGTGATCTTCTTTTGCACTACATGTATGCTTCTGTTCTTCATCCGTAATCCATTAGTGTGGTGAACCTACCCACTATAGCACAATGTCATATTCTGCAATGTCTTAACTATGAACAATGTCATATCATTCTACTATTATTTAAACCGTCTCTTTATTTGCCAATCTGAAATGGGATAAATTGACTGCATACTAACCATTGATACTTATGAGTTCTTGATCTATAATCCAGTGGTGTCGTGAAGCTGCCAACTCCTTCACAATGTCATTTCCTACCATGTCTTGACCTGAACAATACCATATTGTGTTAATGCAATTTTAAACTGTGTCACTTTATTCGTCAGTAAGAAATGTGATGAATTGTCAACAATGATACTTTTATGTGCAAAACATGTCATCTGTCAACTTGTTTATCTTTCAGAGTGAGGAAGATATAAGTGTTGAACAAGCGCAGTCTCATCATCTTGCTCAGCTGCTTGCGTTGCAGCTCCACAGCAGGGCTATCCTTTCTTGAACTCTATTGAAGTGTTGTCGGTTTTGTACATTATTTTGTCGTTTATTTGCACTGGTGGCGATCTTTGATGCCCAGTGTATGTAATCTGTTGTCTGCTTGTGCTTTATTATCATAGTGGAGAACTTTGATGCCCGGTGGATGTAATATGTCGTAATTTCTTTATTGTATAGTCTAGGTTTTTTCTTATTCACGATGATGCAGTTATTTTACTATATATATATATCCTGTCTTCGTAGTAAACCGGCCAAACCGTAAAATTACGGTACATAATCGGGCCGTCATGCAATCGCGATGTATGATCCGCATCATGGGCCCCGTCATCTTGGTTCGTTAAACGGCCAAAAGTAAACTGTCCCACTAATAGATAAGGGCCTTTAATAGGCCGAGTAACCCCCGGACCTCTTTTCGCAAGAAAACTCAATTGGCTTTTTAGGAGGCTGAGAAGTAGGTTGGGCCTGAAACGTGAGGAACAGCTCACGGGCCGGCAGCAGCCCGAAATGGACCGCGGCCCATGATTGTGTGAATCAAATCATGGGCTTTTAACAGGCCAAAATTGTCTCGGTCCTTGTTTGGCCCAATTAGATATCGGCTGCGAGCAGGCCGGATGCAAACCGGGCCGTAGTTACGCCCAACTATATGACAGGCTTTTAACAGGCAGAAATTAATATAGGGTCGAAATGTTAAACGGGCCCTTAACAGGCCGAAACTAATATCAGGCCGAATTAATAAATGGGCCTTTAGCAAGTGGGCCCGAAAGCATATCGTCCAGTTGACGGGCCGAATCTGATATGGGACATAATTTAGTCCAAAGCCTCTTAAAGGGCCGGACCTGATTTGGGCCGTAATTTGGCCCAGAATGTGGTAGGCTTTTAACGGGCCGGATCTCATATGGGCCATTATTAGGCCCGGAATGTGGCAGGCCATTAATGGACCAGATAAAATATGGGCCGGCATTTGGCCCGAAACATGGCAGCCAGTTAATGGGCCGGCCTACTAGAGTCCTCAAAATCTTGTGGGCCTATAGCTGGGCTGGCCCATTAATGTTGGCGAAATCTCATGGGCCTTTAGCAGGGCCAGCCCATTATGATCCGCAAGAATCTTGTGGGCCTTTACCTGGGCCAGCCCATTATGGCACACAAAAATCTTGTGGGCCTTTACCTGGGCCGGCCCATTATGGCCCGCAAAATCTTGTGGGCCTTTATCTGGGCCAGCCCATTATGGTCCGCAAAATCTCGTGGGCCTTTAGCTGGGCCGGCCCATTATGGTCCGCAAAATCTTGTGGGCCTTTAGTTGGGCCGAACCATTTAAACTTGATGGGCCGGTCCACGTGTCAACATATCATAGGCGCGTCTCGCCCATTGGATGAGTGACACCTGTGCCAACGCGGACCTGACACGTGTCTCCTCCAGCCAATGATGATTTTACACGTGGAAAATCCCCATTGGTCGGGGCTATTAATGGGTTATCGGATCCAAAACCCGACCCGATAGCTTAACGGCGTTCCGTTACGGTGGATGCCACATGTCGGTCACCTTGACGAAAGCATTTCTGTGACGCGCGATTTATCGTCATGGAAGTGGACAGTTCCGTGATGATAATTTTGGTAATGTCATGGAACACTTCTACGACAGCACAGGTATGACTATCTTGATTCTGTCATAAAATCGTCATGGATGTACATGCATGACAAAAAATGCGACCTACTATGACAAACACGTATCATCACGGAAGTGTATTTTTTTGTAGTGATAAAGATGTGGGTCATCCCAAAAGTAATGTCTTAAATCATAGAAGAATTTTTTCTTTTGTTGGTATGTGAAGCTAAGTGGTATGTATTTAGCAACAATATAATTAGCATAGTCAGCATACCAAGGTGTACTATGAGAAACATTTATTGTAGCTAGTTGTTCATCAGGGAAGCTATCATTAATTGGTTGTGGATCATCAAGAACATTTTCATGTCTAGACAAGTTATCAGCCACGGGGTTCTCTGCTCCTTTCCTATCAGTGGTATGCAAATCAAATTCTTGTAGCAGAAGAACCCACCTAATGAGTCTAGGTTTAGCATCTTTCTTTTCCATAAGATATTTTATAGCAGCATGATCGGTGTGAACAATTACTTTAGAATCAACAATGTAAGATCTGAATTTACCGCAAGCAAACACCACCGCTAAGAATTCTTTTTCAGCAGTAGCATAGTTTTGTTGAGCACTGTCTAGAGCTTTATTGGCATAATGAATAACATTTAGTTTCTTAACAACTATTTGTCCTAGAATAGCACCAACAGCATAATCACTAGCAACACACATAATCTCAAAAGGCAAGTTCCAATCAGGTGGTTGAACAATAGGTGCAGTAATTAAGGCTTTCTTTAGTGTTTCAAAGGCTTCCATACAATCATCATCAAACACAAAGGGAATATCCTTTTGCAAAATATTAGTAAGAGGCCTAGAAATTTTAGAAAAGTCTTTGATAAACCTTCTATAGAAACCAGCATGACCCAGGAAACTAAGAATACATTTGATATCTTTAGGACATGGCATTTTCTCAATTGCATCAACCTTGGCTTTGTCCACCTCAATGCCTCTTTCAGAAATTTTGTGGCCCAAGACAATACATTCATTAACCATAAAGTGGCACTTCTCCCAATTCAAGACAAGATTTGTTTGTTCACATCTCTACAAAACTCGATCAAGATTGCTTAAACAATCATCAAAAGACTTCCCCTAAACAGAAAAGTCATCCATGAAAACCTCAACAATCTTTTCACAAAAATCAGAGAAGATAGCAGTCATACATCTTTGAAAGGTAGCAGGTGCATTACATAAACCGAAAGGCATGCGTCTATAAGCAAACATTCCAAAAGGACAAGTAAAAGTGGTCTTTTCTTGATCAGGTTGTAAAACAGGTATTTGTGAAAAGCCAGAGTATCCATCAAGGAAGCAAAAATGTGTGTGCTTAGATAGTCTTTCTAACATTTGATCAATAAAAGCCATAGGGTAATGATCTTTTCTAGTAGCTTTATTTAATTTAATATAATCAATTACCATTTTATAGCCTGTCACAATTATTTGTGGAATAAGCTCATTCTTATCATTAGGAACAACAGTAATACCTCCATTCTTAGGGACACAATGGACAGGACTTACCATCTACTATCATCTATAGGATAGATTATACCTTCTTCCAGAAGTTTCAATATTTCCGTTCTTACCACTTCTTTCATTTTTGGATTTAACCGACGTTGGTGATCAACAACGGGTTTAGCATCAGGTTCCATATTAATCTTGTGCTGACATAGAGTGGGACTAATGCCCTTAAGATCATCAAGAGTATATCCAATAGCAGCCCTGTGCTTCCTTAGAACTTTCAATAATCTTTCTTCTTCATGTTCTAAAAAGTTAGCACTAATAATAATAGGATATATCTTCTTTTCATCAAGATAAGCATATTTCAAAATGTCTGGCAATCATTTAATTTCAAACACAGGATCACCTTTAGGTGGAGGAGGACCTCCTAGAGTCTCAATAGGAAAATTGTGTTTAAGCAGAGGTTGTTGTTCAAAAAAGATTCTATCTATTTCATTTCTTTCACGCATCTACAAATCATTTTCATGGTCTAGCAAATATTGTTCCAAAGGATCAGTAGGAGGCACAGAAATAGAAGCAAGACCAATAATTTCATCCTTACTAGGCAAATCTTTCTTATGAGGTTGTTTACTAAACTTGGAAAAATTAAACTCATGAGATCATCACCAAAGCTAACACTGACAATTTGTTTCTTACAATCTATTTTAGCATTAACGATGTTCAAGAAAGGTCTGGCAAATATAATGGGACAAAATTTATCTTGTGGGGTGGTGAGAACAAGAAAATCAGTAGGGTGTTTTACCTTCCCACACAAGACTTCAACATCTCTAAGAATCCCAATTAGTGATATAGTATCTCTATAGCAAGTTTAATAGTAACATCTATGTCTTCTATTTCAGCAGGTGTTATTTCATCTCTAATTTATTCATATAAGGAGAAGGGAATAGCACTCACACTAGCACCTATGTCACATAACCCATGATAACAGTGATCTCCTATCTTAACTGAGACAACAGGCATGCCAACAACTGGTCTATGTTTATCTTTTCCTTCTGGTTTAGCAATTCTAGAAGCTTCATCACATAAATAAATAACATGCCCATCAATATTATCAACTAAGAGATCTTTAACCATAGCAACACTAGGTTCAACTTTGATTTGTTCAGAAGGTTTGAATGTTCTAACATAACTTTTTTTAACCACAGTTGAAGCTTTAGCATGTTCCTTCATCCTAACAGGAAAAGGTGGGTTTTCAATATAAGCAGTGGGAACAACTGGATCAACATTGTAAATGATAGTTTCTTCTTTAGCTTTTACCGGTTCTTTAATTTCTTCTTTAATTGGTGGGTGGTACTTAAACCACTTGTCCTTAAGGATATCAACATGAGTAGCAAAAGATTCACAAAAGGAAGCTACTATCTTAGAGTCAAGTCCATATTTAGTGCAAAACTTTTGAAAGGCATCAGTATTCATAAAAGATTTAACACAATCAAACTTAGGTTCAATACCTGACTCTTTACCTTCGTCGACTTCCCAATATTTAGAGTTACGTTTAATTCTTTCTAAAAGATCCCACCAGAATTCAATAGTCTTCTTCTTAAAAGAACCAGTACAAGAAGTATCGAGCATGGTTTGATCATTACAAGAAAGCCGAGCATAAAAGTTCTGAATAATAATTTCTCTTGAGAACTCATGATTGGGGCATGAATATAACATTGACTTAATACTCCCCCAAGCTAGAGTGATACTTTCTCCTTCACGAGGCCAAAAATTATATATATAATTCCGATCACGATGAACTAGATGCATAGGATAAAATTTCTGATGAAATTCCAATTTCAAACGGTTCCAGTTCCAAGATCCAATATCATCGCATAGCCTATACCATGTCAATGCTTTTCCCTTGAAAGGTAAAGGGAAAACCTTCTTCTTAGCTTCATCTCCGGGCAAAACTGCAAGCTTAAATAATCCACAAATTTCATCCACATATATCAAGTGCATATCAGGATGCTTGGTTCCATCTCCTGCATAAGGATTAGCTAGCAGTTGTTCCAACATACCCGAAGGAATTTCATATTCAATATTTTCAGTAGGTGTTGTAGGTTGAGGGGTGACTAATTGTGGTTCCTGTCGAGGTGAAGATACCCCAAACAAACCCCTCAAAGGATTGTTTTCCATAGTAGCAAGTGACAATTAATTTCAGCACGTAGTAATAATGTTTCCTTACCAATTTCCACTTACCAAGAGTGCTTCACACCCCGGCAACGGCGCCAGGAAATTGCCTTGATGACCCACAAATGTATGGGGTAAATTGTAGCTCTTTTAGATAAGTAAGAGTGTCGTACCCAACGAGGAGCAGAAGGAAATGACAAGTGGTTTTCAGCAAGGTAATGTCTGCAGATGCTAATATTGTAAGTAGCGGAGTAGTTTGGGAGAAAGATAATTTGCAACGAGCAAGTAACAATAGTAGTAACAAAAGTGCAGCAAGGTAGCCCAATCCTTTGGAGGCAAAGGACAGGCCAAAACGGTTTCTAATGATAAGCAAAGTGTTCTTGAGGGTACACGGGAATTTCATCTAGTCAGTTTCATCATGTTGGCTTAATTCATGTTCGGTACTTTGATAATTTGATATGTGGGTGGACCGGTGCTTAGGTGTTGTTCTTACTTGAAAAAACCTCCTACTTATGATTAACCCTCTCGCAAGCATCCGCAACTACGAGAAAAGTATTAAGAATAAATTCTAGCCATAGCATTAAACTTTTGGATCCAATTGGTCCCTTATGGAATAGCGCATAAACTGGGGTTTAAGCTTCTGTCACTCTCGCAACCCACCATCTAATAACTACTCCACAATGCATTCCCTTAGGCCCAAATATGGTGAAGTTTCATGTAGTCGACATTCACATGACACCACTAAGAGAATGGCAACATACATACCATAAAAATATCGAACACATATCAAGTTCACAGGATTACTTGCGACATGATTTCTCCCGTGACCTCAAGAACAAAAGTAACTACTCACAAATGATAAACATGCTCAAGATTAGAGGGGTATTGAATAGCATAATGGATCTGAACATATAATCTTCCACCAAATAAACCATATAGTAATCAACTACAAGATGTAATCAACACTACTAGTCACCCACGGGCACCAATCTATAGTTTTGATACAAACATTGAACGCAAGAGATGAACTAGGGTTTGAGAGGAGTTGGTGATGTGAAGATGTTGATGAATATAACCCTCCCCAAGATGGGAGAGTTGTTGGTGATGATGATGACGATGATTTCCCCCTCCGGGAGGGAAGTTCCCCCAATGGAATCGCTCCATCGGAGGGCAAAAGTGCTCCTGCCCAAGTTCCGCCTCGACGCGGCGGCGCTTCATCCTGAATGTCCTCTCCCTTATTTTTTCTAGGTAAAAATGACTTATATACCAGAAGACGGGCACCGAAGGTCGGCCGAGGAGGGCAGCATCCACCAGGGCGTGCGAGGCCGGAGGGCCATGGGCCCCACGAGGGTGGAGGGCGCCCCCACCCCCTTGGGGCGCCCCCTGCCTCGTGGACTCTCTATGGGGCCCCTTGACTTGTTCTTGACACCAACCTCTCCTATAAATGCCCAAATCTCCAGAAAATAACCTAGATTAGAAGTTCGGCCTCCGCAAGCCATTGTAGCCACGAGAAATCAATCTAGGCCCTCTCTAGCACCCTGCCGGAGGGGGACATCATCACCGGAGGCTATGGAGGAGGATCGCAGAGGGGCCATCATTGCCATGAAGGCCATGATCCAGAGGGAGAACCTCTCCCCAACCAGGGGGAGGCCATGGAGGAGGAAGCACAAGGGGGAGAACCTCTCCTCCTCTCTCTCGGTGGCGCCAGAGTGCCATCGGGAGGGGAATCATCGCCGCGGTGATCGTCTTCATCAACATCACCATCATCATCACCATACTCATCTCTTTTACGTGGTCCACTCTCCCGCACCCCGCTATAATCCCTACTTGAACATGGTGCTTTATGCCACATATTATGATCCAATGATGTGTTGCCATCCTATGATGTTTTGAGTAGATATCCTTTGTCTTTGGGTTGATTGATGATCTAGATTGGTATGAGTTGTATGTCTTATTTTGGTGTTGTCCTATTGTGCCCTCCGTGTCGCGCAAGTGTGAGGGATTCCCGATGTAGGGTGTTGCAATACTTTCATGATTTGCTTATAGTGGGTTGCTTGAGTGATAGAAGCATAAACCCGAGTAAGGGGGTTGTTGCGTATGGGATAAAGGGGACTTGATATGTTAATGCTATGGTTGGGTTTTACCTTAATGATCTTTAGTAGTTGCGGATGCTTGCTAGAGTTCCAATCATAAGTGCATATGATCCAAGAATATAAAGTATGTTAGCTTATGCCTCTCCCTCATATGAAATTGCAATAGTGATTACCGGTCTTATTAACAATTGCCTAGGATAATTTCACACACCGACCCATCATTATTCCACACTCGCTATTTATAATATTTAGTAATATATTCTAACTCTATGATAACATCACCTACTTTTATATTTTAGCTCTCCAATATCATGCAAAGTTATCCTCTTCATACCCGCAACGTAGTTTTATTTCTCGTTTCTAGTTGGAAGCAAACATTTTGTGTACGTAGAGTCGTATCAGTGGCAGATAGGACTTGAGAGAATATTGATCTTGCCTTTAGCTCCTTGTGGGTTCGATACTCCATACTTATCACTTCCACCTTTGGGAATTGCTATGATGATTCCCTGCACTTGGGGATTATCAGCCTCCGGGTCTCTTTTCCATTATATTGAATCTCTTTTACATCTTATTAGTTTCCAATCTACTATTTTGCAATCTTTTACTTTCCAATCTATACACCAAAAATATTTACTTTGCCGTTTATCTATCTCTATCAGATCTCACTTTTGCAAGTGATCGTGAAGGGATTGACAACCCCTTTATCGCGCTGGGTGCAAGTTCTTGATTGTTTGTGCAGGTATTCGGTGACTTGTGCGTTGTCTCCTACTGGATTGATACCTTGGTTCTCAAAACTAAGGGAAATACTTATGCTACTTTGCTGCATCACCCTTTCCTCTTCAAGGGAAAACCAACGCAAGCTCAAGCGGTAGCAATACGTTACATGCCCGAGATTCGATCGTCGGTATCTCTATACCTAATTCAATCTCGTTACTGGTAAGTCTGTTTACTCATTCTGTAATACATCACCTCGTGACTAACTCCTTAGTCATTTTCTTGCAAGCTTATGATGTGTATTACTGAGAGGTCCCAGAGATACCTCTCCGAAACTCGGAGTGACAAATCCTAATCTTGATCTATGCCAACTCATCAAACACCTTCGGAGACACCTATAGAGCATCTTTATGATCACCCAGTTATGTTGTGACGTTTGATAGCACACAAGGTATTCCTCTGGTATCCGGGAGTTGCATAATCTCATAGTCGAAGGAATAAGTATTTGACATGAAGAAAGCAATAGCAATAAACTGAACGATCATTATGCTAAGCTAACGGATGGGTCTTGTCCATCACATCATTCTCCTAATGATGTGATCCCATTATCAAATGATGATACATCCATTTTGCATCATGCTTTTATATCAATATTTATTGCATTATGGGATGTTACAATACTTATGCCTTTTCTCTCTTATTTTACAAGGTTTACATGAAGAGGGAGAATGCCGGCAGCTGGAATTCTGGACTGGAAAATGAGCAAATATTAGAGACCTATTCTGCACAACTCCAAAAGTCTTGAAACTCGACAAAAGTCAGTTTTGGAATATATTAAAAATATTGGGCGAAGAAAGCACCAGAGGGGGCCACCCAACATCCACGAGGGTGGAGGGCGCGCCCTACCCCCTGGGCGCGCCCCTGCCTCGTGGGCCACCAGGCAGGCCCCTGATTCCCATCTTCTGCTATATGGTGTCTTTTGCCCTGGAAAAAATCATAAGGAAGCTTTCGGGACGAAGCGCCGCCATCTTGAGGCGGAACCTGGGCGGAACCAATCTAGGGCCCTGGCGGAGCTGTTCTGTCGGGGAAACATCCCTTCGGGAGGGGGAAATCATCGCCTTCGTCATCACCATCGATCCTCTCATCAAGAAGGGGTCAATCTCCATAAACATCTTCACCAGCACCATCTCCTCTCAAACCCTAGTTCATCTCTTGTATCCAATCTTTGTCTCAAATCCTCAGATTGGTACCTGTGGATTGCTAGTAGTGTTGATTACTCCTTGTAGTTGATGCTAGTTGGTTTTTTCGGTGGAACATCATATGTTCAAATACTTTATGAATATTAATACCCCTCTGATTATGAACATGAATATGATTTGTGAGTAGTTACGTTTGTTCCTGAGGACATGGGAGAAGTCTTGTTATAAGTAATCATGTGAATTTGGTATTCGTTCGATATTTTGATGAGATGTATGTTGTCTCTCCTCTAGTGGTGTTATGTGAACGTCGACTACATGACACTTCACCATGATTTGTGCCTAGGGGAAGGCATTGGGAAGTGATAAGTAGATGATGGGTTGCTAGAGTGACAGAAGCTTAAACCCTAGTTTATGCGTTGCTTCGTAAGGAGCTGATTTGGATCCCTATGTTTCATGCTATGGTTAGGTTTACCTTAATTCTTCTTTCGTAGTTGCGGATGCTTGCGAGAGGGGTTAATCATAAGTGGGATGCTTGTCCAAGGAAGGGAAGTACCCAAGCACCCGTCCACCCACATATCAAATTATCAAAGTAACGAACGCGAATCATATGAGCATGATGAAAACTAGCTTGACAGTAATTCCCATGTGTCCCCGGGAGCACTTTGCTTTATATATGAGTTTGTCCAGGCTTGTCATTTGCTACAAAAAAGATTGGGCCACCTTGCTGCACCTTAGTTACTCTTGTTACTTGTTACCCTTTACAAATTATCTTATCACAAAAATATATGTTACCGATAATTTCAATGCTTGCAGAGAATACCTTACTGAAAACCGCTTGTCATTTCCTTCTGCTCCTTGTTGGGTTCGACACTCTTACTTATCGAAAGGACTATGATAGACCCCCTATACTTGTGGGTCGTCAAATGACAACATGTGTCTATGGTTAGGAAACCTTAACCATCTTTGATCAACGAGCTAGTCTAGTAGAGGCTTACTAGGGACATGGTATTTGTTTATGTATTCACACATGTATTTAAGTTTCGAATCAATAGAATTCTAGCATGAACAATAAACCTTTATCATGAATAAGGAAATATAAAATAACAACTTTATTATTGCCTCTATGGCATATTTCCTTCACGATGTCCATGGTCGGGGGGCGCTCGTCCTTGGTTGGTGTGGATGATGGTTGGTTCCGCCGGCTTCCCGACGTCTCTCTATGACCTGCCACGGCTATAGAACTCCGGCAGCGGCGGCAGAGGGGTGGGATGCGGCAGAGGTGGCGGCCGAGGGTGAAGCTCATGGTGGGATGGGCGGGGGCGGCGAATTTGGGGTTAGTGGAGAGCAAGGAGAGCCACTAGATTTTACTTTGTCGCCTAAAGGCGAGTATATTTACTCCACGGATAGGCGATGGAGTAAAAAATTTACTCCTCTAACTGGTTTAGGAGACCGGATAGGTGCCAGTTAGAGAAGTAAAACCAAAATTTTACTACTATATAGCCTTTTAGGATATCGGCTAGAGTTGCTCTAAACCGGTCGAGGGCTCGACTACGTCTGACTTAAAGACGTAAAGAAGGGCCTTTTGAGGAGTTAAGCCCATTTTGTGGGTTGGGCTTGAGATGCTCTAACTGCTCGAAATCAATACAATCAAAGCATGATGTAAGGTATTATCTTTTTGAGAGAGTCCGAATTTCGGTAAAATCTTGTGTCTCTATTACCATCGCACCCAGGCTACCTGTTTGGAACACCTTACCCGAGATTTGTTGAATTTGACTCCATCAGGAAGCGAGTGCTTGGGGTGGATGTGGCCTCAAGGAGGTTGTGCGGTCCCATTCCAGACGAAACGCAGCTCCACGGTGGCCCTCATCATTGACGATCCCGCATCGGCGAAGGCGGCTTGATTAATCAACTCAAGGGGCGACTGCGGAAGCGACCGAATCAAAGAGGGGCGGGGGCTGCGGGGGTGCGTGGTGGCCAACAAAAGCATGGAGGACGGTGCTGACATGGATGGGGCTGGGTGGGGGAGAGAGGCGGCTGTGCGGGGAGGAGAATATTTTTGCTATGAACTCGTGGAGGTAGCAGTGTGGGCGCGTCCAGGTTCCCTCCTAGACCTCTTCCTCGCGGGCTTCAAGAACGGCGAGGCCATTGCGCACCTTCTCAACCACACTCTCATGATCGCCGTCGACCCCGTCGCCTTGGCCCTCTGCGAGGTTGTGCACCCACACTGCTACCTCCATGAGGTCACCTCCGCCAACGTCAGCTCCACTAACCGTTTCATGACCAAGACCTACCTCGAGATCATCTGGGCCAGGCGAGACACACTAGAGAAACTTTCTCACGCCATCGAGTTCCTGAGCTCTGAGCTACTCCTATGTTCTTCCTCATCCCGGCTTGCGGCATGCATGGCAAGTCGGGACAGTAGGCCTTCGTAACTCCACCTCTTTGAGTCATGTACGTGAGAAGGGTGATAAGGTTTTTGGTGAGCACTCTACGCGACTACTGACCTGTTCATCACGGACATCCCAGATGCTGCCGACCACTTCCCCAACGATGACTTCTACACCAACATCGACGACCTCTTCGGCGACATGGGTGACAACGACAACGCCAACACTACTGCCACTGCCACAACTCAGTACGTGTTCATGTTCTTTCTGTTCGAGATCCTACCACAGTTTCTTCTACTACTATCTGTTCTAGATAAGTTCTGTTCTAGTTCACATATGCAGATGCTATTTGCTTTCTCTCTATTAGATTGCATGACTTGCTTCATCTCTGCTATAATAGTCATGTTTTATCTGGTATTTATGTGGATTAAATCATATGATAAATTGCTCATGTTTCCAACAATCCAAAAAACTTATTATAGGCAATTTACCCAGAGTGGTTTTGCTGCTTCCATGAGGTCTGCTATGTTTGAGGGTGTGCTCCTCTGTAATCCTTGATAACTGCCCAACCAATTCTCTTCCTGTGTCGTACCCCACACCAACGTTTACTGACAGAAAACCTTTAGGAGTTTTCTCCCATTTACTTTAGCTGCCTTCCGCGGCGCGGGGGACCACCCTAACATGAGGCTCGACACAGTCTGGCGCCGACTGCTGAGGGGGAAATTTAGCTTCGCCCGGTTGCTGTAGTAGTGGATTGTCGTCATGTTGTACGTTCGGGGCGCCTGCTCCGCCATCTTGAATCTGCTGATCAACCACTTCTCCCACGTGTCCATATTTTGGATCTTTGCCGCCCAAGTACCCAACGGCTGTTGCCACATGTGGCGGTACTTCGGTGGCGACTGTGGCTGTGGTTGAGACATGGACCTTGGTGGTGAGTGCTCGGGGTGGATGCAGTGTTGAGGAGGTTGTGCGGTCCTATTTTGGGCGGAACACACACTCCGCTCTGCGGTAGCCCTCCTCGTTGATGATCTTGTGGCAGCGGAAGCAGCTTAATTCATCGATTCAGGCGGGAGTAGCATCGACTGAATCAAAGAGGGGTGGGGAGAGGGTGGTGTCGAAAGGGGGGGTGCATGGTGGCCAGCGGAGGCAAGGAGGCCGACGCTGACGTGGATGGGGCCGACGGGGGAGAGAGGCGGTCGTGCGTAGATGAGAATATTTTCGCTACGAACTCCCTTTGGGCGCTCAAATTTGAAAGGCGCCCTACACGACTCCTATTTTTTGAGCAGCTAAAACGGTCGAGGGTTCGACTAGAAATGATTTATAAAAGTCCTAAAGAAGAACCTTTTGAGGAGTTATTAAGCCCCTTCGAGGGTTCGGCTTGAGATGCTCTAAGAGCATCTCCAGCCGCATCCCCAACACGGCGCCCCCAGGCATTTTTTCGCGCCTGCACCGAAAAAACGGCTCAGTCGCGCCCCCGAGAGCCCGTTTTTTGCCGGTTTGGGTCGAAGTTAGTGCCGGCGGACCCAGGCTGAACCCGGCACGCTGGGAGCGCCCAGGGGGCGCCGGGGCGAGCGGTTTTGGAGCAAAAGATCCGCGGGCCCGCCAAGTCAGCGAGATGCCGCTTCGTCGCCCTCATCGCCTCGGTTCCCGCGGGAACCAATGCCAAGGCTGCAACGCCGGTCAGCCTCCATTGATGCCTCACGGGCGACGCAGTGAAGACGCCGCCGACGCGCGCCCCGCCCGCTCCCGCCACGCGTCATCCCGCATGCCGCCTCCCCGCCACTCCGCTTCGGCTATAAAAGGCACCCACTCCCCACCGGTGAGCGCCACAACCTCTCTCTCTCCCTCTCGCAAAAGCCACCTCCCTGCCGATGAGCAAAGCAAACATGGCCAAGAGGTTCCTAGGCGATGGCGCAGCGGCGAACGGCTTCGGCCGCCGACACCTCCAAGAGCCGGAGGCGTGCCTCCTCTTAGATGGTCGAGTACCCGGCGCCCCCTGACATGCGCGTGCCGGTGGCGTGGAGGCTGAGCGCCGGCAGCGTCCCGGTGCCGCCGGTGCCCGAAGGCGCGGCACGGTGGGCGGAGATCGCCCGCATCCGCTCCTCCCTGACGGAGGAGCAGCGGAACCAGCCGAGGTACGCGCCCGACATCGAAACGTTGTGGACGATGTACTTCCAATGCCGCCGCGAGGAGCAAATCGCCTCCGTTAATGGCGTCATTCCCCGCGGCCGCCTCAATGCCGAAGGACGGCGCGAGTGGTGGGGCGTCCCCGGCCGCACCCTCGAGGCTGTCCTCGACCACATCGAGACTGGCAACATGCTGCGGCTGGAGTACCCGACGCGGTCGTCCTTCTCTCACCGCCGCGGCAGTTCCTGGATGCCTGATGACCCACAAGTGTAGGGGATCTATAGTAGTCCTTTTGATAAGTAAGAGTGTCGAACACAACGAGGAGCAGAAGGAAATGATAAGCGGTTTCCAGTAAGGTTTTCTCTGCAAGCACTGTAATTATAGGTGATAGATAGTTTTGTGATAAGATAAATTGTAACGAGTAACAAGCAATGAAAGTAAATAAAGTATAGCAAGGTGGCCCAATTCTTTATGTAGCAAAGGATAAGCCTGGACAATTTCTTATAATGAGAAAGGAGCTCCCGAGGACACATGGGAATTATCGTCAAGCTAGTTTTCATCACGCTCATATGATTCGCGTTCGGTACTTTGATAATTTGATATATGGGTGGACCGGTGCTTGGGTACTGCCCTTACTTGGACAAGCATCCCACTTATGATTAACCCCTATTGCAAGCGTCCGCAACTACAAAAAAAGTATTAAGATAAACCTAACCACAACATTAAACATATGGATCCAAATCAGCCCCTAACGAAGCAACGCATAAACTAGGGTTTAAGCTTCTGTCACTCTAGCAACCCATCATCTACTTATTACTTCCCAATGCCTTCCTCTAGGCCCAAATAATGGTGAAGTGTCATGTAGTCGACATTCACATAACACCACTAGAGGAAAAGACAACATACATCTCATCAAAATATCCAACGAATACCAAATTCACATGACTACTAATAGCAAGACTTCACCCATGTCCTCAGGAACAAACGTAACTACTCACAAAGCATATTCATGTTCATAATCAGAGGAGTAATAATATGCATAAAGGATCTGAACATATGATCTTACACCAAGTAAACCAATTAGCATCAACTACAAGGAGTAATCAACACTACTAGCAACCCACATGTACCAATTTGTGGTTTTGATACAAGATTGGATACAAGAGATGAACTAGGGTTTTGAGAGGAGATGGTGCTGGTGAAGATGTTGATGGAGATTGACCCCCTCTCGATGAGAGGATCATTGGTGATGACGATGGTGATGATTTCCCCCTCCCGGAGGGAAGTATCCCCGGCAGAACAGCTCCGTCGGAGCTCTTGGTTCCGCCAAGGTTCCGCCTCGTGGCGGCTGAGTTTTGTCTCGTAAGCTTTCCCACGATTTTTTCTAAGGTAAAAGCCCTCATATAGCAGAAGATGGACATCGGGGGGCCACCAGGGGGCCCAGGAGATAGGGGCGCGCCCAGTAGGGGTGGGCACGCCCCCCACCCTCCTGGCCAGGGTGTGGGCCCCTTGATGTATTTCTTTCGCTTAATAATTCTTATTAATTTCAAAAACATGTTTCGTGGAGTTTCAGGATTTTTGGAGTAGTGCAGAATAGGTGTCCAATGTTTGCTCCTTTTCCAGCCAGAATTCCAGTTGTCGGCATTCCCCCTCTTCATGGTAAACCTTATAAAATAAGAGAGAATAGTCATAAGTATTGAGATATAATGTATAATAACAGCCCATAATGCAATAAATATTGATATAAAAGCATGATGCAAAATGGACGTATCAATGTCGCGGCAAATGGAGCCGGGGTCGTCCAAGTCGTCGGGCTCCGGCTCGCCGGCCCTCAGCCCCGAGCCGGAGGGGACACCGCTCGGGCGTCGCACTCGCAGCGACGAGGGCGCCCAGCCCTCACTGCCTGCCCTGGCACCGACGAGGCGCTCCCTACGCCTGGTCCGGCTGAAGCCCGAGCCGGGGATGCTCCCCGTGAAGCCGGAGCACGTCGACATGGTGGCCCCCGACGACGAGTCCGCCCTCAAATGGGCGAAGGAGGACTACGTCCGCGAGCAGGTGCGCCGCCAGCGCCGGGCGTACCTGGAGCACCAGGCCCGTCGCCGCGCCGAGGAGGGCGGCGTTATCGTCATCGACAGCGATGAGGAGGGCGAGGCCGGGCCATCAAGCGCCCCCCCCACGTGTCGGCGACCCCGGACAGGGCTGCAGCAGGGACGTCGCAGGCGAGGCGCGCGACGACGACGACGGCGACGGCGGCGACTACACCCGCTTCTACAGGCTTCTCGGCATGTAGACGACGGCGGCGGCTAGGCTTTTTAGTTTTTTTTTTAAGTTAGGTGTAGTTCTTGCATGTTTTTATGTTTTTGTATAAATTTCAGTGAAGTATGGCCGAGTTCCTGCAAAAATCCCCGAATTTACAAAATTTTGAAACGAACTTCGCCGAACCCGCGGCGACCATGGGATGATGACTGGGAGCGAATCGAACCCCATGGGTCAATCTTGCGTCGGTTCGCCCCCAGGCCGCTCTTTTTCGGTGCCTTGGGGCGCCGAACGGCTGGAGATGCTCTAACTGCTCGACAGCAACAAAAATTACGGTGTACCACCATACAATCCACCGGAGCATAGCATGTGTATTCTTCTGTCTGAAAAAAGCATAGCATGTGTGTACATTTTTCTCAAGGTACATGTCATGTGTGTACTAAATAATTTCTGAAATATGAACAGAATGGCGAAACACATCAACGACAGGCCGGAAGCTCGCAATCTTCCATGCACCATCGGTCTCTCTCAATGAGCATTCCCGCATCGATCGGTCCTCGTCGATCCCATCAATCAATGGATCGATCAATCAATGTATGCACTTGCCTCCCTCGAACCTCCACCCGATCTTGCCGGCCCGGCGCTCCCACTCCGGGCGCGACACGTAGCGCCTCCAGTCCTCCACGACGCGCCGGAGGTCGTGCAGCTTGTTCTCCAGGCCGATGCAGCAGGTCATGTGCACGGTGGCGATGCGGTTCAGGTCGCGCCCGAGCTGGCAGAAGCCGCTGACGTGCTTGCTGTCGACGAACCTGATCCGGACGCCGATGGGCGGCGCCGCCAGCTCCCGCTTGATCTCGTTGAAGACGAACTGGTCGTGGTTCTCCGGGAAGCGCGCCCTGGCGGCGTGCCAGTACGCCATGGCGCGCGCGTTGCGGGCCGTGGCCTTGAAGTAGATGAAACCCGTGTTTGGGTAGTTGCCCAGGTCGTCCGGGTCGCCGAAGTAGAAGTCGCTCGACGTCGTGATGTCCGCCGCCGCCGTGATGTGCACCCGCGGGTCCCGGAACCACGCCACGTCCACGTCCTGCACCCACGCACGTCGTCAACGCCTCGGTCGAGAGTTGTCGGCACGATTATTATTTCTAACGGAGATCGAGAGAGCACGTCGATCGATGTCCCGAAAGAAACAAATGAAAACAAAAAACAACAATGGCAATGGCGACGACGTGCCGTGAAGAGGAGGTTGTAGCCGAGGAGGAGGACGCGGTGCTGGAGCCGGAGCTTGCTCCAGACGAGGTCGAGGTAGTCCTTGGTCATGTAGGTCTTGGCGCCGGAGAGGTCGAGGCCGTGGACGTCCGGGAGCAGCAGGTGGCAGTGCGGGTGCACGGCGCGGCACCGGCGGAGCGCGCCCTCGTCCATGGCCACCACCACGATGTGCTTCACCAGGTGCGAGATGTTGAGCCCCACGCGGAA
Source organism: Triticum dicoccoides (assembly GCF_002162155.2). Taxonomy (NCBI): domain Eukaryota; kingdom Viridiplantae; phylum Streptophyta; class Magnoliopsida; order Poales; family Poaceae; genus Triticum; species Triticum dicoccoides. The sequence continues at coordinate 734,216,505 of NC_041385.1, forward strand.
GCTCTCGAGGAAGGAGTCCAGCAGCGACCCCTCCGCCGCCCACGCCTCGTTCACCGACGTCATGATCACCGTCCGGTCCTCCATGGCCGCCCGCCGCAGCATCCGCGCGAACGCGTCGTCGCCGCCTGTCTGCGCAAAGGAAACCGTTAAGCAGATTAGATAGCAGATGGCCGAAGAGCAAATATGAGTAGATCGTACCGCATTGGTAGCGGTAGGAGAAGAAGCCTTCGTCGCCGGTGCAGAAGCCGACCGAGCCACCGCCTGGCTTCCCTGAGGAGTGAACTCCGTCGTCGTCGTGGGCCACGCGGGGCCTGCGGTGGCGGTGTAGAAGAAGACGAGCAGCGCAGTCGCTGAGGCCGCCCCTGAGAGGAAGATGGCCGCCGGCGAGGGCTGGGTGGTCTTGGAGATCGCCATGCCGGAGCAGCTGGATCAACGCGGAGGCATGCAGGGGAAAGGAGCAAGGGCTCGATCGGGGCAGCTTCCTATAGGCTATAGCTCTACCAGCAGCAAGCCTGACTTTCCTCGGACGCTGATAGGCCGTGCCAGTTCGTGACCTCTCCACTCTCACTGTACTACTACTACCATTTCTTGGCCCATTATTTATTGGACTATCATTCTACTAATATGCATGTTATGCATCACGGGTGGCTGGTTGACGGGGTGGTTAACTAACGCGCCATGGACTAATCAAACGCGAGGTCGTAGCCAGGTTCGATGCCATCCACATGGTTGCCCGTAATCAAACCGACAGATGAAACCAGCAGGGCGCATGGTCATGGGCAAGTCTCAGAACTTCCGCAGCCGAGCTTAATTACGAACGCGACAGATGACTGCACACAGCGATTTTTATTACGAGTTCGCCATGCCTCCATCGCTGCCACAGTGCACACGGCCAGAGGTGGAGGAGAAGCTTCCGCAAGCAAACGAGCAGCCGGTCGACACCGGCGCGCCAACTAAATGCCGAGATCTCGACGTGCGCGGTGCAACGGCATGGTTGTGGGCCGGGGAGGCATTCACGGGAACAAATCATGGCGAACTCCGGCCGTCCGTCACCAGCGTGTAGCAGCGCCTACCTACTAGTGTTAGCGTCACCAGTATCGCCGCCCGTACTGGCATGCTGTTGGCTTCTGCCAGAGCGACGCGTGCACGTGTTGGTCGTCGTATCATGTGCACGGCGCACCGACGAGACGACGCAGCCGGGGAAACAGAGCCCTGCCTGCCGCCTCCATATGAAGCAGTGCAGCGGCACATGGCGCAATTCTTTGACATGTTTTTTTTTTTGCGGGGAATTCTTTGACATGTTAGCGACACCGTACCAGTGGACGGTGGTGTTAGAACAAGGCAGTCACATCTGTGATTGTGATAGTACTTACTGTTAGGTGGTTAAACTGACTTTGCTCTGACCTCTGAGAACTACTCCAAACCATTCAGGGAAGGAAAGTTCAGGGACAGGCTCATAGGACTGAACTCTGCCGAACTTGTCATCTTTTTCCGTTGCGCGTCCGTCGGACCGAAGAAGAAAGCTGCGGCTCGACCGAGAGACAGCTTGCCTGACAGTTGCTTCTGTAGCCCGAGTCGTGGCGTTTTCCCCTTCTGCGAATAGTCGCCAGTCGCGACAGAATGTTGATGGCCTCCGGAAACGAAACTACTTCAGAGACGAGATATGCTGGAACGATCTTTGCACCATGCCTAATCCAACAGCTTTGTGCACTTTGGTCTGACGCATGGACGGAAGTGTATCATGCGTGAAGTGTCGTCCGTGTAGCAATCTTCGGAACACTGCACTGTTCCTGCTGTCTACATTTCGAGAGAGAAAAACTGCTTCTGCTGTGCACGTCACCTAAGAGCAACTCCAATGGGCCGGCCCAAACGGACGATGCATTTGTCCGCTTTATGTCCGTTTGGGTCGGCCGCGCCCGACGTCCGCTCTGTTTTGTATTTGAGTCGGCAATGCGCCTAACGCACCGATCCATTTTCATGTCCGCACTCAAATTTTTAAAAAGACCCGTGGTCATAGATCATGCCAGCGGCCATGTCTCATGTCAGCACCATGCCAGCGCTGGCATACATTGCCGGCTTTAAAAAATGTACCAAACTGTTCATGCTGGCTCACTCGACAGCGGCCGGCACACATGTCAGCACACAAAAAAGGGTGGGACTTGAGTTCGACCACGCCATCACGGACCCGTGGTCATGCCAGCGCACAAGCCGGCATACAAAAAAGAAGGCGCTCGTGGCCACGAGATCACTCATCGGTGAACTTGAGCATGTCGGCCTGCATTTTCTCGAACCATGGCCTCTTCCTTGGCGGCACGGTGTTGAGATCCACCTTCATGATCTCCACCCCAGTCATCATGCTTGCGAGAGCCACTTCTTTGGCCTTGGTCTTGGCGTTGGCGGCCTCGATCTCGAGCATCTTCGCTTGCTTCTCCGCTTCCAACTCAAGCATCTTGGCTTGCTTCTCCGCATCCATCTCTAGCCTCCTCCCTTGGATCTCCATGAAGGCGTTCATTACTCCTCTTTGAAACGCCAGCGCTCCTCCTCTCTTGAGTCCTTCTTGTTCATCATGCCCTCCACGCTTGTGATCAAGGCGTTCGATGCCGCATCCCACTTGTCCTCCTTCTTGGAGTTGGTCTTCCCCTGCGGCCGACCCGGCTCGCCGTCCCCAGCCTCCTCCACGGCTTTTTTTCCCCGCGCGACTTGAGGGCGGCATATTGCGCCTTGAACTTCTCCTTATTTTTGATGACCATATAGAAATGGGAGAGGTTGAAGCACTTGCCATTGTGTTGGACTTTGAATGCCTCCAAAGCTTGAAATGCCTACAAATGTTTTCATGCAAGCATGTTGGCACAAATGGGATGCAAATGAACACACAAGCATGGACTTGATGACACAAAAGAGGGCTGCTTGGTATCATACCATGTCTTGCATGCCGATGCCGCTCACGGGGCGGGCCTTGACGCTCTCAAGAGTGGCACAAAACTTATTGTACTCTTGTTGGATCACTCTCCATCGCTTTGAAATGGACACCCACCCATGCGTGCTCGCGGTTTGGTAAGGAGGAAACTTCTTGTGCTCATGAAACTCCCGGTGGACACGAATCCAAAAAGTTGAATGCTTTTGTTCGGTGCCAATCTTGGGGTCTTGTCCAATGTCCCTCCAACACTCGCAAAGAAGTTTGTCCTTGGCCGCCGTGTATGCCTTCGTGCGCTTGTTCTTGCGCTTCGGCTTTGGCCCAGCGGCTTGGTTGGTGAGCTCGTCCTCAAACAAAGGCTCCACTTCGATGTCGCGCTCGTCTTCTTCCTCTTGCCCGTAGTCATCCGGAAACTCGTGGTCAAGTGGAAAGCCGTCCAGGTCCATGCTGACCTGATCACGCATGAAGGCCGACTGATCATAGCCAGCGCCCGGCGTGAACACCCCGCGGCCGTCTTGGCTTTGTGTCTTGTCGGGGTCATAGCCAGCGGCCGGCGCACCGCCCTCGAAGATGAGGTTCTGCATGTAGTCCTAGTCGTCGGCGGCCGACATTTCGTCGAACAGGTTGCGGGCGTCAAGTAGCACGTCGGCCGGCATCTGCCGCGCGCATTTCCTCGCGCCTCCGGATGATGAGCCACCGTCTACCGGTGTGGCATTGAGGTTGATGGGCGCGGGCGTGGAAGGTGCCACCACGCTCACGTCGGGCGAGCACTCCCCAGAGAGGCGTGAGGCCTGCGGATACACATGGAAGCCGGGTATCGGGGTGCATGTCGACGCGCGGGGCGAGTCGGGCAGCACCATCCGAGGGAACGCGGACGAACCGGTGCTGGCCGCGGCGGCCACGGCGGCGTTGACGAGGCCGTGCTGGCTAGGGTTTAACCCTAGCATGTAGAGTGCCTCCCTCATTGCCGCCGTGATGCGGGCGTTGGTGACCTCGTGCTGCGCGGCGGCGACGGCAGCTGCGACGACTTCACCCCTCGCGTCCGCAGCGTGCCTTCGGCTCTTCCTCTTGGCCGACTCTGCCGCCCGCAGTTCGGGCGTCAGCGCCTTCTATGGCTTGGCCGCGGCGGCGGTTTTGCGTGGGGCACGGGGCTTGCCTTTGCCGGAGGGGGCGGTCATCATGCCGGATGAGGCGAGGGAGGCGAAGCCAACGGCGGCGTCGAGGTCGAGGTTGTCGTCCATGGCAGGTGCAGGGTGGGAGCGCGCGCGGGCGGGAGGGTTTTAGGGAAAATGGGGAGAAATGGTGCTTGCTGCCACCGACCAGCGGGCCCAGGGAGAGGAGTAGGCACACGCGCGCGTCCGTCGCTTGTCCGCACCGACGCAAATCCGGCTCAAAATTGGGCCGGGAATGGGTTGCCCGCGGACGAAAAACGGACGCGCGCCCGTTTGGGTCGGCGCGTTGGGCCGCCTTACGGCGACGGACGAAATGGGTCGCCCTGTTGGAGTTGCTCTAAGTACTGTAAGCAACAACGCAAGTTAAACACTCGAGAGTAGGGCGTTTCGGTGCCAGACTCATCTGCACCCGGTTAGAGAAAATCGGAAAAAATTCAAAAAACTCCAAAAGAAAAATTGTGCGGTAGACAATTTGATGCGTGAGGCCCGTTCCAAATTTCAAGTCAGTTCGACATCTGAGCAGCTCTCGGCAAAAAATACAAACCAGACCAAAATAGTACTTCATGCATCAAAATGTTTATTTTGTCTATTTTGCTGAGAGCTCCTCAGATGTCCAAATGATTTGAAAATTGGAGAGGGCCTCACGCATCAAATTGTCTACCGCAAAAAATAGAATTTTTTGAAATTTTCTAGTATTTGTTTTAATTTTTTTTGCCAGCGCGGGTGAAGATGAGCTCGGGTGCAGAGATGGATTTTCGCTTGAGAAATTCCAAGTATCTTTATTTTTTCAATTCGCCAAAAAAGAGCTATGCTCCTTTATTCTTACATCGATCTTGTTGTTTCTCAAAGCCAAAGGCCATATATTTAGTAGCATAACCCCTTTCAAAACACCCTTACAGGAAATTAAAAAATCCATCCAAATCATTGGGGTGTCGAAGTATTTTCTTCTTCTTCTTCTTCTTCTTCCTCTTCTTCTTCTTCTTGTATTATATCCACCCGTGACAAGCTGTGAGCAATTTATTTTTTGCAGCCTTTGGGCCTCTGTCTCACTGCAGCGGACTTATTTAAACCCAGAAGCCTGTAGAAGTAGCAGACGGGAAGTTGTCGTCATCCCGGAGGAGAAAACGTGGAAGAGGGCTTGTTGAACGACCCAGTTTTGGTCGGACGGAGTCGGGGGGTGGGGGGATTCCCACACGCTCCCTGACGAGCCAAGTTTGGCCAACATAAGTTTTTCAAAAAAAACTTGCTGGAAATAATGGCATGCCTAAAGAAAGAAATTTGGGGACACGCCATCTTCCACATGGGTGGAAGCAGTGCCCTTCTACATTCCAACTAGGCAGTCCTCTGCTTGGGTGCGCTGGTGGTGCTAGTCGGTTGATGCGGTGACTAGATGGTGGTCATCGACGTGCCAGAGTTGTCTTGGAGATTTGGTTGCAACGCCACCATATATGAGGATGCCTGACGGTGTAATACACTAGGGATGGCTTCTCGAATGGGAGCCCGACAGCAGGCGTGCCATGGGGCTCAAGAGGCCCACCAGGGAGCTAGCGACAGGAAGGAGCTTGGAGGATCGAATGTGTATCCAGAGACCATCTTGGTCCCAAGTCAATATGTCGGCGGCCAAATTGGATCTACTCCCATTGTAAAACCCTAGCCCCACCATCAATACAAGGTGAGGGCTAAGAGCTCTCATTCCCATCTACACCCGTATAAAACTATATTATCAAGCAATCACATCTCCCTATCGTACTCCCTCTCATGAGGCATCCCACCATGAATACAAAACATAAAACATGACGTAGGATATTGCTCCTTCCCGAATGCCCGAACTTGGGTAAACTCTTAGTGCAACCTTTGATCTGGTACTTTCAGCCATGTTCGTTACCCCTATCAAGGGTACTGGTGGCTTTATGCACCGTCAGTTGGTGCGTCAAGCATGGGCTGGGTTGGCAGGAGACCGATCCCAGATCGAATCTCCTCTGGCTTTCGGCAGTCTCCCACCGAAAGAAAGCCTAACTTTTGGCTCCTTCACTATGGACAGGATGGGCCGAGTTGACATCAACCCACCTGCCTCCCATGTCTGCACTGTCCTCTTCGACGCACTAGTATTCGACATTGACCGTCAAGGCGGCTTTCGCATTTGCGTTTCACCACTCCAGCAGATTGCATTGGTGGCCTCGCTAAGCTCTACAACACCTTCACCATCGACTTATGTCTCGGAAGGCACCCTCAGGTTGCGGAACTCCCCGACCATGTACCAATAGGCGATCCAGAAGCGCCTGCATGACCATGTCGTTGTTGACATCGGAGCACGATTAACCTCGTCGGACTCCATGATGACCTCACCACCAACTTTTGACTCGAAAGGCGATGACCCTGCACCAACAAGCTCGGCGACCGGGGCTCGGGTCCCAGCCTTAAGATCGGGTCACTGTGCTGACCTCACGACAAACCACAAGCCCGACCCAATATCATACCTAGTCGCCATGATGTGCGACTACTGCTTCATATACCATACCCCATAGGACTGCATCATCGATGGATCCATCTCAGACTACATCATCGACAGATTCATCTCAGATTGCATCATCTGATCCATCTCAGACTACAACATTGACACCGTCGAGCTCGCCTCACTGTTCGATGTAGAGGCTAGGCGAAGCCAACGTCATCACCATCGCAGGCACCAAAGTCGATGATGAGCTCTCGAACCCAGTCATGGAGGTCGAAGACAACCAGCCGGCCTCACCTCTAGTACCATCCTCGGATGACGAGGAGGCCTCATAGGCCATTACTCCTCAGCAGGTCATGATGACGACACCGGTCGTGACCTATGCAGCACCAACAAATCTAATCATACCAAGCACCAACAGGGCCGCGGCAACACATGGAGGGCCTCCCATCCCTCCTCCGGCCTCGAAACATGTGGCGCCCCATCAATGTCGTCTGCACGTCCCCCGCTTGGACACAACCTGGGCACCTTCAGTACCATCGACACCTGGGCCCTGAGCCACACCGGATTAACAACCACGACGCCCATCATCACCTACGATGTGATGCACTTCCTCAACAACCCCATAACAGGAAGTGATCCCGTCACACAAGCAATGGCCCTGCGTGGGCGGGGGCATGAAACGATCAATGATACGTCTCCAACGTATCTATAATTTTTGATTGTTCCATGCTATTATATTATCTGTTTTGGATGTTTATGGGCTTTACTTTACACTTTCATATCATTTTTGGGACTAACCTACTAACCGGAGGCCCAGCCCGAATTGTTGTTTTTTTGCCTATTTTAGTGTTTCGAAGAAAAGAAATATCAAACGGAGTCCAAACGGGATGAAACCTTCGGGAGCGATCTTTTCGGAACAAATGCAAACCAGGAGACTTGGAGTGAACGTCAAGAAGCGAACGAGGCAGCCACGAGGGTGCTCGGCACGCCCTAAGGGGGTGGGCGCGCCCCCACCCTCGTGGGCCCCTACTGGCTCAACTGACCTACTTCTTCCTCCTATATATATCCACGTACCCTGAAAACATCCAGGAGCACCACGAAAACCTAATTCCACCGCCGCAACCTTCTGTATCCGCGAGATCCCATCTTGGAGCCTTCGTCGGCGTTCCGCCGGAGGGGGAATCGACCATAGAGGGCCTCTACATCATCTTCAAGGCCTCTCCGATGAGTTGTGAGTAGTTTACCACAGACCTTCGGGTCAATAGTTATTAGCTAGGTGGCTTCTTCTCTCTCTTTGAATCTCAATACAAAGTTCTCCTCGATCTTCTTGGAGATCTATTCGATGTAACTCTTTTTGTGGTGTGTTCCGATGAATTGTGGGTTTATGATAAAGTTTATCTATGAGAAATATTTGAATATCCTCTGAATTCTTTTCTGTATGATTGGTTATCTTTGCAAGTCTCTTCGAATTATTAGTTTGGTTTGGCCTACTATATTGATCTTTCTTGCAATGGGAGAAGTGCTTAGCTTTGGGTTCAATCTTGTGATGTCCTTTCCCAGTGATAGCAGGGGCATCAAGGCACGTATTGTATTGTTTCCATCGAGGATAAAAAGATGGGGTTTATGTCAAATTGCATGAGTTTATCCCTCTACATCATGTCATCTTTCTTAATGCGCTTCATGAACTTAATACTCTAGATGCAGGCAGGAGTCGGTCGATGTGTGGAGTAATAATAGTAGATGCATAATCGTTTCGATCTACTTGTCACGGACGTGATGCCTATATACATGAGCATGCCTAGATATTCTCATAACTATGCACTTTTCTATCAATTGCTCGACAGTAATTTGTTCACCTACCGTAATACTTATGCTGTCTTGAGAGAAGCCACTAGTGAAACCTATGGCCCCCGGGGTCTATCTTTTATCATATAAGTTTTCCATCTACTTTTATTTGCATCTTTACTTTCCAATCTATATCATAAAAATACCAAAAATATTTATCTTATCTTATTATCTCTATCAGATCTCACTTTTGCAAGTTACCGTGAAGGGATTGGCAACCCCTTTATCGCGTTGGTTGCGAGGTTCTTGTTTATTTGTGTAGGTACGAGGGACTTCTGTGGAGCTTCTTACTGGATTGATACCTTGGTTCTCAAAAACTGAGGGAAATACTTACGCTACTTTGCTGCATCACCCTTTCCTCTTCAAGGGAAAACCAATGCAGTGCTCAAGAGGTAGCAAGAAGGATTTCTGGCGCCGTTGCTGGGGAGGTCTTCGCTCAAGTCAAGACATACCAAGTACCCATCACAAACTCATCTCCCTCGCATTACATTATTTGCCATTTGCCTCTCGTTTTCCTCCCCCCCACTTCACCCTTGCCGTTTTATTTGCCCTCTCTCTCCTGCTCACCTCTCTTTTTCGCTTGCCTTTTGTGTGCTTGTGTGTTGGATTGCTTGTCACGAAGGCTCAAGATAATACCAAATTGTGTGACTTTTCCAATACCAATAAAAATGATTTCCTTAGCACACCGATTTCTCCTCTTAATGATGCTGAATCTTGTGAAATCAATGCTGCTTTGTTGAATCTTGTTATGAAAGATCAATTCTCCTGCCTTCCTAGTGAAGATGCCGCTACTCATCTAAACAACTTTGTGGATTTGTGTGATATGCAAAAGAAAAAAGACACGGATAATGATATTGTTAAATTGAAGCTATTTACGTTTTCACTTAGAGATCGTGCTAAAACTTGGTTTTCGTCTTTGCCTAAAAATAGTATTGATTCTTGGAATAAGTGCAAGGATGATTTTATCTCTAAGTATGTTCCTCCTGCTAAAATCATCTCTCTTAGAAATGATATTATGAATTTTAAACAACTTTATCATGAGCATGTTGCCCAATCTTGGGAAAGAATGAAATTAATGATTCACAATTGCCCTACTCATGGTTTGAATTTATGGATGATCATACAAAACTTTTATGCCGGATTGAATTTTGCTTCTAGAAATCTTTTAGATCGGCCGCGGGAGGCACTTTTATGGAAATCACTTTAGGAGAATCTACAAAACTCCTTGATAATATTATGGTTAACTATTCTCAATGGCACACCGAAAGATCTACTAGTAAAAAAGTTCATGTGATAGAAGAAATTAATGTTTTGAGTGGAAAGATGGATGAACTTATGAAATTGTGTACTACTAAGAGTGCTCCTATTGATCCTAATGATATGCCTTTGTCTACTTTGATTGAGAATAATAATGAATCTATGGATGTAAATTTTGTTGGTAGGAATAATTTTGGTAACAATGCTTATAGAGGAAACTTTAATCCTAGGCCTTTTCCTAGTAATTCCTCTAATAATTATGGTAATTCCTACAACAATTCTTATGGAAATTTTAATAAGATATCCTCTGATTTTGATAATAGTGTTAAAGAATTTATGATCTCTCAAAAGAATTTCAGTGCTTTGCTTGAAGAAAAATTGCTCAAGGTTGATGAATTGGGTAGGAACGTTGATAGACTTTCGCTTGATGTTGATTCTTTGAAACTTAGATCTATTCCACCTAAGCATGATATCAATGAGTCTCTCAAAGCCATGAGAATTTCCATTGATGAGTGCAAAGAAAGAACCGCTAGGATGCGTGCTAAGAAAGATTGCTTTGTAAAAGTGTGTTCTTCTAGTTTCCATGAAAATAATGATGAAGATCTAAAAGTTATTGATGTGTCTCCTATTAAATCTTTGTTTTGCAATATGAATCTTGATAATTATGAGACTGGGGATGAGTCAACTTTAGTTAAAAGGCGTCCCAATAATTCGAAGTTTTTAGATCTTGATGCTAAATTTGGTAAAAGTGGGATTGGAGAGGTCAAAACTTTACATAGCATTGAACCCACTATTATGGATTTCAAGGAATTTAATTATGATAATTGTTCTTTAATAGATTGTATTTCCTTGTTGCAATCTGTGTTGAATTCTCCTCATGCTTATAGTCAAAATAAAGCTTTTACCGAACATATTGTTGATGCCTTGATGCACTCTTATGAAGAAAAACTTGAATTGGAAGTTTCTATACCTAGAAAACTTTATGATGAGTGGGAACCTACTAAAAAATTAAAATTAAAGATCATGAATGCCATGCTTTGTGTGATTTGGGTGCTAGTGTTTCCACGATTCCGGAAACTTTATGTGATGTGCTAGGTTTCTATGATTTTGATGATTGCTCTTTAAACTTGCACCTTGCGGATTCCACCATTAAGAAACCTATGGGAAAGATCAATGATGTTCTTATTGTTGCAAATAGGAATTATGTGCCCGTAGATTTTATCATTCTTGATATATATTGCAATCTTTCATGTCCTATTATTCTTGGTAGACCTTTCCTTAAAACGATTGGTGCGATTATTGATATGAAGGAAGGGAATATTAGATTCCAATTTCCATTAAGGAAATGCATGGAACACTTCCCAAGAAAGAAAGTCAAATTACCTTATGAATCTATCATGTGTGCCACTTATGAATTGAATGCCAAAGATGGCAATACTTAGATCTATTCTCGCTTTTATCCCTAGCTAGGGGCGTTAAACGATAGCGCTTGTTGGGAGGCAATCCAATTTTATTTTTATTCCTTGCTTTTTGCTTCTGTTTAGTAATAAATATTTCATCTAGCCTCTGTTTAGATGTGGTTTTATGTTTTAATTAGTGTTTGTGCGGAGTAGAACCTATAGGATAACCTACGGTGATAGTTAATTTGGTTCTGCTGAAAAACAGAAACTTTTGCGCGCACGATAATAATTTTAATAAATCACAGAAAAGTGCTTTTGCATTAATTCTTTTTGCAGTAGATCAATAGACAAATTACCCAGGACTTCCTATTTTGGTAGGATATTTAGAGTTCCAGAAGTATTCGAAAGTTACAGATTGCTACAGACTGTTTTTTTTGACAGATTCTGTTTTTCGTGTGTTGTTTCCTTATTTTGATGCATCTATGGCTAGTATCGGGGGGTATGAACCATAGATAAGTTGGAATACAGTAGGTTTAACACCAATATAAATAAAGAATGAGTTCATTACAGTACTTTATGTGGTGGTTTTTCTTTCTTGCACTAACGGAGCTCAAGAGATTTCCTGTTGAGTTTTGTGTTGTGAGGTTTTCAAGTTTTGGGTAAAGATTTGATGGACTATGAAATAAGGAGTGGCAAGAGCCTAAGCTTGGGATGCCCATGGCACCCCAAGATATCCAAGGACAACCAAAAGCCTAAGCTTGGGGATGCCCCGAAAGGCATCCCCTCTTTCGTCTTCGTTTATCGGTAACTTTACTTGGAGCTATATTTTTATTCACCACATGATATGTGTTTTGATTGGAGCGTCTTGTATGATATGGGTCTTTTATTTTTAGTTTACCACAACCATCCTTGATGTACACACCTTTTGGGAGAGACACACTTGATTTGGAATTTATTAAAATACTCTATGTGCTTCACTTATATCTTTTGAGCTAGATAATTTTTCTCTAGTGCGTCACTTATACTTTTTAGAGCACGGCGGTGGCTTAATTTTGTAGAAATTGTTGATCTCTTATGCTTCATTTATATTATTTTGAGAGTCTTATAGAACATCATGGTATTTGCTATGGTTATAAATTTGGTCCTAGAATGATGGGCATCCAAGTTGGGTATAATAAAAATTATCATAGAAAGTGAATTGGATGCTATGATTAATTTGATGCTTGATAATTGTTTTGAGATATGAGGATGGTGATATTAGAGTCATGCTAGTGGAGTGATTATGAATTTGAGGAATACTTGTGTTGAAGTTTGTGATTCCCGTAGCATGCACGTATGGTGAACCGCTTTGTGATGAAGTTGGAGCATATTTATTGATTGTCTTTCTTATGAGTGGCGGTCGGGGACGAGCGATGGTCTTTTCCTACCAATCTATCCCCCTAGGATCATGCACGTAGTAATTTGTTTTCACTGACTTGTAGATTTTTGGAATAAGTATATGAGTTCTTTATGACTAATGTTGAGTCAATGGATTATACACACTCTCACCCTTCCACCATTAGCCTCTCTTGTGCCGCGCAACTTTTGCCGGTACCATACACCCACCATATACCTTCCTCAAAACAGCCACCATACCTACCTATTATGGCATTTCTGTTGGGGAACGTAGCAGAAATTCAAAAAATTTCCTACGAATCACCAAGATCTATCTATGGAGAGACCAGCAACGAGTAGAAAGAGAGTGCATCTACATACCCTTGTAGATCGCTAAGCGGAAGCGTTCAAGTGAACGGGGTTGATGGAGTCGTACTCGTCGTGATTCAAATCACCGATGATCCTAGTGCCGAACGGACGGCACCTCCGCGTTCAACACACGTACAGCTCGACGATGTCTCCCACGCCTTGATCCAGCAAGGAGAGAGGGAGAGGTTGAGGAAGACTCCATCCAGCAGCAGCACAACGGCGTGGTGGTGATGGAGGAGCGTGGCAATCCTGCAGGGCTTCGCTAAGCACCTACGGGAGAGGAGGAGGTGTCACGGGAGGGAGGGAGGCGCCAAGGGCTCAGGTATAGATGCCCTCCCTCCCCTCCACTATATATAGGGGCAGGGGAGAGGGGGGAGGCGCAGCCTTGCCCCTTCCTCCAAGGAAGGGGTGCGGCTAAGAGGGGGGGGAGGAGTCCATCCTCCCCAAGGCACCTCGGAGGTGCCTTCCCCTTTTAGGACTCTCCCCTTTTCCTATATCTTGGCGCATGGGCCTCTAGGGGCTGGTGCCCTTGGCCCATGTAGGCCAAGGCGCACCCCCTACAGCCCATGTGGCCCCCCGGGGCAGGTGGCCCCACCCGGTGGGCCCCCGGGACCCTTCCGGTGGTCCCGGTACAATACCGATGACCCCGAAACTTGTCCCGATGGCCGAAACAGGACTTCCTATATATAAATCTTTACCTCCGGACCATTCCGGAACTCCTAGTGACGTCCGAGATCTCATCCGGGACTCCAAACAATATTCGGTAACCACATACAAACTTCCTTTATAACCCTAGCGTCATCGAACCTTAAGTGTGTAGACCCTACGGGTTCGGGAGACATGTAGTCATGACCGAGATGTTCTCCGGTCAATAACCAACAGCGGGATCTGGATACCCATGTTGGCTCCCACATGTTCCACGATGATCTCATCGGATGAACCACGATGTCAAGGACTCCATCAATCTCGTATACAATTCCCTTTGTCTAGCGGTATGGTACTTGCCTGAGATTCGATCGTCGGTATACCGATACCTTGTTCAATCTCGTTACCGGCAAGTCTCTTTACTCGTTCCGTAACACATCATCCCGTGATCAACCCCTTGGTCACATTGTGCACATTATGATGATGTCCTACCGAGTGGGCCCAGAGATACCTCTCCGTTTACACGGAGTGACAAAATCCCAATCTCGATTCGTGCCAACCCAACAGACACTTTCAGAGATACCCGTAGTGTACCTTTATAGCCACCCAGTTACGTTGTGACGTTTGGCACACCCAAAGCACTCCTACGGTATCCGGGAGTTGCACAATCTCATGGTCTAAGGAAATGATACTTGACATTAGAAAAGCTTTAGCATACGAACTACATGATCTTGTGCTAGGCTTAGGATTGGGTCTTGTCCATCACATCATTCTCCTAATGATGTGATCCCGTTATCAACGACATCCTATGTCCATGGTCAGGAAACCGTAACCATCTATTGATTAACGAGCTAGTCAACTAGAGGCTTACTAGGGACATGGTGTTGTCTATGTATCCACACATGTATCTGAGTTTCCTATCAATACAATTCTAGCATGGATAATAAACGATTATCATGAACAAGGAAATATAATAATAATCAATTTATTATTGCCTCTAGGGCATATTTCCAACAGTCTCCCACTTGCACTAGAGTCAATAATCTAGTTCACATCGATATGTGATTAACACTCAAGGTCACATCCCCATGTGACTAACACCCAAAGAGTTTACTAGAGTCAATAATCTAGTTCACATTTACCATGTGATTAACACTCGATGAGTTCTGGGTTTGATCATGTTATGCTTGTGAGAGAGGTTATAGTCAACGGGCCTGAACCTTTCAGATCCGTGTGTGCTTTACAAATCTCTATGTCATCTCCTAGATGCAGCTACCACGTTCTATTTGGAGCTATTCCAAATAACTGTTCTACTTGGAGCTATTCTAAATTGTTGCTCCATTATACGTATCCGGTATCTCTACTCAGAGCTATCCGGATAGGTGTTAAGCTTGCATCGACGTAACCCTTTACGACGAACTCTTTTACCACCTCCATAATTGAGAAAATTCCTTAGTCCACTAGTTACTAAGGATAACTTTGACCGCTGTCCTGTGATCCATTCTTGGATCACTCTTGTACCCCTTGACTGACTCATGGTAAAGCACACTTCAGGAGCGGTACACAGCATAGCATACTGTAGAGCCTATGTCTTAAGCATAGGGGACGACCTTAGTTCCTTTCTCTCTATTCTGCCATGGTCGAGCTTTAAGTCTTAACTTCATACCTTACAACTCAGGCAAGAACTCCTTCTTTGACTGATCCATCTTGAACACCTTCAAGATCACGTCAAGGCATGTGCTCATTTGAAAGTACTATTAAGCGTTTTGATCTATCCTTATAGATCTTGATGCTCAATGTTCAAGTAGCTTAATCCAGGTTTTCCATTGAAAACACTTTCCAAATAACCCTATATGCTTTCCAGAAATTCTACGTCATTTCTGATCATTAATATGTCAACAACATATACTCATCAGAAATTCTATAGTGCTCCCACTCACTTCTTTGGAAATACAAGTTTCTCATAAACTTTGTATACACCCAAAATCTTTGATCATCATCAAAGCATATATTCCAACTCCGAGATGCTCACTCCAGTCCTCAGAAGGATTGCTGGAGCTTTGCATACTTATTAGCATATTTCAGGATAGACAAAACCTTCCGGTTGTATCACATACAACCTTTCCTCAAGAATCGTCGAGGAAACAATGTTTTGACATCCTATCTGCAAGATTTCATAAATAATGCAGTAATTGCTAATATAATTCCAACAGACTCTTAGCATCGCTACGAGTGAGAAAGTCTCATCGTAGTCAACTCCTTGAACTTGTCGAAAAACATCTTAACGACAAGTCGAGCTTTCTCAATGGTGACACTTACCATCATTGTCTGTCTTCCTTTCAAAATCCATATGTACCTAACAGCCTTACGACCATCAAGTAGTTCTTCCAAAGTCTACACTTTGTTTTCATACATGGATCCTCTCTCGGGTTTTATGGCCTTGAGCCATTTATCGGAATCCGGGCCCACCATCGCTTCTCCATAGCTCGTTGGTTCATTGTTGTCTAGCAACATGACTTCCAAGACAGGATTACCGTACCACTCTGAAGTGGTACGCATCCTTGTCACCCTACAAGGTACGGTAGTGACTTGATCCAAAACTTCATGATCACTATCATAAGCTTCTACTTCAATTGGTGTAGGTGCCACAGGAACAACTTCCTATGCCCTGCTACACACTAGTTGAAGTGACGGTTCAATAACCTCATCAAGTCTCTACCATCCTCCCACTCAACTCTTTCGAGAGAAACCTTTCCTTGAGAAAGGACCCGATTCAAGAAACAATCCATATTGCTTTCGGATCTGAATTAGGAGGTATACCCAACTGTTTTGGGTGTCCTATGAAGATGTATTTTATCCGCTTTGGGTTCGAGCTTATCAATCCTGAAACTTTTTCACATAAGCGTCGCAGCCCCAAACCTTTAAGAAACAACAACTTAGGTTTCTCTAAACCATAATTCATACGGTGTCATCTCAAAGGAATTACGTGGTGCCCTATTTAAAGTGAGTGCGGTTGTCTCTAATGCCTAACCCATGAACGATAGTGGTAATTCGATAAGAGACATCATGGTACGCACCATATCCAATAGGGTGCAACTATGATGTTCGGACACACCATCAAACTATGGTGTTCCAGGCGGTATTATTTGTGAAACAATTTCCACAATGTCTTAATTGCGTGCCAAAGCTCGTAATTCAGATATTCATCTCTATGATCATATCATAGATATTTTATCCTCTTGTCACGACGATCTTTCAACTTCACCCTGAAATTACTTGAACCTTTCAATAATTCAGACTCATGATTCATCAAGTAAATGTACTCAACATCCACTCAAATTATCTGTGAAGTAAGAACATAACAATATCCACTACATGCCTCAGCACTCATTGGACTGTACACATCAAAATGTATTACTTCCAACAAGTTGCTATCTTGTTCCATCTTACTGAAAACGAGGCTTTTCAGTCATCTTGCCCGTGTGGTATGATTTGCATGTCCCAAGTGATTCAAAATCAAGTGAGTCCAAACGGTCCATTTGCATGGAGTTTCTTCATGCATATACACCAATAGACATGGTTCGCATGTCTCAAACTTTTCAAAAACGAGTGAGCCCAAAGATCCATCAATATGGAGCTTCTTCATGCGTTTTATACCGATATGACTTACGTGGCAGTGCCACAAGTAGGTGGTACTATCATTACTATCTTTTGGCATGAACATGTGTATCACTACGATCGAGATTTAATAAACCATTCATTTTAGGTGTAAGACCATTGAAGGTATTATTCAAATAAACAGAGTAACCATTATTCTCCTTAAATGAATAACCGTATTGCGATAGACGTAATCCAATCATGTCTATGCTCAACGCAAACACCAAATAACAATTATTTAGGTTTAACACCAATCTCTTTGGTAGAGGGAGCGTGCGATGCTTGATCATATCAAGCTTGGAAAAACTTCCAACACATATCGTCAGCTCACCTTTAGCTAGTCTCCGTTTATTTCGTAGCCTTTTGTTTCGAGTTACTAACACTTAGCAACCGAACCGGTATCTAATACCCTGGTGCTACTAGGAGTACTAGCAAAGTACACATTAACACAATGTATATCCAATATACTTCTATCGACCTTGCCAGCCTTCTTATCTACCAAGTATCTAGGGTAATTCTGCTCTAGTGGTTGTTCCCCTTATTACAGAAGCACTTAGTCTCGGGTTTGGGTTTTACCTTGGGTTTCTTCACTAGAGCAGCAGCTGATTTGCCGTTTCATGAAGTATCCCTTCTTTCCCTTGCCCTTCTTGAAACTAGTGGTTTCACCAACCATCAACAATTGATGCTCCTTCTTGATTTCTACTTTCGCGGTGTCAAACATCGCGAATACCTCAAGGATCATCATATCTATCCTTGATATGTTATAGTTCATCACGAAGCTCTAACAGCTTGGTGGCAATGACTTTGGAGAACCATCACTGTCTTATCTGGAAGATCAACTCCCACTCGATTCAAATGATTGTTGTACTCAGACAATCTGAGCACAAGCTCAACAATTGAGCTTTTCTCCTTAGTTTGCAGGTTAAGAAAGTCATCGGAGGTCTTATACCTCTTGACATGGGCACGAGCCTGAAATCCCAATTTCAGCCCTCAAAACATCTCATATGTTTCGCGATGTTTCAAAAACGTCTTTGGTGCCTCAACTCTAAACCGTTTAACTGAACTATCACGTAGTTATCAAAACGTGTATGTCCGATGTTCGCAACATCCACAGACGACGTTTGGGGTTCAGCACACTGAGCGGTGCATTAAGGACATAAGCTTTCTACTGTCCGCATAATCGCTACTATCAACTTTCAACTATTTTTTTTTCTCTAGGAACATATCTAAACAGTAGAACTATAGCGTGAGCTACGACATAATTTGCAAAAACCTCTTGACTATGTTCAGGATAATTAAGTTCATCTAAGTGATTACATGATCCGAGTCAAACTAGGCCATGTCCGATCATCACGTGAGACGGACTAGTCATCATCGGTGAACATCTTCATGTTGATCGTATCTTCTATACGACTCATGTTCGACCTTTCGGTCTCCGTGTTCCGAGGCCATGTCTGTACATGCTAGGCTCGTCAAGTTAACCCTAAGTGTTTCGCGTGTGTAAATCTGTCTTACACCCGTTGTATGTGAACGTTAGAATCTAACACCCGATCATCACGTGGTGCTTCGAAACACGAACTGTCGCAACGGTGCACAGTTAGGGGAGAACACTTCTTGAAATTGTTGTAAGGGATCATCTTATTTACTACCGTCGTTCTAAGCAAATAAGATGTATAAACATGATAAACATCACATGCAATCAAATAGTGACATGATATGGCCATCATCACTTTGCTCCTTTTGATCTCCATCTTCGGGGCTCCATGATCATCATCGTCACCGGCATGACACCATGATCTCCATCATCATGATCTCCATCATCGTGTCTTCATGAAGTTGCCTCGCCAACTATTACTTCTACTACTATGGCTACCGGTTAGCAATAAAAGTAAAGTAATTACATGGCGTTGTTCAATGACACGCAGGTCATACAATAAATAAAGACAACTCCTATGGCTCCTGCCGGTTGTCATACTCATCGACATGCAAGTCGTGATTCCTATTACAAGAACATGATCAATCTCATACATCACATATATCATTCATCACATCCTTTTTGGCCATATCACATCACATAGCATACCCTGCAAAAACAAGTTAGACGTCCTCTAATTGTTGTTTGCATGTTTTACGTGGCTGCTATGGGTTTCTAGCAAGAACGTTTCTTACCTACGCATGAACCACAACGTGATATGCCAATTGCTATTTACCCTTCATAAGGACCCTTTTCATCGAATCCGATCCGACTAAAGTGGGAGAGACAGACACCCGCCAACCACCTTATGCAACTAGTGCATGTTTGTCGGTGGAACCGGTCTCACGTAAGCGTACGTGTAAGGTTGGTCCGGGCCGCTTCATCCCACGATGCCGCCGAATCAAGATAAGACTAGTAACGGCAAGCATATTGAACAATATCGACGCCCACAACTACTTTGTGTTCTACTCGTGCAAAGAATCTACGCAATAGACCTAGCTCATGATGCCACTGTTGGGGAACGTAGCAGAAATTCAAAAAAATTCCTACGAATCACCAAGATCTATCTATGGAGAGACCAGCAATGAGTAGAAAGAGAGTGCATCTACATACCCTTGTAGATCGCTAAGCGGAAGCGTTCAAGTGAACGGGGTTGATGGAGTCGTACTCGTCGTGATTCAAATCACCGATGATCCTAGTGCCGAACGGACGGCACCTCCGCGTTCAACACACGTACAGCTCGACGATGTCTCCCACGCCTTGATCCAGCAAGGAGAGAGGGAGAGGTTGAGGAAGACTCCATCCAGCAGCAGCACAACGGCGTGGTGGTGATGGAGGAGCGTGGCAATCCTGCAGGGCTTCGCTAAGCACCTACGGGAGAGGAGGAGGTGTCACGGGAGGGAGGGAGGCGCCAAGGGCTCAGGTATAGATGCCCTCCCTCCCCTCCACTATATATAGGGGCAGGGGAGAGGGGGGAGGCGCAGCCTTGCCCCTTCCTCCAAGTAAGGGGTGCGGCTAAGAGGGGGGGAGGAGTCCATCCTCCCCAAGGCACCTCGGAGGTGCCTTCCCCTTTTAGGACTCTCCCCTTTTCCTATATCTTGGCGCATGGGCCTCTAGGGGCTGGTGCCCTTGGCCCATGTAGGCCAAGGCGCACCCCCTACAGCCCATGTGGCCCCCCGGGGCAGGTGGCCCCACCCGGTGGGCCCCCGGGACCCTTCCGGTGGTCCCGGTACAATACCGATGACCCCGAAACTTGTCCCGATGGCCGAAACAGGACTTCCTATATATAAATCTTTACCTCCGGACCATTCCGGAACTCCTAGTGACGTCCGAGATCTCATCCGGGACTCCAAACAACATTCGGTAACCACATACAAACTTCCTTTATAACCCTAGCGTCATCGAACCTTAAGTGTGTAGACCCTACGGGTTCGGGAGACATGTAGTCATGACCGAGATGTTCTCCGGTCAATAACCAACAGCGGGATCTGGATACCCATGTTGGCTCCCACATGTTCCACGATGATCTCATCGGATGAACCACGATGTCAAGGACTCAATCAATCCCGTATACAATTCCCTTTGTCTAGCGGTATGGTACTTGCCCGAGATTCGATCGTCGGTATACCGATACCTTGTTCAATCTCGTTACCGGCAAGTCTCTTTACTCGTTCCGTAACACATCATCCCGTGATCAACCCCTTGGTCACATTGTGCACATTATGATGATGTCCTACCGAGTGGGCCCAGAGATACCTCTCCGTTTACACGGAGTGACAAAATCCCAATCTCGATTCGTGCCAACCCAACAGACACTTTCAGAGATACCCGTAGTGTACCTTTATAGCCACTCAGTTACGTTGTGACGTTTGGCACACCCAAAGCACTCCTACGGTATCCGGGAGTTGCACAATCTCATGGTCTAAGGAAATGATACTTGACATTAGAAAAGCTTTAGCATACGAACTACATGATCTTGTGCTAGGCTTAGGATTGGGTCTTGTCCATCACATCATTCTCCTAATGATGTGATCCCGTTATCAACGACATCCAATGTCCATGGTCAGGAAACCGTAACCATCTATTGATTAACGAGCTAGTCAACTAGAGGCTTACTAGGGACATGGTGTTGTCTATGTATCCACACATGTATCTGAGTTTCCTATCAATACAATTCTAGCATGGATAATAAACGATTATCATGAACAAGGAAATATAATAATAATCAATTTATTATTGCCTCTAGGGCATATTTCCAACAATTTCCATAGCCATTCCGAGATATATTGACATGCAACTTTCCACCGTTCCGTTTATTATGACACGCATCATCATTGTCATATTGTTTTTGCATGATCATGTAGTTGGCATCGTATCTGTGGCAAAGCCACCTTCATAATTCTTCCATACATGTCACTCTTGATTCATTGCATATCCCGGTACACCGCCGGAGGCATTCATATCGAGTCATATTTTGTTCTAAGTATCGAGTTGTAATCTTGAGTTGTAAGTAAATAAAAGTGTGATGATCTTCATTATTAGAGCATTGTCCCAAGTGAGGAAATGATGATGGAGACTATGATTCCCCCACAAGTCGGGATGAGACTTCGGACTTTATAAAAAAAGGCCAAAAAAAGAGAAAGGCCAAATAAAAAATGCGAGAAAAAGAGAGAAGGGACAATGTTACTATCCTTTTTAACACACTTGTGCTTCAAAGTAGCTCCATGATCTTCATGATAGAGAGTCTCCTATGTTGTCACTTTCATATACTAGTGGGAATTTTTCATTATAGAACTTGGCTTGTATATTCCAATGACGGGCTTCCTCTAAACACCCTAGGTCTTCGTGAGCAAGCAAGTTGGATGCACACCCACTTAGTTTCTTTTGTTGAGCTTTCATACATTTATAGCTCTAGTGCATCCGTTGCATGGCAATCCCTACTCACTCACATTGATATCTATTAATGGGCATCTCCATATCCCATTGATACGCCTAGTCGGTGTGAGACTATCTTCTCCTTTTTTGTCTTCTCCACAACCACCATTCTATTCCACACATAGTGCTATGTCCATGGCTCATGCTCATGTATTGCATGAAAATTGAAAAAGTTTGAGAATACTAAAGTACTATGAAACAATTGCTTGGCTTGTCATCGGGATTGTGCATGATTAAATACTTTGTGTGATGAAGATAGAGCATAGCCAGACTATATGATTTTGTGGGATAACTTTCTTTAGCCATGTTATTTTGAGAAGACATGATTGCTTTGTTAGTATGCTTGAAGTATTATTGTTTTTATGTCAATATGAACTTTTATTTTGAATCATTTGGATCTGAACATTCATGCCACAATAAACAAAATTACATTGCGAATTATGCTAGGTAGCATTCCACATCAAAAATTCTGTTTTTATCATTTACCTACTCGAGGACGAGCAGGAATTAAGCTTGGGGATGCTTGATATGTCTCCAACGTATCTATAATTTTTGATTGATACATGATATTATATTACCTGTTTTGGATGTTTATGGGCTTTACTTTACACTTTTATATCATTTTTGGGACTAACCTACTAACCGGAGGCCCAGCCCGAATTGCTGTTTTTTTGTCTATTTCAGTGTTTCGAAGAAAAGGAATATCAAACGGAGTCCAAACGGGATGAAACCTTCGGGAGCGATCTTTTCGGAACAAATGCAAACTAGGAGACTTGGAGTGGACGTCAAGAAGCGAACGAGGTGGCCACGAGGGTGCCCGGCGAGCCCTAAGGGGGTGGGCGCGCCCCCGCCCTCGTGGGCCCCTCGTGGCTCAACCGACCTACTTCTTCCTCCTATATGTATTCACGTACCCTGGAAACATCCAGGAGCACCACGAAAACCTAATTCCACCGCCGCAACCTTCTGTATCCGCGAGATCCCATCTTGGAGCCTTCGTCGGCGCTCCGCCGGAGGAGGAATCGACCACGGAGGGCCTCTACATCATCTCCAAGGCCTCTCCGATGAGTTGTGAGTAGTTTACCACAGACCTTCGGGTCCATAGTTATTAGCTAGATGGCTTCTTCTCTCTCTTTGAATCTCAATACAAAGTTCTCCTCAATCTTCTTGGAGATCTATTCGATGTAACTCTTTTTACGGTGTGTTTGTCGAGATCCGATAAATTGTGGGTTTATGATCAAGTTTATCTATGAGAAATATTTGAATATCCTCTGAATTCTTTTATGTATGATTGGTTATCTTTGCAAGTCTCTTCGAATTATTAGTTTGGTTTGGCCTACTAGATTGATCTTTCTTGCAATGGGAGAAGTGCTTAGCTTTGGGTTCAATCTTGCGATGTCCTTTCCCAGTGACAGCAGGGACAGCAAGGCACGTATTGTATTGTTGCCATCAAGGATAAAAGGATGGGTTTATGTCATATTGCATGAGTTTATCCCTCTACATCATGTCATCTTTCTTAATGCGTTACTCTGTTCTTCATGAACTTAATACTCTAGATGCAGGCAGGACTCAGTCGATATGTGGAGTAATAGTAGTAAATGCAGAATCGTTTCGATCTACTTGTCATGCCTAGATATTCTCATAACTATGCACTTTTCTATCAATTGCTCGAAGTAATTTGTTCACCTACCGTAATACTTATGCTATCTTGAGAGAAGCCACTAGTGAAACCTATGGCCCTCGGGGTCTATCTTTTGTCATATAAGTTTTCCATTTACTTTTATTTACATCTTTACTTTCCAATCTATATCATAAAAATACCAAAAATATTTATCTTATCTTATTATCTCTATCAGATCTCACTTTCGCAAGTTACCGTGAAGGGATTGACAACCCCTTTATCGCATTGGTTGCGAGATTCTTGTTTGTTTGTGTAGGTACGAGGGACTTCTGTGGAGCCTTCTACTGGATTGATTCCTTAGTTCTCAAAAACTGAGGGAAATACTTATGCTACTTTGCTGCATCTTCTTTTCCTCTTTGTCGGTGTCAAAACCGGCGGATCTCGGGTAGGGGGTCCCGAACTGTGCGTCTAGGCGGATGGTAACAGGAGACAAGGGACACGATGTTTTTACCCAGGTTCGGGCCCTCTCGATGGAGGTAAAACCCTACTCCCGCTTGATTAATATTGATGATATGGTTAGTACAAGAGTAGATCTACCACGAGATCGGAGTGGCTAGACCCTAGAAGCTAGCCTATGGTATGATTGTTGTTCGTCCTACGGACTAAAACTCTCTGGTTTATATAGACACCGGAGAGGGCTAGGGTTACACAGAGTCGGTTACAACGGGAGGAGATCTTCATATCGTATCGCCAAGCTTGCCTTCCACGCCAAGGAAAGTCTCATCCGGACACGGGACGGAGTCTTCAATCTTGTATCTTCATAGTCTGGGAGTCCGGCCATCCGGACACCCCCTAATCCAGGACTCCCTCAATAGCCCCTGAACCAGGCTTCAATGACGACGAGTCCGGCGCGCAAGTTGTCTTCGGCATTGCAAGGCGGGTTCTCTTGCAAATTCTCTGTATCCGTCGAATAGTGTCCGGCTTCTAGTGTGTGTTGTCCTCCTTGGCTTCTGTGCCCCATAATGACCATCTTCCACGCGTCAAACGAATGCGAAAAGCCAGGGGGTTTTCTTTT
>NC_041385.1:734241481-734268613 GCF_002162155.2 Triticum dicoccoides
CATCAATGAGCCGCCCATAAAAGAGACGGGAGTTTAGATCCAACTCGCACCATCTTCCCTCCGCGAGTCTTCATCAGAGCGCCTCTGACAGAGATCCATTCCAACATGGCCAGTCAATGCCGCTCCTCCTCTCACTCCTCCAGCCCTCAGCCCGGAGATTGGGAGTGGTGCTCCATCCCGCATAGCGAGTTAGTAGTGCTTCAGTCCAAGGGGCTTCTCCCCCCAGCATATATGGTCCCTGTTCGAGCCGGGATTGCTGCCTATAGCGGCGGAGAGCAGGCGGAGGGCGTTCCCAATCCCTCTCAAGGATAGTGGGTATGCCTAGTCCCTTATTTGATGAGAGGACTAGGATTTCCAATTCATCCTTTTCTCCGAGGGTTGCTAGAGTTCTACGGCCTCCAGCTACATAACCTCACGCCCGCCTCCGTTTTGCACATCGCAGGCTTCGTGGCCCTCTGCGAGCTGTTCTTGGGTGTTGAGGCCCATTTCGCGTTGTGGAAGAGGTTGTTTTGCCTTGTGCCCCGTTCTCAGGAGGGGTCTATTTATCAGGTGGGCGGAGCCGAACTATGGTGCATCGCCGGGACCGGATATCTATCCGGCACCCCAAAGAGGGCGTCCGAAGACTGGCCCTCAGAGTGGTTTTATATAGATGACGTCCCCCTGCTGGACCCTATACGGATCGGACTCCCCGAGTCCAATAATGCCCCATTGAAGAAGCGCCTGAGTTGGCGCACACGGAACCCTCAGAGGGAAGCTGACAGGGACGTCCTGTACCTGATGAGCCGGATAAGGTTGTTGGCTCACTCCGGACTGACCATGATTAAGGTCATGGCCGTATGCATTACACGAGGGGTGCAGCCGCTTCAATACAGAGGCCACCCCATGTGGGATTTCAACGGGGAGGATGACGCCACCCGGTGCGGTCGCAAGGGGCCAGATTCGGCCGCCACTTTAACGAGAATCTTATCCGCTTTGTACAAGGGGGAAGAGGAAGAATTCCTCCGTGTCAACCCGGAAGGCGGATTCTCTATGTACAATCCTCCTAGTTAGGTGAGTGGACACTTTCACTTGCCTATCCGTTTGTGAAATTCCCGTAGTTGAGTACTTAGACTTAGTAATGTTCAAACACAGGAGCTGCGCCAGGCTGTGAAGGAAATAAACAGCCCTGCTCCACAACCCGAGGACCCGGGACGGCCCCTCGATCCGGACTCCCAAGAAGATCCGGACTTATGCGTGGAGTTGATTGATGGAGTATTTCATCAATTGAGCAAGGATAACTCCTTAGTGGCCATCACGGCCGACTATCCCGGACTACTTCCAGCCTCCAAGGTAACTAAGACCGAAGTCCCAGTATTCTAATGTTTTATCTTGCATGTCGTGTACTAACAACGTTTCGCAGGGTAAATCCTTGAGGCGGAAGGCCGAGCCCGCGGTGGGCAGCCAACAAGGGCCGCTGAAGCCAGGCGGGCCAAAAAGAAGTGCGGACCGGATCAAGATTCCGGCACAATGGTATGGCGTGCGGATTTAACGCCTAGGGTTTATGCCCTTGAGTCTTACTAATGCTCATGATTTTCTTAGGAAGAAGAGAGCCCGCCGGACTATGTTCGCCGGCCAAGGTTCGAGGCCGGGTCCGGAAGCGGAGGCGGACACGGGACGCGCCTCGGGCGCTCCTCCGACAGAGGGCACCGACGGGCTATCTGCCACCAATTCAGAGGTGGAGAGTGCCCTAAACCACAGGCGTCGCCGGACTATTCTTCGTGACGCGTGTTTTTCCCCAGAAGCGTTGGACGCCTTTAATACAGGAGATGCGTATCTCCGT
Organism: Triticum dicoccoides; assembly: GCF_002162155.2. Lineage (NCBI taxonomy): Eukaryota > Viridiplantae > Streptophyta > Magnoliopsida > Poales > Poaceae > Triticum > Triticum dicoccoides. The sequence goes on from NC_041385.1 coordinate 734,243,301, forward strand.
GCTGCTCAAAATGGTCTAGCCAGAGCCACGGAGCTGTATGTGAAAGACATACATGTGAGTAAAATTGAAGGTTATATATGTCAGTAGCCCCCGAGACTTGAAACAGTGAAGATAACTGTTTGAAGGATCATGTGCTATGCAGTGTCTTACAAAGAAGAACACGCAATTGTCCCAGGAGCTCAAAGAGTGCAAGGCTCAGCTCGAGGCCGCATTGGCCCCTTCAAAGAATGTCGAGGGGACGCCCGCAGGTAATATGTGCTTCGAAAGGTACTTCCGTTTTGAAATGCGGCAGGCGTGCAACCCTGACGATAATAATGCAGATGAGGCCGGAGGTAAATCCAGACCAGCAACAACTCCTATGCCAACTAAAGGCTGGCGAGAGCGTGCTGACGAGGGTGAGGCAAGAGAAGAACAAGCTTCAAGACGCCAATGCCCAGCTAGGCGAGGAACTGAAAGATGTTCGTATTCAGCTGTCTTCTGCCGTGAAGGAGAATCGGCGACTTTGACGCGACATTTTTAGTAAGTGCTTGAACGAATCTTCGAAAAAAGAATTCGGCAAGGAAGTCGATTGACAGAGCTATGTCTGTAGGTCTGCTGACGGGTCGTCCGGCGGAGGAAATGCCCGGTTCATTGGGAGACCTTCTTCCCGAGCTGTTGCAACTACACGAGCGAGTTCGGCAGGCAATGCAAAGCGTCATCTAGGCTATGTGGACATCCCTCTCCGTGCCCGAAGGCCTTGAGGAGCTTGCCAAGAAGCTGGAGGGAGTGCGGCAACGCTTCCGGTTGTGGAAGATATCAGGTTGCCGTCAAGGTGCCAGGGAGGCCTGGGCCATGGTGAAGACTCGGTACATGAAGGCTGACCCAAACCACATGGCCGAGGTCGGCCGTATAGGTCCGGACGGAAAAGGAGATCCCGGTCAGCTTAGCGTATGGCCAGGTGGAGCTGGCTGCAAAGTATTCCCAATAGGACTATAAATTAGACCGCATGTTGGATGGCATTGAAGAAGAATATGCCGAGTCGAATTGACTCTGTAAAAATGACATAAAAAATGTCTTCTAGCCGGATTGTAGATCGTTTGTCATTGCGGACCTTTTCACTTCGACCTCTGGACCCTATAGTCCGGAGTGTGTCCGAATACCCTCTCGGTTATGTAAGAACCGGGGCATGCATGGAGACAAGGCGTAGGGGTCATAAGTGCTTTAGCAGACAAGTGCCCAACTAGTTATGTTATATTACATGGTTAGTAAGAAACATCTTCCAGAGAGAATAGTTCCGTTAGGGGTTCCTTTCCCTGGGAGGCATGCCCTAAAGTGCATGTCCGAACTGCCGGAAAGAGCAGAAAAGCATCTGGGGGCAAATGAATGAATACGAAAGATCATCTTTTAGTTCACGACCGAATATTCCCTTAAGAACGCTAGCTTTCGGCTTCACCCAGTCTGAGGTACACATCCGGCTGACCCGGCAGTAACAATCGCAGAGGTGCTCCCTTTACCACCTAGCCGAATGAACGGGAACGTAGGGGTAAGCACAGGAGCCAGGCAACCCAGCTTGGCCAAAACTTAAGTCATATCGATGCATATAATGGTGTATAAAAGGTTCATGCAGAAGCATCACACATGTTTTGGGCATGAGGCCCGTTTTATATAAACTTCTTAGTAGAGAAGCCCCCAGGTATTATGGGCGCAGGTAGCGCGTCGGGTATGTGTGAATATTGCACATGCAAGCCCCTAAGGGCTTGTGAAAAAAAGAAAAGGGGTAGGGAGAAGGAACAAAATCCCGGACTGCCAAAAATAAAACAAAGGGACTAGGGAAGGAAATGAACACGAAGTCCGGCGCTAGGCGTAGAACCTTCGTAGGCATGCTGCGTTCCATGGGTTCGGCTCGAGTCGGTTATCCGATGTGCTTCGCAGACGGTACGCTCCGCCGGTCAGTACTTGGTCGATGATGAAGGGGCCCTCCCATTTGGGCTTTAATTTATCCTTTTTCTTGTCTGGCAGGCGTAGAACTTGTTTTGGCCTGTACTTCTCTGCTTTGGTATCTTCGAGCCTGCTATTGATAGAATGCGGAGCGAGCCTTTGCCACGTCGCGCTCCTCTTCCAGTGCGTCCAAGCTGTCCTGCCGATCGAGCTCGGCTTCTCTTTCTTCATACATGCGCACTCGAGGTGAGTCATGGATTATGTCGCATGGCAGTACTGCCTCTGCGCCGTATACCATAAAAAATGGTGTGAATCCGGTAGTGCGATTCGGCGTGGTCCGCAGCCCCCAGAGTACGGAGTCAAGCTCCTCTACCCAGTGCGTGTTAGATTCCTTAAGGGATCGCACTAGTCTGGGTTTGATGCCGCTCATAATGAGACCATTGGCCCGTTCGACTTGACCGTTAGTTTGAGGGTGATAGACTGAAGCATAGTCGAGCTTGATGCCCATGTTTTTGCACCAAAGTTTGACTTCATCGGCCATGAAGTTTGTGTCATTGTCGGTTATGATGCTGTGGGGGACGCCGTAATGGTGTACGACCCCGGATATGAAGTCTATCACTGGTCCGGATTCGGCCGTCTTTACAGGCTTGGCTTCTATCCATTTGGTGAATTTGTCCACCATGACCAGTAGATATTTTTGCTTGTGGGTTCCTCCTTTAAGGGGTCCGACCATGTCAAGCCCCCAGACCGCGAAAGGCCAGGTAATGGTTATAGTTTGTAGGGCGGTAGGCGGCATGTGGCTTTGGTTGGCGAATAACTGGCAACCAACACATCCTTGCACTAAGTCCTGAGCGTCTGCCCGGGCCGTTGGCCAATAAAATCCGGTACGGAAGGCCTTGCTTACAAGGGCCCGGGCTGCAGCGTGGTGCCCGCTGAGTCCGGCATGAATTTCAGCCAAAAGGTCTCGCCCTTCCTCTTTGGAGATACACCTTTGAAGGACTCCGGTTGTGCTTTTTTTGTAGAGCTCTCCCTCGTGGACTTTGTAGGCTTTAGATCGTCGCACTATGCAGCGGGCCTCGTTTTGGTCCTCGGGAAGTTCCTGCCTAGTTAGGTAGGCTAGGAATGGTTCTGTCCAAGGGGCAATAACTGCCATTATTGCGTGGGCTGACGGCGTTGTTTCGTTGGCGGAGCCCCCAACTGTGTCAGAATGTTCGGTGAGGGGCAGTGTAGTTGTGTCCGGGCTATTGTTTCCGGATTCTCCTTCCCATGATACAGATGGCTTGAACAACCTTTCTAGGAAGATGTTGGGAGGGACGGCCTCGCGCTTGGCGCCAATGCGTGCCAGCACGTCTGCTGCTTGGTTATTTTCCCAGGCTATGTGATGAAACTCGAGCCCCTCAAACCGAGCTGACATCTTAAAGATGGCATTGCGGTAAGCTGCCATTTTCGGATCCTTGGCGTCGAAGTCTCCATTTATTTAGGATATTACGAGATTTGAATCCCCGCGGACCTCTAGGCGCTGAATGCCCATGGAGACTGCCATTCGGAGGCCATGTAAAAGGGCCTCGTATTCGGCTGCGTTGTTGGAATCCGTGTACATTATCTGAAGTACGTATTGGACTGTGTCCCGGTTGGGGACGTCAGAACGACGCCAGCCCCCAGGCCAGCCAACATTTTGGAGCCGTCGAAGTGCATGATCCAGTTGGAGTATGCGCCATATTCTTTAGGGAGTTCGGCTGCAGTCCATTCGGCGATGAAGTCAGCCAAAACCTGTGACTTAATAGCTCGCCTTGGCTTGTAGGTTATGTCGAACAGGAGGAGCTCGATGGCCCATTTGGCAATCCGGCCCGTTGTGTCGCGGTTGTTTATAATATCATTAAGGGGTACTTCGGATGCCAGTGTTATGGAGCACTCTTGAAAGTAGTGTCGCAGCTTCCGGGATGCCATGAACACCGCATATGCTATCTCTTTGATAATGCGGGTACCGTGACTTGCATGGAGTTAGCACAGTGGACACGTAGTATACTGGTTTTTGGAGGGGGAACTTGTGTCCGTCCGCTTCTCGTTCGACAACGAGCACCGCGCTTACAACTTGATGGGTTGCCGCGATGTATAATAGCATTGGTTCGCCCGTGTTGGGCGCGGCCAGGACCGGATTTGTTGCCAGTATGGCTTTTATTTCTTCGAGTCCGGCCGTGGCGGCATCCGTCCACTCGAAGTGGTCGGTGCGCCGCAGGAGGCGATAGAGGGGTAATGCCTTTTCTCCTAAGCGGGAGATAAAGCGGCTCGGAGCCGCCACGCATCCTGTCAGTTTTTGTATTTGTTTGAGGTCCTTTGGGGTATCCAATTGTGACAGAGCTCGGATCTTGGCTGGGTTTGCTTCAATTCCTCTACTGGATATGTTGAAGCCCAAGAGCTTTCCGGCTAGTATGCCGAAAACGCATTTTTCCGGGTTGAGATTAATGTCATATGTTCGGAGATTGTCGAACGTGAGCCTCAAGTCGTCTACTAGAGTATCGACATGTTTTGTTTTGACGACCACGCCATCTACATATGCTTCGACTGTTTTGCCGATCTGGTTGGCCAGACATGTCTGAATCATGCGCTGATATGTTGCGCCGGAGTTTTTGAGCCCGAAGGGCATCGTGTTGAAGCAGAATGGGCCGTATGGGGTGATGAATGCCGTTGCGCTTGGTCTGACTCTGCCATCTTGATTTGATGGTAGCCAGAGTATGCATCGAGGAAACACAATGAGTCGTGTCCTGCGGTGGCGTCGATGATTTGATCAATTCGGGGGAGTGGGAAAGGGTCCTTTGGACAGGCCTTGTTTAGGTCTTTGAAATCGACACATAGGCGCCAAGATTTGTCCTTCTTTGGTACCATCACCAGGTTTGCTAGCCAGTCCGGATGTTTTATGTCTCTGATGAATCCGGCTTCCAGCAGTTTTGCTAGCTCCTCTCCCATGGCTTGTCTCTTGGGTTCGGGAAAACGCCGTAGGGTCTGCTTGACGGGTTTAAACCCTTTTATGATGTTCAGGCTGTGCTCGGCCAGCCTGCGTGGGATTCCTGGCATATCCGAGGGGTGCCAGGCGAAAATGTCCCAATTTTCTCGCAGGAAGTCTCTGAGTGCGGCATCCACATCGGGTTTTAATTGTGCCCCGATGGAGGCCGTTTTTGTAGGGTCCGTTGGATGGACTTGGAATTTGACTATTTTGTCCGCTGGTTTAAAAGAGGTGGACTTGGATCTCTTGTCTAGTATCACATCGTCCCTGTCCACCGTAGAGCGCAACACCGTTAATTCCTCGGCCGCTAGGGCCTCAGATAATGCCTCCAGGGCCAGTGCGGCTGTCTTGTTTTCAGCGCAGAGCGCTATGTCCGGATCACTTGCGAGAGTGATGATTCTGTTGGGCCCGGGCATTTTGAGCTTCATGTACCCGTAATGGGGTATGGCTTGGAAAATTGTAAATGCTTCTCGCCCTAGCAGAGCGTGGTATCCGTTGCTGAACAGGGCCACTTGAAACGTGACCTCCTCGGATCTGTAATTGTCCGGCGTGCCGAACACCACATTCAGTGTGATTTTTCCTGAACAGCACGCTTCCTGGCTTGGGATTATTCCCCTAAAAGTTGTGTTGCTTCGCTCAATGCGGCTCCAGTCAATTTTCATTTTTTGCAGGGTTTCCTCGTAGATGAGGTTGAGTCCGCTGCCGCCATCCATGAGTACCTTTGTAAGTCGGAAGCCGTCCACTATCGGACTGAGGACCAATGCGGCTGGTGCTCGGGCTGTCCGGAATTTAGGTTCGTCACTGGCATTAAAGGTGATAGCCGTGTCACTCCATGGGTTTATTGTTGCTACTTGGTAGACTTCGGCAAGGTTGCGGAGCGTTCGTTTCCTTGCATTGTTTGATGTGAAGGTCTCGAGGACTGTCGACACCGTACTGGGGAGGTATTCTCGGGTGCTGGAGTTAAAAGCTCCTCGCCACTTCTGGCCACCTGCCGTAGTATCCAACATGCTCTGAGGCTGCGTTGGTGTGGCTTTCCCTGAATTATGAATTTTACAGGGTCCATTGAGCCATCCTTCCAGTACGGTCCTGTACCCTGTAGAGGGTTTTTGTTTTTTGATGTTTGGCTCAGATGCCTGGCGATAATGCGCCCTTTTGTTTCGGACTCGTGTTATATTCGGGGCCGGATTGTCCCAGAATTTATCTTCGGTTTTCCGAACGCTTTCAGTCGCATAGTACTTTCGTACTATGGATGTCAAGTCGGCGAATCGTGTAATTTCGCGGCGACTTATGGCGTTGAGGATTCCGATGTCCGTGCAGTTGTTAAAGAAGAGTGAAATTGCTTCTTTCTCACGGCAGTCCTTTATCCTATTCATAACCAGGAGGAATCTGACCCAGTAGTGGTGTACTGTTTCTCCGGACTCTTGCCGTATTAGGGATAAATCCCGTATAGTCGGGTGGGCGGGTGGAATTAAATTCGGAACCCTGCCCGATGTAAGATTCAAGGGCCGAGCGGTTTACGAATTCGGAAGCTTGCTTTCTCGGATATTATTCAATGAATCGGGCCTGCTGCCTGACTTTAGGTTCAGGGTTTGGGCGACACCCTCCCCTCCGTGGGTATCCGGCTTGGAGGGATCGGGAATCCGAACGCATCTGGTCCTTAGGGTGGGCGAAGACTCGCCGCATTGTTCTTCCACCACTTCGACGTGGTGGGTAATCTGGGGAGAGTCAATCTCTCTCTGATCGGGTTTAAGCCCAATCTGGTCGTAATCAGTAGCGACTCCTAGGGTCGCGATGCGATCCAAGAGCTCGTTCAGGGAGAAGCGCTCCATCGAATCTAACTGCTCGGCAAGCTCCGAGCTGATGTGAAGATTGCTTTCGATGGCCCGAGAGGTCATCGTCGGCACGGCGGCCGGACAGGCGGTCATCAAAAACCTGCCTAGCCGGAGAGTTTGGCCGACAGCCAAAGCTCCTTTAGCAACGACGCCGTCTTTAAAGACGGGATGCGGCATCCTTCCTGATGGTGACGACACAACGGAACTCTCAATGAAAGCACCAATGTCGGTGTCAAAACCGGCGGATCTCGGGTAGGGGGTCCCGAACTGTGCGTCTAGGCGGATGGTAACTGGAGACAAGGGACACGATGTTTTACCCAGGTTCGGGCCCTCTCGATGGAGGTAAAATCCTACTCCTGCTTGATTAATATTGATGATATGGGTAGTACAAGAGTAGATCTACCACGAGATCGGAGTGGCTAAACCCTAGAAGCTAGCCTATGGTATGATTGTTGTTCATCCTTCGGACTAAAACTCTTCGGTTTATATAGACACCGGAGAGGGCTAGGGTTACACAGAGTCGGTTACAACGGGAGGAGATCTTCATATCGTATCGCCAAGCTTGCCTTCCACGCCAAGGAAAGTCCCATCCGGACACGGGACGGAGTCTTCAATCTTGTATCTTCATAGTCCGGGAGTCCGGCCAAAGGTCTTAGTCCGGCCATCCGGACACCCCCTAATCCAGGACTCCCTCACTCTTCAAGGGAAAACCAACGCAGTGCTCAAGAGGTAGCAATCAACAACGAGAAACGACGTCGAGCTCGGTGACCACAAGCAACCACAAACGCCATCGCGGTCCACCCCAGTCAATACATCATTATGTAGCCAATACACCGATCAAACAAGAGCTAAAGAAAAAGAAAGCCAACCCGAACAATACCCAGATCCACCATCTTCAAAATCACCATCTGACCCTGGTGGTTTCATAACAAAACTATACATTCCACGAGCAACAAAAAGAACAAAAGTCGGCTGACGTCAAACAAACTACTGGATCTCGATGACTCGGATCTAACCGCTCATTAGTGGGTCTCACGAAATCCTTAGTTCTCTAGGAGAAGAGAAGAAATCAGACACATATGCCCGCCCCTAAAACAATCGCTCTCGGCTAGCAGTGAGAAACTCCAAAACCAAGCCTTCCACATTCATCATCTGAATTACCCAAAACCCGCTCATTTCAGAAATTTTAAGAAGTTGGGAAATATTCCACAAAAAATACCAAGATAGTTGGAAAATATGATATGCCTGTACATGGGGAAAAAAAGACGTAATTCTTTTTTCCGTCAACGCAGCACCGAGGCGGAAAGTGGAAAAAACCCAAACCCCTCTCCTCTCCCCCTGCAGTCTCCGGTCCAGTCTAGCCGAGTGGCGAGTCCACGAACCAAACCAGAGAAAGCGCGGAGATCGCCGGGAATTCTCCGATGACCGGCGGCAGCGGAGGCACCACCCGGCGTCCATCCGCCGCCTCCAGGAGCCGCGGTGACCCCTCCTCCTCTGCCCCGGATCCGGACGCGCGCCGGGCCGCCGCCGCCGCCGCAGCGCGGCGCAGTGGCCGCGGCGACCATGGCCCCCTGCGCCTCATGGCCGTGAGCGCCCGAACCCTCCTTCTCCTAGTGATTGCTTCCGTCGCCCTCCTGTCCCTCGCCTTCCTCGCGTATACTGGCGGGTGGTGGCAGGCTGAGGCGGAGTCGGAGGGCGCCGCGGCGCTGCGCAGGATGGCGCGCTCCGTCACGCCGCTTGATGCGCCCCGGATGATGGATCTGCCTCAGGTGAGGATCGTCACCCCGTAGCTTCTCAATTGACTAGGCAGGTGATGTGTCATTCTGTAAGGTGTGCGTGCTCTGCTAGAACCTGCAACAGTGGAACTTAGGACACGGAATTATATGTAAGAGCTACCCAATTTGGGGAAGGACACTACTGCTTTACTATGTCTGAACCACTGGGTAATAGATGGTAGCTAGTTAATGATGAGTTTTGGTTAAACATTTGGTTACATCAGTACAATGAACTACGGATTGCATGTGCTTTATTAGTGCTCTGCGGAGTAACTTTTAAGGCCTCCTTTCGTTCATAGGATAAGAACATCATGGGAATAGGAAAACCGTTCCTACAAACCACAGGGCTTCAAAGGACTTTTTCCTACAAAATTCCTATCCTTTAGAATTCCTACAAAATTCCTGTAAACCAAAGGAGGCCAGTTTGGTAGTAAATCCTCCCCTTGATTTGCCATAGGTCGTTAAACTCGTTAAGAGCCGTGAATTAGAATAGTGTGTATAGGCGAGATAAAACTGCTTTCCACTGTAATGTGTATGCATTCTAGTTCTTTACTAGGCGAGTATTTGATTTATTCGGTTCTAGATGATTTGTATTGATTTTTGGTTGTAAACCAATCAATCTGATGGTTAATGTTGACTGGCTGCAGTTCCAAGGTGATCACAAAGAAAGCTTGTATTGGGGTACTTACAGGCCAAATGTATATCTTGGAATTCGTGCTAGGTACTTAACTTTGGTGATCTCTTCCTCTTTCCCTTATAACATGCTAGTTAGAATGATTCTGTTCTCTTAGTCCTCTTGGACATGCTAGAGCTATCCATGAAAACTTATATATTGCTAGCATCATTAGTTGTTATGCTGTGAATTTACTTGTCTCGTGAACACGAGGCAAACAGAGGTATTTTGTTCTCATTAGGTTAGTTCCATTTGTGGAGGACTGGAGGTGTGGTATACAATTTCTGCTGCTGGTGCAGCATGCTGTTTTCCATTAATCAGAAGAAATAATATGTGTGTGTGACGAGCTCTGTACTACCAAGCTTGTGAAAAATACTTACTAATACAATTTATATTTCAGAACTCCGTTGTCTCTAATTGCTGGGTTAATGTGGATTGGCGTGAAAAATGGACAATATTTTATTCGCCATGTCTGCCAAGATTCTGATGAGCTTAGCAAATATGGGTGGGCAGATCACAATGGTAGGGATTATGGACGTCAAGAGCTGACTGATCATGGCTTGCACTTGACCACTAGCTTTCTAAAAGAGAAAGGAGATGGCAGTGGCTATGGAGGAGACTGGGCAGTTCGATTGGATGCTAAGAACGAGGGGTAAGTCCATATTCATTAGGCGCAAACTGAAAAAAACTGATTTAAATAAAGTAATGTTTAGCATGAGATGGAAATACTGTTATTTTTTACTTGAGTTGACCTCTTCATCACCAAATACAACACTAGGAAATTGTCATATGTTCTTACTCCTGCAACATTATCTAAGGAACAAAAAGAAATTCATCCCCTGCCATTTCAATTAATTTAGGTCAAGTTTAAGTGAAGCCCAAGAAAGCACCACACATCTGTTCTTCTATATTGCTGACGAAGCAGGGAAGTTGATCACTATGGGCTCACATGAGCCTCCGTCGAGAGGTCCTGTTCTTTTGGCCTCTGGATCGCATGAAGAGATTGGTGATTGGGAACTTTACCTGAGATCTGAGGTATACATATACTGAGGCCTTGTTAGTCCTAGTTTTAAGGTTTTTTTGTATCACTTGATACTAGTATGTAACATGATGCCATATGGTTGACATCTCTATCGTCATTTGTGGAACTCCGTCACAGGACAATTTGGAAATTCACAGAGCTGGATTCCAGACGACCAGTATGCATAATCTAAGTGACCTAGTACAACATGCCCTTGTGACTAATGTAATTCCTAAACTCTTGTTCCGTTACCTGTATATTATAAAGTTGGTTTGCATTTATAGCTACTTCCGTGGACCTTTGTAGGCAAGGCAAAGCGGGAACCTTAATCTGCCAGACATGGCCGAAGACTCTTCAAATGCAATGATCTATCAGGTACTTTAAAGGTGAAGACAGTTTTTTTTTTCTTTTTGCCCCTGTCAAGTTATTCCATCAATATACAGTACATCCTCATGTATGTGTCAAATCAAGAATGAGTCAATAACACCCAGAACTTGAGTAATATTTTTTTGCCTTTGTGATTTATGTTTTCCCTCTGTTTCCACAGGTTTCAATAAAACTTCCTGCCAAAATAGACATAGTGTTCTTGTCAGGGGCTGGCTCAAAAAATCCAATGACTGCAGAACGCGTTAACAGGCTAACAGGTGATTCTGCTGCACGATGCAATACTGCTTATAGATAGGAGACATATTCATTATTGGATTCCATGGACATCATCTATAATATGCATGCTCTGAACATTTTGAAGGAAGTAACACGAGATTTTGACTTTGTCTTGCTTCCTCGCATCAGATATGAGAGCCGTTTTACCTGCATCTTGTCCTTGTGTTGAACCTGAACTTCAGGAGTTTTGACTTTTGAAGGCACGATGTATTCATTTTGTTTGTTAATTATTATATCAGTAATGATGTCAGATTTTCAGGTCCCATGCTGAGCACCCGCCTTGAATCAAAACAGAAAGATTTTGAAGAGAGATATGATCAAATTTTCAACGTAAATAATAAGGTGCGCTCTTTGGATCAGTTTTGTACTTTCCACAAGCTCTTTTTTGCAGTCTCTAGAGTTATTTTTCTCACTGTAGTACTGCTTCCTAGGAACCCTGAATTTAATTTCCCAAATCAAAAGTATTTGTACTTACTCTTGGATTTGTGTCCGCGTTTATGGGGCTGTACATGATAGTTACGTTTTTTTTATTGGTTGTGTGCTTTACAGTTGTAGATACTTTAATGCTAATGGTTTTTTTGCTAGATAGATAGATATTGTTCCAGGCAATCAGTAAAGCTTGGCTGAGGACTATGTAATGGACCTATGTTGATGCTAGTGTTGCTCTGATGCAGATTGTTTCCAAAGAACTATCTGTTGGTAGAGCTGCCTTGTCAAGTCTACTTGGCGGTATTGGCTACTTCTACGGGCAGTCAAAAATTGCACTTCCAAAAGGTTTTTCAGTAAGTTTTAGAGTTTCACCTGATATTCTTATCTATGTCCTTCTCATGGCTGTTTGCCACCTTATGTGTAGTGATCTACTCTACTGTGCTGAATCTATTTCTTTTGGGCAGTAGACCAGATACAGATTCTAGGTTATTACTATCACACAAACAAATAATGTTGAAGATTTTTTGTCGCAGCAAAAAGATGGAGATAAATATATTCCATATTGGCCTGCTGCACTATATACAGCTGTGCCCAGTCGCTCATTTTTCCCTAGGGGATTCCTGTGGGACGAGGGCTTCCATCAGTTAGTCATTTGGTAAGCATTCTGTCAATTCATAATGTTTGGTGCATGGCTTCTGCTACTCCATTCGTTATCTGGACAACTTCCCTGCTGTGCTGGTATTATTGCTTTCTGTGAACACACTTCCTTGATGATGATGTACAGGCGCTGGGATGCCCATATATCGATGGACATAATTGGCCATTGGTTGGATCTAATTAATGCGGATGGATGGATTCCTCGAGAGCAAATATTAGGGGCTGAAGCTTTAAGGTTAGTATCCACTATGAGGGATGGACCCTGCGACATTCTTATCTTTGTCCTTCTCATAGCTAGTCATAAGTTTGATGTGTCAGTTCTTATGTCATCTAGTTTTTTGGCTTCATGCAGTAAAGTTCCTGAGGAATTCGTTCTGCAGTATCCTTCCAATGGAAACCCTCCGACATTATTTCTTGCGCTGCGTGGTAGGACCAATTCTGTTCATTGGTGTTGATAATTGAGATATCTAATTACTTTCTTAGTATTTCTCTTTAATTATTCGGTTTGTACACACTAGATGCTTTAAATGATAAATGTTGACATGTAAGGCAGAAATCAGCTTACACACTAATGTTCCCTGCTTCTACCCCTTTGTTCTTCTTTTGAAATTTGACTAGCTTCTCTCTTGGAAGTACTCAATTACCAAAGAACAAGATGGCCAGATGAGCACCCAAACTGGTCCTATGACTCTAACCTGGGTGGTCGGTTGGGAGGTTAAACAGCTTAAATTACTGGCCGGTTCCCCTATCCCTCCCACTTTAAATATCCGAGGGCATAACAACAAGACTCACACAACAGAAAAAATGGCTTTGAAGTCTTACAAATTATGTTAGGTTTATTTTGTTGGTGCATGTGTATCCAATTATGTGTTGAGAGAGAACTGCTCACAGTGGCCTAGCATCAGAATCTTATTAATGTGTGGATCTGGCCAAGCATCAAAAACCTGTTTATGTGTAGAAGTGTGTGAATTATGATCAAGTGATTGCGGTCCAGTTGGTTTAATACATTTTCTCTCGCAGACTTGGCAAGTGGCATACATGCACACCAGTTTTCGGATGAGGAAGCTGAAAAGATATCCACTTTCCTTAAAAGGGCTTATGTACGGCTGAACTCTTGGTTCCAGTGGTTCAATAGTACACAATCAGGTGAGCTTTGCTGTTCCAATGTCTTATACTCGGTCATAACTATTAAGAGTAAACGATTGGTGGCTGTGAACCAGTATGCTTTTCTTCTGCCAAGCACGGAAAAGTATGTGTCGGTTGGATCTTCACTTTATTTTAAGTCATGTTCATCACAGTGTTCAGAGCACGCATGAACATGCTGAACTGCATGCTGTTACTGATTTATGGACATATTGTTGAACACGAGGATTACTATGCTTAGTTGTCTTCTGTTAGGGCATGTACAATGGTTGATAAGATAGTCTTGTCTTATGTCTTGCATGTAATTTAGAGATGACAAAAAAAATATCTACAATGGGTCATCTCTTAGCCTTATCTTCAATAACTAGCTATTCCTAAAAACGTGGTGAGACATATTGTGCTAAGAGATCACCTCTTGTCTTCTCTTAAATAAGAGAAGACAAACCTTTTCTTATGAGTTCTCTCTCCTCCACCTCATTATTTATCCTACGTGGCACTCTTAAGATAGCACCATTGTACATGCCCTTAGGGGCCATCTGTGGTTTATGGTAAGAAGAGTAGTTACACTTGACTACTTGAGCTTCCAAAGCCTTGACTTGGCTATGCTATGTTTAAAGAATATTTGGGTTAATATTTATTCTTGAGCATTAGAGGTTCCGGTTCATTAATTGTAGAAAGCAATTCAGAATAAGTACCGAAAAGTGTAATCGAAGCTAGATCAAGGGTGCAAACATCTGGCACAGATGATAATCGTCCCTTCTGTCAATCATCTATATCTTCTTACATTATGTATAGGAACACATCAAAGTTTTCAGAAGTTTGTCCGTTTTCCCTTCAGTTTCTCTGATTCCTTTATATATACTCACTTCTCAAACTGACCAAATAAAGTGATCCTTGGCTAGTTTAGCAGACACTGTATCTCAGATCAACTGTTCCAATGAGAGAAATGCGTAACCAGCTGTCAGAATATGGAACACTAATATGCCCTGCTGAAGGATCTGCCTGTCCAAAGTTAGAAACTATACACTTTTTGAGGTTACAATGCCATGTGCCTGGGTTTTGATGGCCTGGAAAGAGATATGCTCCATTTCTTTGCACTGTTCTAAAGGGGAACACCTAAGCCTGTTTGACTGGTTGGCGGCTATGTGCTAGTTGCCAACCTGCCACTGCACTGTCCCCCTAGCCTAAGTGCTTTGTAGAACACTTTTTCTGTCACATGGCATTACAGTGTGCATTTAACCTTTCTGCGAACTGGTGTAAGCTGTAAAATATTATATATATGCTTTGTACTGTTAAAAGTCAATGTTTATTGTTGGGTCAACCAACTGTGGATATTAATTTCCATTATATGTGGATTACCCTTTATGTTTCTGCTCGTCATGTCGACTTTTAGCTTGTTTATCATGAAGGTCTATTGACTTGATTGTTTTTTAGGGAAATATGAAGGGACGTTTTTTTGGCATGGAAGAGACAGTATGACAACAAGGGAGTTAAACCCAAAGGTTTTTGAAAAATTCTTAGTTGCTTGCTCCTACTCGATCAGTTGATCCTAAAGTACTACCTCCGTCCCAAAATAAGTGTGTCAACTTTGTACTAAAGTTAGTACAACGTTGAGACACTTATTTTGGAATGGATGGAGTATATGCAAAAGCTATGTTATTGGGAATTGAGTTTATTCCCTTGTCTTTCTGTATAATTGCATTAGTGAGATCATTCCAATGTTTCTAACTCCTTTACAGACTTTGACATCTGGGTTGGATGACTATCCTCGTGCATCTCACCCTAACGATGAGGAGCGCCATGTTGACCTTCGGTGCTGGATGCTTCTAGCTACAAATTGTATGCGCTCAATCGCCGGGTTTCTTAAAATGGACAGCTCTCTTGAGAAGGTACTGCAATATGAATTTCTGCACTGGCTTTGTCTCACCCATTTACTGACTGACTCTTTTTCTTGAAAAATCTGTGATCTTCTGCAGGATTACTATAAATTGTCAGATCAACTTTCAGATTTTGAGACACTTAACAAGGTATTGCCCTGAAAGTTCTGATAGTTTATTTTCGTTCATGAATGTTGTTTTTATTGTGTAGATCAATCCGACATCATTCTTTGAGTCACTTAACTAATGGTATTACATTTTTGGATATGAATAGAGGCACTTATTCAATGCTAATAATTATGATCCGGTACATTCTATTTTATATGACCCTTTAAACATAGACAGAATTATGCAATGGATGGTGGCTAATTTACCAAAAACTCCAGTGAATACTGTGGTTTTAGTTCCTGCCCAACTTCAAGGGGCCATATAAGTAAATTTGCTGGGGATAGTTTTGGGAAACATGCTGAGCTTTCTGTTTGCTGCTGAGTATTACAGTATTATGGTATCGTATGCCAGTAGGAGACAAGAAGTATGACACAAATGCCTTTGAATTCATGATGTGTTGTGTAGTCTTTTTTTCTTTCTTCCAAAGAGCAGCTATCTACTAAATGCTTGTTATCGACTTATTGGGTTTTGCATGTAACAAGCTGTGTTCAAGCAATAACTAGGCTTCCATTGTTCAGTTGTTTGTTGCATTTTGACAGATGCACTTGGATGACAAAACTGGTGCCTATTTTGACTTTGGTAACCATACAGAAAAGGTTGGTGTTGCGTTTCCTCTCAGCCTTGTGATTTAGCTTACAGGCATGATTACTGATTTTGGTTGTAAGATCATTGTTAGGTTCGTTTGAGATGGTATGAAGATAGGGAGGCTATGAAACGAGAACTCCTGCGGGAGACATTAGAAGCCCCGCAGCTGCAATTAGTACCTCATGTTGGTTATGTCAGCCTATTCCCATTCATGATGGGGGCCATTCCACCTGTATGCTCACTACCTCCCATCTGTTTGCTTCTCACTTTTACCGTGTTTTTTTATCCCAGCCCAAACTCCTAAAGTGATAAGCACTATTTAACTCTGTTCAGGAATCATGGGTTCTTGAGAAGCAGCTTGACCTTATATCCAACACCTCTATCCTGTGGACGGATTATGGCCTCCGGTCACTTTCTAGAACAAGGTATATCTAAATATCTGTATTTATTCACTTTGCTAAGGAGCACAGCTCGATGGTTAAAATTGGAGGTACTCGTGACTTTGGAACTTCTAGAGCATCCACACTGTAACTTCACTAGAGGGCCCAGTGTAGAAGACTTGGGCCAGTTGTATTACTATTACACTCACTGAACAATATTACTAGGTCATTCAGTTAGTAGTTTCTGAATTTGCCTTAAACAAAGTAGTTTCTGAATTATTTGCTGATCCATGGTCCAGCTCAATGTATATGAAGCGTAATACGGAGCATGACGCTCCGTACTGGAGAGGTGCCATTTGGATAAACATGAACTACATGATTCTTTCAGGACTCCATCACTATGCACACGGTAAACCTCCTCAAACAATGCTGTGAAATGTACCATACTAGTATTACCTTTCACAAATTTCACTGTATGCATTACACTCTTAACACTGCGCTGCCCTGTAGAGGATGGTCCGTACAGGGTCAGGGCAGGGGAACTGTACGATGAGCTAAGATCGAACCTGATTCGGTATATCCGTTTTTCTACCACGAGAAACTGAAACCAGCTGAATTTCAGCCTCTCTAAGATGCGCCTGTGGTGCTAACTTATTTGCCTGCATTTACAGGAACATTGTAGGGAATTACCAGGAAACCGGGTTCTTCTGGGAGAACTACGACCAGAAGAACAAAGGGAAGGGGAAGGGCGCGAGGTCGTTCACCGGATGGACGTCCCTCGTCGTCCTGATCATGGCCGAGTCCTACCCATCGTTGCACAGGTAGATAGATGTATCGGTGTATCCCGAGCGGCCGCACATGAGGTAGAAATCCCAGCTGGAACGGAAGGCTTGATCAGTGATCGCCGTTGTTTAGCTTGATTTTGAGCGAAATGCTGGGAAGAGCTTCCCTTGGGAGCATTGCAGCTTTACTCACTGGATTTTGGGGTATAACTGCTAGTCACTCGATCATGATATATACCTGTTTTGTCGTTATCCCCTGATTCTATAGATTGGTTTCCCGAGTATAACTTGTTTTTCCTGGGCTTGGAGATGCGCACGAGAAGTATTATGAGCATGCAGACATCAGAGGCAATGAAGCTGAGTTTACTGTCATCTGCCGACGAGTGATATAACAGCACCTTATTTATATTTTTTGACGGGGATAAATATATATTTTTTTTAATTCCCAGGGATAAATGTCGAGAGAACAGAGTTCTTTTCGTAGCGTTCCTTCCAAGGGAAAGAGCCCCGCCTGACCGGTGGGCCCTGCCCCTGGGTCTGGCTGGGTAGACCTGCTTTTGTCCCTTGTGGAGCGGCCCCGAGTAGACTTGGAAGCATCCTCCGGTCTCGCAGACTGGCACGCACGCAAAGCCACGGATGCGCGCGCTTTTGGGCGCCGTGACGGACAAGAGTCGATCGCCGCTTTGAATGGAATCACGGCATAGTAGTACTACTCTCTGTACACGCCCTCTAGTACTCTACCACCAGCGAATCGTCCTGCTCAGAGGCAGTAAATCCTGTTGTTTTCCCGGAGCAAATAAATGGAGGTCGTGGTCCTGGCACCCAGAATCTCTTGCCATCAACACGCGGTTCTGCCGCACCCATCATTGACTTCAGAAGAGTGTATGTAGCAGCAGCACTTGGCACGAGTGCCGCACTGTAAATGTTCTGATGGTGCCGGCGGTGGGCCGCGCTGCGTATGTTTCACGGGCAGCATCAAGCTAGCCTGGCCATGCCGTGCGGTGCTCGTCGAAAAGAATGGAAGAATCGCGCGTTCTAAAAAACCGGAGGGAATCGTGGACTCGCGGTGGCTAATCATCCTAGCCATGTTGTTGCCTTTTTTTTTTGCGGAAAAACTAGCCATGTTGTTGCCTGACCAATCACCAGCCCATCATAGGACGGCGGGATTAGTGGTCACATGAGCGCCCAACTGATTGAACACTGCAATCATTTCTACGCTCACGATAAGCGCACTTGAAGTTGAACTTAGTACGCATACTGTTGGGATATAACTATTAGATATGACCCGCCCAGGAGGGGTCGGGTTATACCTATGACGATTCTTGAAGCCCAAGGCGATGCTTGAAGATGGCGGTTCAGTTAAGGGCCCAAAAGCCCGAAGGCGACTTAAGGCTCGTAGAGATAAACCGTCATATGTATATAACTCGTATTGTAAGGCAGGAATAGAGAGAGACCGAGTCGGACACTGTTTATGAGTCAGCCGGGACTTTGTGAGCCGTTGGGTGTCAACCTCTGTATATAAAGGGACGGCCCGGCGGCGGTTCAGGACAAGTAACATCAGATCGAGAACTAGGTCAAGCGGATTCGCTCCTCGAGACATAAGCAATCCCACTCAAACTGGATCGTAGACTTTTACCTTCATCGTAAGGGGCCGAACCAGTATAAATCTTGTGTCCTTTGTCCCGATTAACCCCTTTAAGCTTCCTAGTTGCGATGGCTCCATGACTAAGTCCTTTCACTAGGACATCTGACGTGACAATTCCACGACACATACACATGCGCAGCTGCTCCGTGGTGTGGTTTTCAGGGAAGCCAACGCGAAATGGGAGGGCGTGTGAAGGTGTGTCTGTGCCGGATCTTGCGGGAATCGATCAATGATGGTCTTCGTTGGATCTGTTTGGTGCAGTCTTACAAGTCTGATCCTTCAGATCTACGACTCTCTTCACCTGCTCTGGTGCGCTGATTCTATGGGGGCTTAGCACGATGACTTACCAACTGTCTACCACCTCTAAGTGAGGGGAACCCCTTGGATCTAGATCTTGGAGTTCTTGGTGTTCTCCTTGTTATTCGTCTCATATTCCTCCATAGCTTTTGTTGTTGTGGTGGGATTTGGGAGTGAGGGACTTGACCACTTCGTGTGTTCTTGCATTGCATTAGATGCATCGGTTTGAGTTCTCTACAATGATACATGGAAGTGAAAGTTGAGAAGCTTATTACTCTTGGGTGTTTGGGCACCCTAGAGCTTGTGCCTCTTGGGTGCTTGGGGTGCCTAGACGGTTAGTTGTGTCGCGAAGTTCAATCGTTATGGTGGAAAGCTCCGGGACAAACGTCAAGGTCGCCAATTAAGTTGTGAAGATTAGCTGAGCAATTTGTACGGGGTCGAGTGACCGCCCCCAAGGGGTTGTCAAAGTGTATGGGTTCGGTGACCGCCCCATGGGTTGCCATTTGTACAGGTTCGGTGGCCGCCCTCAAGTGTCCCTTAATGAAATCATGACATATTGCATTGTGCGAGGGCGTGAGGAGATTAGGTGGCCCTAGTGGCATTTTGAGGAGCACGGTGCCTCCACACCGCTCCAAACGGAGATTAGCATCCGCAGCAGTGTGAACTTTGGGATACATCGACGTCTCCGCGTGCCTGGGTTATCTCTTATATCCGAACCCTTTATTTATGCACTTTACTTTGTGATAGCCATAATATTTCATGTTATATATCATGTTATCACTTAGTTGTTTACCTCGCTTAGCATAAGTTGTTGGTGCACATAGGTGAGCCTAATTGTTCTAGGTTTTGTGCTTGACAAATAAACGTTAGTTTTATTTCGCATTTATTCAACCCTAAATCGTAATTATTTTAAAGCGCTTATTCACCCCCCCTCTAGGCGGCATCCACGATCTTTCAAATGGTCTCTATACTACCGTGATCGATTATGAATAAATTGATTTTTTTTAAATCTCGTATCTATTAAGCAGCACCCCATAAAGAAGGAAAATTATAGCAAGCCTGGGGAGCCAAACTTGCCAGAAGGAGTCGCTGGCGTGCTGCGGCGTAACGGGAGTTTGATAGTGCACTCGTGAACTCAGCTAGATTGGCCGAGAGAGGTATCTACCATTTCGCGGGCTCAAACCCAACGCGACTTACAAGAAGGATTAATCGGCGTTGAGCGGTAACAAATTCGGTTGTGTTTTATGTTTTCCTAGTCATGAGTATCTACCACATTTTTGCTTATCAAGTTGTGCTTTAAACTAAAAGTTGTACTTTGAGGTGTGGTAAGGGCATGTTGTGTCTACATCATACACAAATAAAACATATTTAAGTCAATTTTCTCAAAAAGGTAAAACAAGTAAATAAAAAACCATTGAAGTTCGGCCATATTCCCCACTCCGGAACCAAAAGAAATTTCTTCTATAATTTTTGTTGGGTTAATTGTTAACTATCTTCTACATGAGAATTAGCAAATCCGAAATATAAAACCATTTAGCTATGGGACTTCTACTAGGCTTTAGTACATGTGTAAATATAAAAGTGAGGACACAATCGAGATCTTATAGGTATAAGCAATTGATTTGAGAAATAATTATTTTTAAGTCAACGGAGCCAAAATCACTCTTCTATATTTTCTTGTGGTGCACCGTGACTTGGACCGCACTGACAGAATGAAAAGGACAGCTTAAGAAACTACGAGTTTATAAGAACAACGCATGTCCACTACTTCGCAGACTCCAGTACCCAATTTAACACAGCTTGCAAGCAAGATTTATCAGGCATTCAACGGTAACAAATAATTTTGCCGGTCATTACTATGAATACTAGGTGTGTCTATCATTTTTGTTTCTCAAGCAATGTTTCCACTTTGAAATTTCGGTGATAACTCATGGGCACATGTCGTGTCTACATCATAGACAAATAAACATATTCAAGTCAATGTGCTCAAAAAGGTAAAGCAAGTAAATTTAAAACCCCTTGAAGCTCAACCATATTCCCCACTCGGGAGTCCGGAGCTGCCCCCATAACCAACCACGAGCAAAAAACCAAAGAGCCATCGTGCGTGCCTATTACAACGCCCCGACGCGGCTGGGTTGGTTAGTTGTTGCCCGGCCCCGTACCCCCACCACACCAAATCCACCGGGGACGCCGGCGGGCGGCACGGCCATGGCCACCGCGCCGGGCGTCCGCACGGTGGCCGCCGTCTTCGGGCTGCTGCTCCTCGCCTTCGCGCTCTCCTCCACCGTCATCTACCTCGCCTCCCCGGCCCGCGCCGCCTCCCCCAGCAGCATCCTCCTCAACCTCCGCCCCTTCGCCGCCCGCTGCCCGCCCGCCGCGCCGCTCCGCGTCTTCATGTACGACCTCCCCCCGCGCTTCCACGTCGCCATGATGGCCTCCTCCAGGAACGGCGGCGGAGGCGGCGGCGCCGAGGGGAACTCCACCGCGTTCCCCGCGTGGCCGCCCTCCGCGGGCGGGATCAGGCGGCAGCACAGCGTGGAGTACTGGATGATGGCGTCCCTGCAGCAGCAGCAGCAGCGGCAGGGAGGAGGGGCGGCGGAGGCCGTCCGCGTGCGGGATCCGGACGCCGCCGAGGCCTTCTTCGTGCCCTTCTTCTCCTCGCTCAGCTTCAACGTGCACGGCCGCAACATGACCGATCCCGACACCGAGGCCGACCGCCTCCTTCAGGTAGCAGACGCTCCTCCGCGCTCCCTTATCTCACTGCTTTTGCTGGTCGCTCTGTCCTGTGGCCCAGAATGGATCGTCTCGGCTCCGATTGAGACGTCTCTGCTCTGGATTGCGTTTTGTGCTCCAAATTACCCGGTGAAAACTGTACTGCTACAAAACACACTAGACGGACGAAAGATCACAATAGGTTAATGGTCCATTGAACACTGTATAAGCTCATCAAAGATAAACACCCAGGCTCTGAACATTGCTCTCATGGCTGGTGTTCCATCGCTGTCGACCGCACTATTTAGCAGCAGTGGTCTCCCCCAAATTATGGCAGACATGACAGGCCGCTATCTCCTTTACTTGCAATGTGGCTTGCCTTGAAAGAAAAGAATGTCTGGGAATTAGCAAGTATAATTTGTGAGGTGTAGTGATATGGGTTTCCCGGTAAGCTATCTGGCTGGTTTGTGTATGAGTTGTAGTGGCAGGTTAGTAGGCTCTGATCACCATGGATGTTCTTTGTGGAACTGAATCAAAATTGCGGAAGGGAGTGCTGAGGTAACCTATTGTCTGCTACACTTGACAGTTCATGTTTGTATGGTTTGATCTTGTAAGAAATTCTCGATTGGACATGGTGTGTCTATACATTTCGAGGGTTAATCGATATTACTTATTGTGGATAGTATGGCCACAAGCAGACTTGATACACATAATGTCTCTGCATCTTTGGTCGTGCTTATCAACCACTGCAAATTTATAGCTAGCAATCAGGCAACATTGGTTTTGTAAACATGTATTACGATGATAACAGAGTAACTAAGTGCTCCATGACGATGACAATGAGGCTGGATTGACATGTTTCTGTGTTCAGTATCTCTCAGAATTGTGCACTGCACGGCCCATTATGTGTGATCCTAAGTAAATACGCTCCCAATCAAAGACCTGTCATATAGTGAAACCAATCAAAGAACATTATATTTCTTGCATCGCATGTCACTTGATTGTTATTTTGTTATGTCAACCTATAAAGTTTGCTTAGCCACAAAAAAAATGTTTTTCTTAACTGTGGAAAATCCTGCAAGGCTTGGGTGAGAACAAAATCACACAAAAAGCTGTCTATAACTCTATCGGTATGCTCCCCTGTAAATGTGTAATTCTGTCCTCATTATGTGTAATCCTAAGTAAATATTTCATCAAGTATAATAACTAAATTAAATTGCCTTTTGAACTTGTTTCTATCTTGTTCTTGTAGGTGGAACTTATGGACATTCTATGGAAGTCTAAATATTGGCAACGATCTGCGGGACGTGATCATGTGATTCCGATGCATCACCCAAATGCTTTTAGATTTCTGCGAGATATGGTGAATGCGTCTGTTCTTGTAGTTTCAGACTTTGGGAGATACACAAAGGAACTGGCTTCCTTGAGGAAAGATGTTGTAGCACCATATGTCCATGTTGTAGATTCCTTCCTTAACGACGATGCATCTGATCCATTTGAGGCTCGCCCTACACTGCTTTTCTTTCGGGGGCGTACAGTCAGGAAAGATGTATGGAATTGATTTATGTCTCAGCCTAGCATTTACTGTAGTGGGATTGTCTTGAGAGTATGGGATCCTAAGGGTGTTTTTTTCCCCAGGAAGGGAAAATCCGTGGAAAACTCGCGAAGTTATTAAAGGGCAAAGATGGTGTGCGCTTTGAAAATAGTCTTGCCACAGGTGACGGCATTAAAATCGTAAGCATTCTCTGTCATTCATACCCTTCCTTTTTTTTAGTGACCTGGAATTAAATGGACTTGCCCCTCACCATACTAGTTCCTTCTAAGTGTGCAGTGGCTTTTGTTTATGGTTTCGATATGTTGATGTGATTCTCTTCTCTGTTGAGGCTTCTTGATACGAGAACTGATATTTTATAAAATGTTTACTCCTTGCAGTCTACAGATGGCATGCGATCATCAAAGTTTTGCCTCCATCCTGCCGGGGATACTCCTTCGTCATGCCGGCTGTTTGATGCCATTGTCAGTCATTGCATTCCTGTGATTATCAGCAGCAGGATCGAGCTCCCTTTTGAGGATGAGATTGATTACAGCGAGTTCTCACTTTTCTTCTCAGTTGAAGAGGCTCTAGAACCTGATTACTTGCTCAACCAGCTCAGACAGATGCCTAAAGAGAAGTGGGTTGAGATGTGGTCAAAGCTGAAAAACGTCTCTAGTCACTATGAATTCCAGTATCCCCCCAGGAAGGATGATGCGGTGGACTTGATATGGCGGCAGGTGAGGCACAAAATCCCCGCAGTTAATCTTGCGATTCACAGGAGTAGGAGATTAAAAGTCCCAGACTGGTGGTGAGGATTTGGTGAATCGTGTACATATTATCATATTGATGGCGAACCGGCATCATTCATATGGTTCACGACGAAGCCATGGCGGTCATTCCTTGTGCACCATGACACTGGATCCAGGAAGATGTTCTAACAGGCACTAACATTTTTGCCCCTTTTCGTTGATCTTACGACACTGTAACCATTACCCCCCTTGAGGTCATGATATAGTGAGAACGTGTAGTTATGCTACAGAGCAGGCTTGCCTTGGCAGAAGCATGTGCATTAGAAAACACACTTACAAACATGTGTACCAATAGACTGGATGTTGCAATGTATTCAAGTAGATATAATTTTTCTTACTACTTCTTGAGCCCTTTAACAGCCAAGGTATCTTTTTTTGTTGTTGGTTGTTTTTGAGATAGCTAACCACTCATTTCAAGTGGTAACAGCCAAGGTATCTTTTGATACGTTCGTTCTGTGTTGTTTCCTGTGAGAAATGCTCTGGGTGGCTGGGATCAACTGTTGGCCTGCTTATCTCATTGACTTGTTAGTAGTGGTAGCACAGTAGGTTTCCAGGAAGTGAATCAGGATGTAAGAATTTTATATGCTGTGGAACAAACTGACTATGGTGTGGACTGTGGAGAACACTTCTATCATGGGCTACTGATTTCTAGCTTGTCATGTCGGTCCTGTTTGCAGCAATTTTTTGGTGGGGATTTGTAACGCCCCGAGACCGATGTGCCAGGTGTCGTTCAGTTATTCGTTGTTGTTGTCTTGTCATTGGCTTGCGTGTTGCATTTCATCATGTCACCATGTGCATTGCATCATCATGTTTTCAAAACTTGCATCCGTCCCGGTCTCCTCGTTCCTTCCGTTGTCCGTTCTGAGCCCAGACACACTTGCACGCGCCCGCGGCATGTCCGAAATAGTATTTTATAAGTGGCCGGAAAATGTTTTCGGAATGGGATGAGAGTTGACGTGCGGTCTTATTATAGTGTAGACAGACCGCCTGTCAAGTTTCATCGCAATCGGAGTTCGTTTGACGCCCCAACGGATAAATGTAGCGGCAATAGTAGCCGGTCAAAACGTCGGACGTTTTCGGTCTCCGGAAACTGCCGCCGGGCTGTTTTTCTCTTCTCTCCTCTCAGCCCAACTACTCTTCACAGCCCACTATCCACTCACCTAGACCCTCTCCACTCCGGAGCCATCCGATGCCGATCGTACGGTCCGAAAACGGAGCAAACCCCCCTCTAACCCTAGCCCCCTGCTATATATGGACCTCCTAGTCCATTTTGGGCAGCCCCTAGCCCCCCACCTACCTCTAGCCCTCTCCCTCCTCAATTTCCGCGTCGGCCCTCTCCTTCTCCGCCACTTGGCGCTGCCCCCGCCGCCAGCCACCACCTCGCGCCGCCGCCAGGTCAGCGGAGGCGTCCCC
>NC_041385.1:734270229-734276154 GCF_002162155.2 Triticum dicoccoides
TTGCTTCTTCGGGTTGGTTCCGATAACGTCGCGTTTGTGAGGATCCGTTCAACTACGTCCGTTTGTCTTCTTCATGGACTCGTTCTTCTTCCTTGCGGGATTTCAGGCAAGATGATCATACCCTCGAAATCACTACTATCTTTGCTATGCTAGTTTGCACGCTCTTTTGCCATGCCAATGCTACGATGCCTACCACTTGCTTGTCAGCCACCCAAATTGCCATGTTCAACCTCTAACCCACCATGTCCTAGCAAACCGTTGATTGGCTATGTTACCGCTTGCTCAGCCCCTCTTATAGCGTTGTTAGTTGCAGGTGAAGATCGAAGTTTGTTCCTTGTTGGAACATGGAGATGTTGTTCCTTGTTGGAACATGTTTACTTGTTGGGATATCACAATATATCTATTTAATTAATGCATCTATATACTTGGTAAAGGGTGGAAGGCTCGGCCTTATGCCTGGTGTTTTGTTCCACTCTTGCCGCCCTAGTTTCCGTTATATCGGTGTTATGTTCCCGGATTTTGCGTCCCTTACGCGGTTGGGCTATAATGGGAACCCCTTGACAGTTCGCCTTAAGTAAAACTTCTCCAGCAATGCCCAACATTGGTTTTACCATTTGCCACCTAGCCTTTTTTTTCCCTTGGGGGTCGCGCGCCCAAGGGTCATCATTATTTTACCCCCCCCGGGCCAGTGCTCCTCTGAGTGTTGGTCCACCTGTCAGCTACCGGTGGCTACCAGGGGCAACTCTGGGCTGGCCTACCCGTACCTAGGACAATCTGAGTGTGCCCTGAGAAAGAGATATGTGCAGCTCCTATCGGGATTTGTCGGCACATTCGGGCGGTGTTGCTGGTTTAGTTTTACCCTGTCGAAATGTCTTGTTGTACCGGGATACCGAGTCTGATCGAAATGTCTCGGGTGGAGGTCTATTCCTTCGTTGACCGTGAGAGCTTGTCATGGGCTAAGTTGGGACACCCCTGCAGGGATTTGAACTTTCGAAAGCCGTGCCCGCGGTTATGGGCAGATGGGAATTTGTTAATGTCCGGTGGTAGAGAACCCGAAGTTGACCTTAATTAAAATACATCAACCGCGTGTGTAACCGTGATGGTCTCTTTCCGGCGGAGTCCGGGAAGTGAACACGGTTGTTGGAGTTATGCTTGACGTAGGTAGTTCAGGATCACTTCTTGATCATACCGTTATCGACCGTGCTTTGCCTTCTCTTCTCGCTCTCTTTTGCGATTGTAGCCACCATATATGCTAGTCGCTTGCTGCAGCTCCACCTCATTACTCCATCCTTCCTATAAGCTTAAATAGTCTTGATCTCGCGGGTGCGAGATTGCTGAGTCCCTGTGGCTCACAGATACTTCCAAAACCAGTTTGCAGGTGCCTATGTTACCGAGCAGGAGACGCAACCAAGCTCAAGGAGGAGCTCGATGAAGATCTTGCCCTTTGTGTTGTTTCGTTTTAGTTGATCAGTAGTGGAGCCCAGTTGGGGTCGATCGGGGACCTTTGTCGCATTTGGGGTTCTTCTTTTATTTTGGTTCCATAGTCGGACCTTGATTGTATCTGGATGATGTAATGCTTTATTCATGTAATTGTGTGAAGTGGCGATTGTAAGCCAACTATGTATCTCTTTCCCTTATGTGTTACATGAGTTGTGTGAAGATTACCTCACTTGCGACATATGCCTTCAATGCGATTATGCCTCTAAGTCGTACCTCGACACGTGGGAGATATAGTCGCATCGAGGGTGTTACAAGTTGGTATCAGAGCCTTCCCCGACCTTAGGAGCCCCATTGCTTGATCGTTTTTAGCAGCCGAGTTTGAGTCTAGAAAAAAATGTTTTGAGTCATTTAGGAATTATATATCGGAGAGTTTAGGAATTCTTTTTACTCCCCAGTCTCTTCATCGCTCTGGTAAGGCATCCTGACGTAGAGTTTTGACTCTTCTCTTCTCAAATTTCACTAAAAAAAATTTTAGGATCACGCGGGTATCTTGGAATCGTTCCGATGGTTTTATGATGAGAACATTGTCTTGGTGCCTCCTGTCAGGGGTTTAGTGGAAGTGTCCCGGGGAGTTGAGCTCTGAGGTGTTGTCATCATAATTTTATCGTTGCAGTTCTGGAATACCTGAGTTTAGTACGCCGACATCGAAAATCTCTTTTATGCAGTTGTTGGTGAGATAACCCCGATAACCCAGTACTGAGGTGAGTACGGGAGTATTGCCATGACTTGTATAACGGATGCTTTTCGAAGGTTGAGGTAGACGATTTCCGAAGGTTTCTTGGTTATGTGTTGAAGGATGGATACAGCTGGATGTAGGATTTGCTAGTTTTGGGTGAGATATTATGCTTCCCCTGTATCCCCAACACCTGATTGCATAACCGGAAATTTTCGGGAGTTTCATAGGTGGGAATTCAAGTAGCTCTTAGGATATCTTTTCGACAGATGTATGATATGAAATTGGGGTTCGACGTCTAGTGGTCCGCCTATTCACGGTCGATTTTACAGTGGTCTCGTTGTGTCTTAAAGAGTCCTTGGCTATGCTGACTCGGGGACACTTCGTATGTCATGTGCACTGCCTTGTACATGATGGTGCTGTACACTCGAGCCCGTGTAGGCCCCACCACGAAAACTTCGGACGAAATCTCTATCATATGTTTGTTCCGGCTTATTCTGCAAGCTAGTCCTTTGTTTTTGTTTTGAGTTGTGGTATTCGAGTTGCTTCAATGTCAAGTGTTGATTCCATACCTTTCCGAAATGGTGTTCTCATACTCCGATGTGAATACCAATCCTTCTCGACAATCGAGATTGTCATGTCAATCCTTTTCAACCAGCGTCTTTCTCTTCAAGTGGATCCGATCATTTCAACATTCGCAAGATCACCTCTCAGTTCTCTCAACGGTGTTTGTTTCATCCGTCCCAAGTTGTTTTTGTTTTCCCGCCCTCCCACCCCTTTTTCTTCAAGGACTCAGATTTCTTAATCGAGTATCCATGTTATTGATGGGAAGTTTCTCCATTCTTTTCCGTCAATGTTCTTATCCGGTGATTCTCATGAAGATTCTAATGGAGCTTCAAGTTCGTCATTCCTCATTCCTTTCTCTTCTACGGTGGATTCAAGTCAAGATTTGTCGATGATATCCCCTTTTTCTCGTCTCAAATACCTTCTCTTGACGGTGCTCCTCATATTTATTCATTTCTCGCTATTCTATTGTTCCGGAGTGCTCAAGATATCTCGAAGATTCGTGTTTCCACTCTGCATTCGTTCAAGCTCTTTCGAGATTGGTATCTCATTCAAGTCATTTAATTCAACCGGTGCAACATCTCTTTTAAATCTTTTCAACGGTGTCCTTTTGAGTGGGCCCTAACCCACAGGTCTTTTCCCAGGATCTTACCTGACTCTTCTAATTCTCCCGGAGATGTCCTTAAAATTCTTTTCGAAGTTTGACGTAAGAATGAGTTATCATCAGTTAAATGCTTTTCTCCAAGATCTTTCAAATTCTTTTCATCGTTGGTTCAACCTTTCTAATTTTCATCCCGGAGTGCCTCAACAATTTTGGTGGTTCTTGTCATCATTCTCATCATTTGAAGACCGAAGAAGAGTTTCTCTTTAATCTTGCTCTATTCTCTTCAAGATTCTTGGTGCTAGCTTGATGCCATCCTCTCATAGTTGTTTTCGATTGTCAGAATTCTTTTCACTCATCCGGAGTAATTCAGAGTATTTTCTGTCAGATTATCCGGAGCCCATCGTCTAAGATTGACTCAGTCCAGCTTTCAGCTCGCATACTCTAAATCATACTGGTGCCTTGTTCAAGTGATCTTTAATCGGCTCGTGCTCTCTTCGTTCTCATGTATCTAGATTGTCTCATGTATCTTCGTTCATTTCACTATTCTTCCCGGTGTTCTTTGTCTTCCCTTAATTCATTTTCAATCCGTACGATGGTTCGTTCAAGATTTTTTTCTTCTTCTTTCTTATCATATCAATTCATTTGTTGTTCCAATCCTACCGGTGGTTCGTTGAAGACCTTCTCAAGTTTACGCCATATCTCTCTTAATCCTTTCTACAAGAATAAGTAGTATGCCAAATCCGTTGCTTGTCATCAATTTAAATTGGTGAAGGATACGCATAACATAATTCTTATTCTGGTTTCATCCAAGTGATTAATCCTTTCCTTCAGAGTTTGTCCAGGAGGAATAAATTCTTGGCTGCTTGTTGTTCATCTTTCTTCCGGAGTTCTATGTTTTCCGCATTATCTCGTCGCAGAGATCCATCTAAATCATTACAAGGTTTGACCTTGTGTTTTCAACTTCTCTTTCCTTTCGTTTGATGATTC
Organism: Triticum dicoccoides; assembly: GCF_002162155.2. Lineage (NCBI taxonomy): Eukaryota > Viridiplantae > Streptophyta > Magnoliopsida > Poales > Poaceae > Triticum > Triticum dicoccoides. The sequence goes on from NC_041385.1 coordinate 734,274,558, forward strand.
TTTTCTGACCGGAGTTCTTCGTGAAGGTTCTACATGATGGTTCATCAAGGATTTAATTCTTTCTCCAAGTGTTCATTGAGATTCCTTTCAAAAGGAGCTCAAGCTTTCTTCATCTTGCTATCTGGAGTGCAATTCTTTCTTCCGTATCATTGGAGGTGGTATTATGTCATTCTTGATATTTTGAATTCATGTTTCACGATTCACATGTTGTCATGAATGAGATATTTTAAAAATCCATCAATCTCTTCATTGGAATTATCTTGAGTTATATTTCACCTATAGCCTTCCCTAAGGATTGTTGCTAATTTTGGTGCTTGTAAATGATCCAAGTACTTCATTTATCCTCCCGGTGATATAAGTTTCTCGTCTCCTCGTTCATATCAATCCAATTCTTCTTCCCGTGAGTGGCAGGTTGTCATCTCATAATTTGAGATGTATTTCATAAGACCATATCAAGATTATTCTTTTCGTTGTTGGTTTTCAACAACTCCATTCTAGCATTTGTTGTATCCGTGATCTCTCAAGATCTTGTTTCCCTTCGTTCCGGAGTCATTGTGATGTTGCTCTTTTCAACCCATCATCTCGTTTGTCAAAGATCATGTTCTTTTCGTGCTTATCCATTTAACCAAAGTGTCGTGTCCTCTGCTCAAGTTCTTTTCATCTTATCTAGGCTTGTATCACTTTTCAACCGGAGTGCTGTTCAAATTTGGTCTTCCTTGGTCCCCTTCCTTAACCGGCGTGTTTTCAATATATATCTTCCCTTCAACCTCAAGGTTTTTCGCAAATGCTCTTTGTCCCTCGTTTCTAACGTAGTGTTTTCGACCTAGTTCACCTTCGTGGTATTCTTTTCTCGAATTTGTTCAACCTCGCAAGGTTCTTTGGTTTCACTCATTTGTAAAAGAAGCAACTTAGTTTTACCTCTTCTCTTTCTTTTCCGTTGCCCCTCCGGTGCCATTCTAGATCTCGGGACGAGATCCTCTCGTAGTGGTGGAGTGTTGTAACGCCCCGAGACCGATGTGCCAGGTGTCGTTCAGTTATTCGTTGTTGTTGTCTTGTCATTGGCTTGCGTGTTGCATTTCATCATGTCACCATGTGCATTGCATCATCATGTTTTCAAAACTTGCATCCGTCCCGGTCTCCTCGTTCCTTCTGTTGTCCGTTCTGAGCCCAGACACACTTGCACGCGCCCGCGGCATGTCCGAAATAGTATTTTATAAGTGGCCGGAAAATGTTCTCGGAATGGGATGAGAGTTGACGTGCGGTCTTATTATAGTGTAGACAGACCGCCTGTCAAGTTTCATCGCAATCGGAGTTCGTTTGACGCCCCAACGGATAAATGTAGCGGCAATAGTAGCCGGTCAAAACGTCGGACGTTTTCGGTCTCCGGAAACTGCCGCCGGGCTGTTTTTCTCTTCTCTCCTCTCAGCCCAACTACTCTTCACAGCCCACTATCCACTCACCTAGACCCTCTCCGCTCCGGAGCCATCCGATGCCGATCGTACGGTCCGAAAACGGAGCAAACCCCCCTCTAACCCTAGCCCCCTGCTATATATGGACCTCCTAGTCCATTTTGGGCAGCCCCTAGCCCCCCACCTAC
>NC_041385.1:734329755-734338895 GCF_002162155.2 Triticum dicoccoides
CCTAAAGCTCGTCTGCAAGATGGGCCCACCTAGAAGCTCTCATGGACTGTAAACAGCAAATGCCAAGGACTAATTTGCATATATCCAGAGGGTCAAAATTTAATTTAAGATTTGGTTGGGGTGCGCCTGCCCAGGCAGTAGTGCAACGCACTGGACGACACCCAAGGGCCCCAGTGGCAAGCCACTGTGGTGGGCCCTCCCCCACAAAAAATAAATTTAATATCGTTGTGGGCACATGGCCCACATATCAGATATTAAACTGATAAGAACAGATACTACACTTGATCTTAGCCAAAAGGCCGAGAAAGGTATGAGTTGCAGCGTTGCTCTGCCCCTCTATTTGTAGCCTACTCGCCCTCCCGTCCCCTCTTCGCTAGGCGAGGTGGTACTAAACGAGTCGCCTCTCTCGCGCGGCTGCGGAGCGCGGACGCTGCGCTGCGTGCCCCCCGACCCCGAGCCAGCCTCTTTGTTGCATGGGCCTCAAGCGAGACGGCCTTTCCGATGAGGCCTGTATTATGGGCCTGATTTGCTCTCGGCTCTTGGAGGCCGGGCCCTGTCGGAGCGTGTTCTGAAGCCTGACGGTCCTGCATGTTATATGTATGGCTGGCTGAGGCGCTGCACTGCACTGCACGGTGAGACGAGACAACCGGCGAGGCGGACTCGATCGACCGGCAAACTCCCCGGGAATGCAGTCGTCGTGATCGATCGTTATGTGCGTTCTTTTGCAGAATATATACTCTACTACTAGTGTGTAGCTCTGCACAACAGAAGCGACGTTTGAAGATGCAAGGTAGCATCCATCCATCAAGGAATAGTAGTAAAATGTGCATGCAATAAATAGAAAAACACCTCAGATATATAACAACAACAACAAAATGCACTCCTAATAGTTATCCCCTTCCCCACGGATCATATTAGACTATCCCAGAATGATTCTCATCCTCTAGAGTCTAGATTGTTCTATATCAATGTTTGATGTCATACTTCAATGTGAATCACCAGTTTTTTTTTTCCGAAAAAGATTCAAATCTATTAGTTCATCAAAAGTACAAAGCACCTCGAACATAATAGAAATTTACATCGAGGTCGGTCTCTAGACCACCGAATGACAACTACCGCCGTCAGAACGAGCCGCCAACATGCCGCTCCTCTACTGGAGCCGGCATGACATTATCGATGACATTCAGAAAGTCTTCATGCACGTTCCCCTAAGAACTAGTACCATGGAGCCGCAGTCGTCGTCGTTGAACTCTCGAACATATCTGAAGGAACTGGCATCAAATCTTGCCGGCGCATGCACGAGAAGAAACTCTAACCTCGTCGCCCCAAGGAAACGACATAAATCTACGTCGAAGCTCTGTCGACTGCGTCCAGATGGACGAACTCGAGGAGAATCAGAGGACGGAAAACAAACTCGAAGAAGAAGCATCGTCATCCACCAGAGCGCCGCACCAGTGAGGACCGAAGAAAACCTAACCTAAAATACTAACCGAAGCAAAGGCACCGGGAGTGAATCGCCAGTTTATGATGTGCTACTGAAATTATTGATCTCACCAACAAATGATATTAACCTACGACATATCGACATATAAGCTTGTGATTCAACTAATAATTTAAAAATAACATAATTATCATAATCCACAAATTTGTGCTCGTGTTGATTGTCACACCTCCCAAGCTTTACCATGCCTATTACACAATATCATGGACATAAGAGAGTATCTCGTGTTTGCTTCCATGCTACTAATGTCTCTTTTTATTAGAGAATCCTATAAGCATGGGAAATGAAGCTTCTAGAATACATGGGATGATAGAGTGGGGGATCAATTAGAAGGCGATGTGGCAGAATCCTATGGGTTTAGAAATTATCTAACGAATGGCAATGCTCAGATTTTCCATATCTCAACCGTTCGATGGAGCATTTTCAACACTAATGTTTGAAGTTATTGTCACACTACATAGTAGTATAGAGGTATAGATATATGACAAATCGTTCTTCCCTTCGATGAGCTGGATCAAACATGTGTTTCTTACCTTGGTTCTGATCATACGTGGTTGCTTGTTTATCTCTTGTTGATGTTTTAATGGTGGCCAGAAACATTCAAGAACTAAGAGCAACACTAGCAGGGTCACCAAAATGTTTGATTGTCATAGTAATCGTCAATATGACAATTTTGAGAAAAACACCACTCTAGCAGAGTCGCCATCCGACCGAATCATCATAATTCATGGAGGGAACTCCATACTAAGTTAGCGATTACCTATATTTTGAGGTTGTGGGGCTTCGTTTGGAGGGCAGGCGGCCAAACGCCCACCGCGACGCGAGATAATGAACTGTGGTCACGACATGTCCAACTAGTCGCGCCCCTTCCCGCTACCGCGCCCCATGTTTTCTCACTGCCTGCCGTTGTAAAAAAGCATGGCTCTCTTTCTCTACACTACCACCATCCGTGCCTCGCAAACTCTTCTTTCTCTGCAGTTACACCCTATCGGTTCCCCTTGACCAAAATGGGTTCTGCTCTCGGAGGAGAAGAAATGAATGCTCGACAAGGAGGAAGTCGTTGGAATCGCTGAGGATGAGTGTGATCGCGGCGACGCGGAGGAGGCCATGCAATAGGATCCCTCCCTCCTCAACAGGTGCCTAGTTTCTAATCTGAAACACATGTTGGTGTTTGGGATGTCAAGCACGAATACATGTATATATCCCGTCTGGGTAGGAGAGGCCTTACACACGCAACTTATATCGGCCACCACATGCTCCTTGATGCCTCACTATTAAGGAGGCATGAGAAGGCATGAGACGAGCGCTACACTGTCAATGTGTCGAACTTCCACCACAAGAAATATTTGAGCAGACCACCGGTTGGCGGAGGCTGACGTTTGAGAGCAACAACACCATACTGCGAGGAGGCACGATAAGATTTCGCAGCGGAGAGCATGAAAGCGCGTCATATGATGCCAATTCAATGTCAATATCGAGGTGAGGACTCATGCAATATTGGTCTTGCCCCCTTGAGAAAGTCATTGATGGAAATATGCCTAGAGGCAATAATAAAGTTGTTATTATTATATTTCCTTATTCATGATAAAGGTTTATTATTCATGCTTGTATTGATCGAAAACTTAAATACATGTGTGGATACATAAACAAATATTATGTCCCTAGTGAGCCTCTACTAGACTAGCTCGTTGATCAAAAGATGGTTAAGGTTTCCTAACCATAGACATATGTTGTCACTTGATAACGGGATCACATCATTAGAAGAATGATGTGATGGACAAGACCCATCTGTTAGCTTAGCATTTGATCATTCAATTTATTGCTATTGCTTTCTTAATGTCAAATACACATTCCTTCGATTATGAGATCATGCAACTCCCGGATACCGGAGGAATACATTGTGTAATATCAAACATCACAACATAACTGGGTGATCATAAAGATGCTCTACAGGTATCTCCGAAGGTGTCTATTGAGTTGGCATGGATCGAGAGTAGAATTTGTCACTCCGTATATCAGAGAGGTATCTTTGGGCCCTCCCGGTAATACACATCACAAGTAGCTTGCAAGCAAAGTGACTAAGGAGTTAGTTACGATTTGATGTATTACAGAACGAGTAAAGAGACTTGCCGGTAACGAGATTGAACTAGGTATGAAGATCCTGATGATCAAATCTCAGACAAGTAACATACAGACAGACAAAGGGAGTTACATATGTCGTCATTAGGTTCGACCGATAAAGATCTTCGTAGAATATGTAGGAACCAATATGGGCATCCAGGTTCCGCTATTGGTAATTGACCAGAGAGGCGTCTCGGTCATGTCTACATCATTCTCGAACCCGTAGGGTCTGCACGCTTAACGTTCGTTGACGATATAGTGTTATATGAGTTATGTGATTTGGTGACCGAATGTTGTTTGGAGTCCCGAATGAGATCACGGACATGGAGCTCCATAATAGTCTGGAGGAAAATATTGATATATAGGACGGTGGTATTTGGACACCGAAAAGGTTTCGGAGTGAACCGATGAAAGGATCTAGATGACGACTAGAGGGGAGGGTGAATAGGCATTTTTAAACTTTTACAGATTTGGCTTTATTCTAATGAGGAATTAAACTAACGGATACTTTTCAAGCACAAATCCTAAATATGCTAGGCACAACTAGGTGCACCAACAACCTACGCTAAACAAGATAGGAACTTAAGCAAACTAGCAAGCACAAGCTATATCACAAGATATGGAAATGTATGAACAACTAAGCAATTCAACTAGCACAAGATATATCAATATGAGCAAGTATGAATTGCAGAAAGTAAAGAGTGTGGGTATGAGATAACCACAAGTGAGTCAGGGACGCGAATTTATCCCGAAGTTCACACTCGTAAGAGTGCTAATCTCCATTGGAGCAGTGCCGAAGCCAAAGCTTTGGGGCGTCACCAAGTGACTCACCGTATTCTCCCTTTCGAGTCACCCCCAACGGATGAGACTCGATCCACTCGGGGTTGGTCTTGAAGGCGACCACCACACCTTTACAATCTTCTCCGGAGCACACCACAAACACGGAAGCTTCCGGAGGAACTTGACCACCTAGTCCACTTCAACACCCTTCCCCGGAGCACACCACAAAAGGAAGCTTCCCGAGGAATCTTGGCCACATAGCCTCTTCACAATCTTCTCAATGTATCACCAAACCGTCTAGGAGGCAGAAGCCTCCAAGAGTAATAAACTCACGGGCTCTCACTCGAACTAATCGATGTGGAGAGCTCAAACCAATGCAAGAAATGCAATGCAAGGTCAAGCAACAAATGCTCAACTCACTCTCTCAATATCACAAGATGCACTCTCGAAACACTACAAAAAAATACACTTCCGTGATGATACATGTTTGTCACAATAGGTTGCGTTTTTTGTCATGCATGTACATCCATGACGATTTTATGACAGAATCGAGATAGTCATACATATGCTGTCGTAGAAGTGTTCCATGACATTACCAAAATTATCATCACGGAAGTGTCCACTTCCATGACGATAAATCGCGCGTCACAAAAGTGCTTTCGTCAAGGGTGACCGACACGTGGCATCCACCATAACGGAACGCCGTTAAGCTATCGGGTTCGGTTTTGGATCCCATAATCCGTTAACAGCCCAGACCAATGGGGATTTTCCACGTGTAAAATCATCATTGGCCACAGGAAACACGTGTTGTCTCACTGTTGGGACAGATGTCATCCACTCATTGGACAAGAGGCGCCTATGATAGGTCGACACGTGGCACGGCCCAACAGTGGCCCATTCCGGTGAAAAAGGTCGGCCCAGTAAAAATTAGCAGGCCGGCCCATATAAGGCCTACTTGTGTCAGGTCCATTTAAGCCCACGGATCCCAATCATTCCTCGAATACAACAGGTACTTACATCAGCATTGGAGCACAGAGAATTCCCGCAAGATATTTTCCTCGAATACGATCCCAATGGAGGAAGTCTTCTATCGTTTAACCTTATTTTCTAAAAGAGAGATGGGTAAGAAACATGCAGAAAATATGATCAGAATGCTACAAAATTTCATGATGCGATGATACGCACACGCTTCTTAGAATGGAGTTGACATTCTTTTGCTGGACTGGAGCGGACTAGTTCTTTGGCCACTGGAATCTGCTTATTATCAATGGGAGTTGAGTTTCTCTGTGCTGGAGCAGTATCTATGAAAAATGGAGTTGGTTTATTATCTCCTGGCGTTTGGATCTTTTGAAAAGACCTGGTTTGTAACTCTTCAGATTCTAACATAGCCGTCTTCCCCTTGCATGCCTTATATAGAAGAATGGTGATTCAGTTATAAAACATGCTACAACAGAGATGGAATAGGTATTGAAGAATAGAAAGGCATGACATATTGACATGTATTCCCTCCATCCGGAAATAAATGGATGGGCCTAGGTGTATTTCAGTTCTAGATACATTCAGTTTTATCCATTTCTGCGACATGTAATCCGGACGGAGTGAGTATGATGTAAGAGCTAGGGATACGACAGGACAACACAGTAAAAAAAACACTGAAAACCCACGGCAGAACCAAAGTATTCAAACCCACTGATATGAGATAGTACACTCATGCAGCTTAGGATGCGAAACTACCAGGCAGTTTTCCTTACAAAAATCAACATTGTAGCCTTTAATCATACATTTTGCTACAACTAAATTTAGATCAGATAAAGGTTGGATTCACGCTGATTAACAAAGTACATGCTAATGTAAAAATATAGTGATATACAACAGGTCCTTACATCTACATTGGAGCACAGAGAATTCCTGCAAGAATCTTTCCTCATAAACGATACCATTGCAGAAATTCTTCTATCTGTTAAGCTTATTTTCTAAAAGAGAGATGGATAAGAAACATGTAGAAAATATGATTAGTGCGCTATAAAATTTAATGATGCAAGGATACGCACACGCTTCTTAGAATGGAGTTGACATATTTTTGCTGGACTGGAGCGGACTAGTTCTTTGGCCACTTGAATCTGCTTATTATCAGTAGGAGTTGAGTTTCTCTGTGCTGGAGCAGTATCTATAAAAATTAGAGTTGGTTTATTATCTCCTGGCGTTTGGATCTTTTGCAAAGGCCTTGTTTGTAACCCTTCAAATTCTAACATAGTCGTCTTCCCCTTGCATGCCTTGTATAGAAGAATGGTGCTTTAATTATAAAACATGCGACAACAGAGAGACGAATAGGTACTGAAGAATAGAAAGACATGACATATTGACATGTATTCCCTCCATTCGGAAAAAAATGGATGGGTCTAGGCGTATTTCAGTTCTAGATACGTCCTTTTTTATCCATTCGGCAACATGTAATCCAGAGGAGGGAGTATGGTGAAAGAGCTAAGGATACGACATGACAACACAACAAAAAAAAGCACTAGTTGAATGTAAAACTGTATGCTAGTGGAATACATACAGAAATAACTAAGGCAACATACACGTGCATGATTGGGAAACTAAGATGGCATTGCAATAGAGCACTAGAACAACACTTCAATGTAAAAAAACATGATATGGTAGACAGATGAAGTACATACTGATGAATAACAATGCACAAGATATTCAGAAGCATGATGTCCAAATTAAGCAGATGGCATTGCGATAGAGTAGAATGGCGGTACTTGAATTTGAAAACATGTTATCATGAATGGAATAGGTACTGAAAAACAGGAAGGCATGACATATTTACACGCATGATCAACATGCTAAGCACATGGCATTGCAACAGAGTAGATACACTCCAGGACATTATATGCATGTTGTACCCATATCACATGCCAATTAGAGCAAGGACCTTGTGGGGTGAAGAGGATTCATCATCTTTCTGCAAGTCTTCTGAAGAACTGCCTTTACATGTTCCATCATATTGGGTATCATTGACATCAAGTTTATTGGCCTTTACATTGCTCCGCGAGGTTCTTGTGGATATATCAGTGTGTGCAATTATATCTGACATGCATGGAAGACAACTAGTAGTTAGATTTATGTAATGAGTGCCTGTAGGAGACGACATAAATAGTAGGACTGGGGTTAACTAGCAGCAACATGTCTCATAAACTAAAGGGAGAACACAGATGAAAGCTACAGAATATGTATCGTTTGTACTCGAGATTAACTAGATGGCACACAAAAGTATTAAAGAACAACATAGGTAATACTAGACTGGTATAATACTACAATCACCAGCCTGTGGGATAGCATTGGCTGATGGATGATAACTATGGAACATCGTTACCTAAAGAACAGGTATCTTAGCTGAACTATGGAACATTGTTAACTCCCAAACAAGACCCGTAAGAGATCATCATGAATATACAGTGAAATGTGATGATCTATTTTCCATGCTTAGATGAATAACAAAGCCATAAATGTTGCACATAAGTAAGATGAGGGTACAACCTATCTGGCTGCCATCCATAGGAGTGAGCATCATGTGCTGACTTGTCGATGGCCCTGCAGTTGTTGTGGCTATCCATGTCGGGCACGCGCATTCAATGCAGGGAACTATTGAGTAGGGACTACAGCTTCCTTTTGGTGTATGCTTCCCTTGTTGGAGCAGCTGCGGTGAGTCGGAAGATGGTGTGTCTGAAGATGCAGATAACACATAATGTTAAGAACGACATATCTCTTTGATATGAAGAAATACACTAAGAGATCAACAACAAGGCACGAGAGTGGTCACACGTCTGTTGACTGAAGACTAAATTGGGGTCACATGATTTTATTTTATTTTGGTACTGTCCGATCTACGCCGGATGGCTTGATGGCCGTCTTGTGCCTCCCGGCTCACACTGTTCGGAATCTTCCCCGAAGAGCCAGCAACCAACGACAAAGCAGCCTACCTCCGCCTTCCGTGGCCCTGGCCAAAACCCCGCTCCCCGCCCACCGCACTGCCATGGTTGCACCGCCCCCGGGCCAATCCACAAAGACTCCCCGTCATCCAGATCCGGCGGCGGCAGTACCTTCAACCCACACAACTCTAAAAGATATCCATCCAAGCGCTGCTTCCGTGGAAAACTTGCGGCCCCGCACCCTTCCGTTAGACACCAGCCAACCGACAGCCTAGGAGCTCCGCCGCCTCGAGGGGCGCTGCTTCCCATTGGGAATCGATTGGCCCAGAATAAAAATTCAGACAACTGACGCCTAAATAAGGTGATTTGAGATGAGGGTGCGACCTATCTAGCGGCATGGTGAAGTAGGCAGGTCCAGCTGCCGAGTCGGTGAGGCCGGCGCGATTGCGGTGGCGACCGGCGGCAGGGAAACAGCAATGTCGCGACGGTCAACGGCTACGGGAAAGCAGCGCCAGGACTCTGGACGAATCCGAAGTTGGAGCCGCTCCGGCGCCGTGAACAACGATGGGGGTGAATCGGCTCTGGTACGGTTCACACGACCATCGTCGAGGCAGCACCGGCAACACGGAGTAAGAGGCATACGACCCAGTGCACGACGGCAAATGGACAGTGTCTCCGGCATTAGCGAGGAGGGCGGCTTTGAAAATTGTGCGATGGGGGGCACCATGGAGGTGTGCTGTGGTTTCGTGGCTCGGGAGAAGGGAGCTTCCCGGGGAGAAGGTGATTTGGCGCCCATGAGGTATGAA
>NC_041385.1:734339076-734340129 GCF_002162155.2 Triticum dicoccoides
GGGGGGGGGAATTGGGAGGGGAGTGGAACCATGTCTTACGGACGCATTTGTCTGAAATGTGAGGGGGAGTTACAGTTCTACCCTTGCCTTTAGGCTTCTCGGCTTGGGTCTGTGTACTGAGGGTCGGGGATAGTAGAGTAACTTTGCTTCTCCCCAAATAGTGTGCGGGAGCGATTTCGGGCGAGGAGGGCGTGTTTTGAACTATAGTGGGCGCGAGCGATTTCGGGCGAGGAGAGCGTGTTTTGAAATAATGGGCGCGAGCTATTTCGGGCGAGGAGAGCGTGTTTTGTCGACCATGGTTTATGAATTATTTGACACATGTCATTTCGGCAGAGGATAAGGCGCGCTTGGATGAAGTTACGAACCTACCCTTGATGTACGACAGGCCAATTGATGTGTGTCCCACATAGGACGGTAATTTCGCGTCTCCCATTTATTTGCTTGGGAGAATTCCACCGAGCAGAGAGGATGTTTAACGGTTCATTCAAATTTTGGGAGAACGAGCATCCACGTCTACCTTACCAAGTCGATTCGAATCAAATTTTCAAATATTAGCTTGCCACTTCTTTTTTAGATGGAGAGATGATGCTCGGGAGTAATGTGTTTTTACATGCTCGTTGCTAGCGATTTACTATATGACAAATAGTTGACCCACTAAAAAACGCGAATCAAACCCAAAATAAAATATCTCGATTCAATGAAATAGCTCATTCACTAGGTCAAAATAGTGAACTAAATTCAAAATTGAACACCTCAATCGAGTAGCATGTTGTACAGTATTATGGTACTCCATGAACATGTTGAAAGTCAAATTAATGAACTTGTTTGATATACACATATATCCGTTCATGTGTGGATTGCACACAACATGTTCTCCAATTTAAATATTTGAATGCAAGTTTATATCGAAACATGGTTTATATCAGTCTTTGATGCATAAAACGCGACCTCCCCCTCTCCCGGACTCCTGTTCTCTCTCTTTCTTGCGCGCGCGCTGACAATCTTCAATTCTGTCGCACGCATCCGACACAAAAACCTTGTTGGTCCCTCTCC
>NC_041385.1:734340304-734345390 GCF_002162155.2 Triticum dicoccoides
GGGGGGGGGGGTCTTTCTAGTTTGCATGCATATATACACCATCTATAGGTCTCTCTCGCACACTATGTATGATACTCTAGCTAGTACAAGCAGATATCTTGGGTGCACTCATCGTACGCACACAAATTCCTTGGCTCTTTGCCCGTAACTCTCTCACGCACCACTCTGTCGTCTCATAGCTCTTCCCCCCTCTCTCAAACTCTCCATCCACCTGGGTCACACATACACATGCATATCTCACTCGCACTCGATAGGCCCATCTAAAACTCTATCTCTCTCCCTCGTTCTCTCTCCATCTCACACGCACATACACACACACAACCTCATGCCTAGCTAGCCAAGTATGATGGTCTCTCACTCAATTGTAGGCACATGCAGTCCCCCTATATGTATATGACTAGCTACTCTTAGTCTCCATCACAAACATGTGCATGGTCTATCTCGATTTCTCTTGGGGCATCTTTCTATCGTGCACGCACCTCCCTCGATCTCCCACCCATATAGTCCCCTCACGATCTCGAGGGGACCTATCTATCACAAACACACCCTCTCTCCCTCCCCATGCGTCCATATCCTCCATGTGTCCCTCTCGACCTTTGTTCCTTGTTGGCCAGACCTCTATTGGACATGTGCTACAGGGGTGTCTCTCTCCATTGCAAACAATCACACACTAGCTATCTTCGTGTATCTCCTCGCCTCATGATACGTCTCCGTCATATCTATAATTTTTTATTGTTCCATGCCAATATTATTCAACTTTCATATACTTTTGGCAACTTTTTATACTATTTTTTGGGACTAACATATTGATCCAGTGCCTAGTGCCAGTTCCTGTCTGTTGCATGTTTTATGTTTCGCAGAAACCCCATATCAAACGGAGTCCAAACGGTATTAAAACGGACGGAGAATTATTTTGGAATATTTGTGATTTTTGGGAGGAAGAATCAATGTGAGACGATGCCCGAGGTGGCCACGAGATAGGGGCCCATGCCCACTTAAAGTGGGCGCGCCCCCCACCCTCGTGGGTCACCCGTAAGGCGGTTGACGCTCTTCTTTTGCCACAAGAAAGCTAATTTTATGAGAAAAATCTGGGCGAAAGATTCACCCCAATCGGAGTTACGAATCTCCAGATATAAAGGAAACAGTGAAGGGGCAGAATCCGAGAATGCAGAAACAGAGAGATAGATCCAATCTCGGAGGGGCTCTCGCCCCTCCCATGCCATGGGAGCAAAGGACTAGAGGGGAAACCCTTCTCCCATCTAGGGAGAAGGTCAAGGAAGAAGAAGAAGAAGAAGGGGGGCTCTCTGTCCCTTGCTTCCGGTGGCGCCGGGGCGTCGCCGGGGGCCATCATCATCACTGCGATCTTCACCAACACCTCCGCCATCTTCACCAACATCTCCATCACCTTCCCCCATCTATATTCAGCGGTCCACTCTCCTGCAACTCACTGTACCCTCTACTTGAACATGGTGCTTTATGCTTCATATTATTATCCAATGATGTGTTGCCATCCTATGATGTCTGGGTAGATTTTCGTTGTCCTATCGGTGATTGATGAATTGCTATGATTGGTTTGAGTTGCGTGTTTTATTATTGGTGCTATCCTATGGTGCCCTCCGTGTCGCACAAGCGTGAGGGATTCCCGCTGTAGGGTGTTGCAATGCGTTCATGATTCGCTTATAGTGGGTTGCGTGAGTGACTGAAACACAAACCCGAGTAAGGGGATTGTTGCGTATGGGATAAAGGGGACTTGATGCTTTAATTCTATGGTTGGGTTTTACCTTAATGAATCTTTAGTAGTTGTGGATGCTTGCTAGAGTTCCAATCATAAGTGCATATGATCCAAGAAGAGAAAGTATGTTAGCTTATGCCTCTCCCTCAAATAGAATTGCAATAGTGATTACCGGTCTAGTAACATAGTCAATGGCTTAGGGACAATTTCACAACTCCTACCACCACTTTTCCACACTCGCTATATTTACTTTATTGTTTATTTATCTAAACATCCCCTACTTTTTATTTACGTGTTCTTTATTATCTTGCAAACCTATCCTATCACACCTACAAAGTACTTCTAGATTCATACTTGTTCTAGGTAAAGCGAACACTAAGTGTGCGTAGAGTCGTATCAGTGGCCTATAGGACTCGAGAGAGTATGTGTTCTACCTTTAGCTCCTCATTGGGTTCGACACTCTTACTTATTGAAAGAGGCTACAACTATCCCGTATACTTGCGGGTTATCAAGACCTTTTTCTGGCTCCGTTGCCGGGGAGTCATAGCGTGGGGTGAATATTCCTGTGTGTGCTTGTTTGCTTTATCACTAAGTAATTTTTATTTGCTGTTCTAAGTTGTTCTCTATCTTTAGTTATGGATATGGAACACGAAATACCAAAAAAATTAGGTGTACTTGCTACTCATGGAGATGGGGTAACTCCTAAAACCCTCGATTCTCATTATGTGAAAGATATTATGTACTACTTTGATAATCCCGAGAAAACCCCATTCAACTTTATAATGGGAGACACGTTGGATCACGTGAATACTTTAGGGATTATCGCTCGACACAAAAAGGGAAACTATTATGGGATCAATTTATTATGTTGCGTTGGTATGCCCGGGATCTATGCTTGAAATATGATATTACTTGTTGCTCTAGGATGTAGGATCCACACCTTCCCTTTTCATGCAAATTTAATGACAATGAAACCTTAGATTCTTATGCTAATGGTATATATGATTACTATGATGTGGAACAAATAGAAGAATTTGTTGCTTTTAAGGCTGCTTATGAAATTGAATCTTTGTTTGAAAAGTATGAAGCTTTTGATGATGATGGTGTTTATAGGCCTGAAAATCTTGCTATAATTAGATATTGCTATGAAAATTATGAATACAATTACTATATTAATGCATTTATTAAGAAAGTCTCCGCTGTCCAAGAAGAGACTAATATTTTGCAGGAAGCTATGGAAGAAGAAATTGATGAAACTGTGAGCTCATTGGATGAAAAAGATGACGAGGAGAGCGAAGAACAAAAGGAGGAAGAGCGGATTGATCACCCGTGCCCACCTTCTAATGATAGTAACTCTTCAACTCATACATTGTTTAATTCCCCTTCGTGCTTACCGAAGGATGATTGCTATGATCCCGTTGATTCTCTTGAAATATCCCTTTTTGATGATGCTTGCTATGCTTGTGGCCAAGATGCCAATATGAATTATGCTTATGGAGATGAACTTGCTATAGTTCCTTATGTTAAACATGAAATTGTTGCTATTGCACCCATGCATGATAGTCCTATTATCTTTTTGAATTCTCCCGACTACGCTATATCAGAGAAGTTTGTGCTTATTAAGGATTATATTGATGGGTTGCGTTTTACTACTATACATGATATTTTTGGTAGATATAATATGCATGTGCTTGCTGCTCCTACTTGCAATTATTATGAGAGAGGAACTATATCTCCACCTCTCTATGTTTCCAATATGATAAAATTGCAAGAAACTGTTTATACTATGCGTTGGCCTTTACTATGTGTGCATGAATTGTTCTTTTATGACATGCCGATGCATAGGAAGAGAGTTAGACTTCGTTGTTGCATGATGTATGTTACTTTGTGCTCACTACTAAATTACAAATCATTGTTAATTAAAATTGGCTTTGATATATCTTGGGATTCGGGTGGATTCATTACTTGAGCACCATATGCCTAGCTTAATGGCTTTAAAGAAAGCGCTGCCAGGGAGACAACCCGGAAGTTTTAGAGAGTCATTTATTTCTGGTGAGTGCTTTTATATAGTTTAAAAACAAATAAAATAAATAGGGGAACCTAAAAACTTTTCAAAAAGGAAAGTGAAAGTGAGAGAGACAAGCATTGTTGAAGTGGAGAGCTCCTTGAACTTTGTTCATGCTCACGGAAACTTTGTGAATCTTGATTACAGAAATTTTTCATCAAAAATAATTATCCCCTTGTACAATTACAATGTATTATAAAAATAATGTGCAAGGTTTGCCTTTAGGATGTTTACAATGCTTGTTGGTTTGTACGGTGCATGACAGAAACTTTGGCTGTAGTGCGCGATTTTACATTTTTAACTGGAACATCAAACGGTTCTGATTCTTTTTGCACTGTCTTTACAACTTGTTCATTTTTCCTAATTTTGGTAGAAGTTTTGGGGTACCAGAAGTATGGTGGATGGTCATATTGCTACAGACTATTCTGTTTTTGACAGATTCTGTTTTTGATGCATAGTTTGCTTGTTTTGATGAATCTCAATTTATATCAGTGGATTAAGCCATGGAAAAGTTATATTACAGTAGACACAATGCAAAAACAAAATATGAATTGGTTTGATACAGTACTTAGAGTGGTGATTTGCTTTATTATACTAATGGATCTTACCGAGTTTTCTGTTGAAGTTTTGTGTGGATGAAGTGTCTAAATGAGGAGGTCTCGATATGAGGAAAAGGACGAGAGGCAAGAGCTCAAGCTTGGGGATGCCCGAGGCACCCCAAGTAAATATTCAAGGAGACTCAAGCGTCTAAGCTTGGGGATGCCCCGGAAGGCATCCCCTCTTTCTTCAACAAGTATCGATATGTTTTCGTATTCGTTCGTTCATGCGATATGTGCAAGTCTTGGAGCGTCTTTTGCATTTAGTTTTCACTTTTCTTTTATGCACCATGCTGGTATGAGATAGTCCTTGGTTGATTTATAGAATGCTCATTGCGCTTCACTTAAATCTTTTGAGTATCACTTTATAGAATGCTTCATGTGCTTCACTTATATCATTTGAAGTTTGGATTGCCTGTTTCTCTTCACTTAGAAAACCGCCATTTGTAGAATACTCTTTTGCTTCACTTATAATTGTTAGAGCATGGGCATATCTTTTGTAGACAGAATTAAACTCTCTTGCTTCACTTAGATCTATTTAGAGAGATGACAGGAATTGGTCATTCACATGGTTAGTCATAAAATCCTACATAAACTTGTAGATCGCTGAATATGATATGTTTGATTCCTTGCAATAGTTTTGCGATATAAAGATGGTGATATTAGAGTCATGCTAGTGGGTGGTTGTGGATT
>NC_041385.1:734345467-734346200 GCF_002162155.2 Triticum dicoccoides
TAGAGACACTTGTGTTGAGCTTTGCAAGTCACGTAGCATGCACGTATGGTAACCATTATGTGACAAATTTGAAGCATGGGGTGTTCCTTTGATTGTCTTCCTTATGAGTGGCGGTCGGGGACGAGCGATGGTCTTTTCCTACCAATCTATCCCCCTAGGGGCATGCGTAGTAGTACTTTGCTTTGAGGGCTAATAAACTTTTGCAATAAGTATATGAGTTCTTTATGACTAATGTGAGTCCATGGATTATACGCACTTTTACCTTTCCATCATTGCTAGCCTCTTCGGTACCGTGCATTTCCTTTTCTCACCTCGAGAGTTGGTGCAAACTTCGCCGGTGCATCCAAACCCCGTGATACGATACGCTCTATCACACATAAGCCTCATTATATCTTCCTCAAAACAGCCACCATACCTACCTATTATGGCATTTCCATAGCCATTTCGAGATATATTGCCATGCAACTTCCATCATCATCATATACATGACTTGAGCATTTATTATCATATTGCTTTGCATGATCGTAAGATAGCTAGCATGATGTTTTCATGGCTTGTCCGTTTTTAATGTCATTGCTACGCTAGATCATTGCACATCCCGGTACACCGCCGGAAGCATTCATATAGAGTCATATCTTTGTTCTAGAATCGAGTTGTAATATTGTGTTGTAAGTAAATAAAATTGTGATGATCATCATTATAGAGCATTGCCCCATGAAAAAAAGAAAAAAAA
>NC_041385.1:734346568-734363039 GCF_002162155.2 Triticum dicoccoides
TGTGCATGATGGGGGCATTTTGTGTGACGAAAATGAAGCATGGCCAAACTATATGATTTTGTAGGGATAAGCTCTCTTTGGCCTTGTTGTTTTGAAAAGACGTGATTGCTTTATTGGTATGCTCGAAGTATTATTGTTTTTTATGTAAAATGATAGACTATTGCTTTGAATCACTCGTGTCTTAATATTCATGCCATGATTAGACATATGATCAAGATTATGCTAGGTAGCATTCCACATCAAAAATTATCTTTTCTATCATTTACCTACTCGAGGACGAGCAGGAATTAAGCTTGGGGATGCTGATATGTCTCCGTCGTATCTATAATTTTTGATTGTTCCATGCCAACATTATTCAACTTTCATATACTTTTGGCAACTTTTTATACTACTTTTTGGGACTAACATATTGATCCAGTGCCCAGTGCCAGTTCCTGTCTGTTGCATGTTTTATGTTTCGCAGAAACCCCATATCAAACGGAGTCCAAACGGGATAAAAACGGACGAAGAATTATTTTGGAATATTTGTGATTTTTGGGAGAAAGAATCAATGCGAGACGATGCCCGAGGTGGCCACGAGATAGGGGCCCACACCCACTTAAAGTGGGCGCGCCCCCCACCCTCGCGGGCCACCCGTAAGGCAGTTGACGCTCTTCTTTTGCCGCAAGAAAGCTAATTTTATGAGAAAAATCTGGGCGAAAGATTCACCCCAATTGGAGTTACGGATCTCCAGATATAAAGGAAACGGTGAAGGGGCAGAATCCGACAATGCAGAAACAGAGAGATAGATCCAATCTCGGAGGGGCTCTTGCCCCTCCCATGCCATGGGAGCCAAGGACCAGAGGGGAAACCCTTCTCCCATCTAGGGAGAAGGTCGAGGAAGAAGAAGAAGAAGAAGGGGGGGTCTCTCCTCCTTGCTTCCGGTGGCGTCGGGACGCCACCGGGGGCCATCATCATCACCGCGATCTTCACCAACACCTCCGCCATCTTCACCAACATCTCCATCACCTTCCCCCATCTATATTCAGTGGTCCACTCTCGCACAACCCATTGTACCCTCTACTTGAACATGGTGCTTTATGCTTCATATTATTATCCAATGATGTGTTGCCATCGTATGATGTCTGAGTAGATTTTCGTTGTCCTATCGATGATTGATGAATTGCTATGAATTGTTTGAGTTGCATGTTTTATTATTGGTGCTGTCCTATGGTGCCCTCTGTGTCACGCAAGCGTGAGGGATTCCCGCTATAGGGTATTGCAATGCGTTCATGATTCGCTTATAGTGGGTTGCCTGAGTGACTGAAACACAAACCCGAGTAAGGGGATTGTTGCGTATGGGATAAAGGGGACTTGATGCTTTAATGCTATGGTTTGGTTTTACCTTAATGAATCTTTAGTAGTTGCGGATGCTTGCTAGAGTTCCAATCATACGTGCATATGATCCAAGAAGAGAAAGTATGTTAGCTTATGCCTCTCCCTCAAATAGAATTGCAATAGTGATTAGCGGTCTAGTAACATAGTCAATTGCTTAGGGACAATTTCACAACTCCTACCACCACTTGTCCACACTCGCTATATTTACTTTATTGTTTATTTATCTAAACAGCCCCTACTTTTTATTTACGTGTTCTTTATTATCTTGCAAACCTATCCTATCACACCTACAAAGTACTTCTAGTTTCATACTTGTTCTAGCTAAAGCGAACACTAAGCATGCGTAGAGTCGTATCAGTGGCCGATAGGACTTGAGAGAGTATTTGTCCTACCTTTAGCTCCTCGTTGGGTTCGACACTCTTACTTATCGAAAGAGGCTACAACTATCCCGTATACTTGCGGGTTATCACCTCACTTTTCTATCTCAGAGATGCATGCGTAATATGTTCGCATAAGAAACGAAAAAACACACACTCTGTCTAATTTATCGTTTGTTGTCACTTTCTCTTTCACACACATACTCTTTTTGCACACTTACTCACTCTCCTTCACATGCACTTGATTTGTCTCGACTTAGGCACTCTCCTCGGTCCATAGCATATAGATTTATTGAAAAGTCAAACATCACAAAGTTTGACCATGTACATGAAGAAAAACAATTACATCTAGTATGGCAAACATATACCATTAGATTCACCATGAGATGTAGTTTTGTATGATGTATCTTTGGTATTGTAGATATAAATAACATTTGCGTAAACCTGATCAAAGTTTCCAAAGTTTGACTTCTAAAAACTTTACATGCAGTGCATTATTGAGCGGATGGAATATCTCTTTCCCCCGCTCAGCTATCTGACGCACCACTCAGCCTTATCGGGGCTCCTCAATCTCTCTCGAACTTTATTGGTCAGTTTGGTTCGTGACCTGGCCCTCATGCCTTGATGGCCAATACTGCCTGGTGTGGACGTGAGATGTAAAATATTTCTGCCTGGCCAGGCTTGTGTGGTGCTGAAGCGTTTGGTTCATGCCTGGGCCAGGCAAAGCATCAATGTCCCATCAATCAATCCATGCAACAATTATTTAATGCTAATATCCATCCATGTTGCTGTTAGCCTCATGGCCGCACGACCAAGCACGGCTAGGCGTTCAAAATCGGTTGCCTGGGCCAGGCTACTTGCAGTGTCTGGAGTCCAGCCAGGTTAATTAAAGTGCAAGGGAACCCATGCCAGGCGGGCTTTCTTTTTCACATGGTAGCAACCAAACAAGCATGCATGAAATCCATCTACTACCCCAGGCAAGGCAAAGGATGCTCTTGACGCAAGCCAAACTGACCTTATATCTCCCTGGTTCACACATACACATGTCTCGCTCGCGCTATACATATAGACCCATCCAACACTCTCCGCCCTTGTTCTCTCTCCATGTGACACGCACCCCTAAGTACCATAATCCCTCACTCCATCATAGGCGCAAGCACTCCCCCCCCTCCTAAGTATGATTATCTCTTACTAGCCATCAGGAACACACGTATTGTCTCCTTCCATCCATACGTCTATCTCGATATCTCGCGAGGCATCTTCTATCGCGCACACACCTTGTCACTCGATCTCCCACCCATGTAGTCCCATCACGATCTCCAGGGGATCTCTCTATGACAAACATACACTCTCTCCTCCCCATGTCTGCATTTTCTCCGTACGTCTCTCTCGACCTCCCTCCCTTGTTTGTCAGACCCCTCTTGGCCACGTTCTAGGGGTCTTGCTCTCTCGGTTCCAAACAACCACACACTATCTCCTCACCTTGCCTCCATTGTCGAAGATGCATGTGTGATATGTTTGCATAAGACACACATGCTTTTTCTCTACTTTTATCGTGTGTTGTCCATGTCTGTTTCACACACACACACACACACTTTTTTCACTCACTCTTTCTATCTCTCTCTCTCTCTCTCTCTCTAGTTAGGGACTCTGTCACGTCCATAAGCATATGGATGTTTTGAAAAGTCAAACCTCGGAAAAGTTTGACTAGGTATATGTGGATAAAAACATTTACATCTGGAACGATCATTAGATTCATCACAACATGTACTTACTTCATACTATCATTTATGTTTGGTATTGTAGATATAAGTAATTTCTTTATAAACTTGGTCAAAGTTTCAAAAGTTTGACTTAAAAACAATGTTGGAACTACATTATCGAACGGAGGGAGTAGCTCTTTCTCTCTCTCTGCTATCTCTCACGGGCCTCCCCTCTCACTCAAACTCTCTATACCGACGGATTATACGCTCACTCTGTCAGGGTATAGCTCCGTATATTGTTTAGTTGACCGGTCAACCATTCCACATGCTACCTTGTCAGCTCGTGTTTTGTATCTTTGTGTGCTAGCCCATGTGGCAGTGGGTGAAAATAAGTAAACTAGAGGCCCATCTGACACGCGGTGAAGTAAACAAAGTTGAAACCACTCGGGGTAGCACCCCGCTCGCTAGTAAATTGAGGGCGCATTGAGGACACACTTCTTGCGCGTGAAGGATGCACTCGAGCACAACTCACCACTGCGCGTCGGCATGCACAGAAGGACGCACTCGCGCACACCTAGAACACAACACACACCATAAACGTGTACACCACCGTTGCCGCCGGTTGAGATGGATGGCGAGGCAGCCAACAAGCGGAGGCGGCTTGAGCCAAAACCGCATCCGACGAGCCTGGACTTCATCAGCAGCCTCCCCGACGACATGCTTCTCGTCATCATCGGCCTCCTCCTCACCAAATCTGCCGTGCAGACCGCCCTGCTCTCCCGGCGGTGGCGCCCCCTCTGGAGCTGCATCCCTCTCAACCTCACCGTTGACAGCTGCCTCTGCGATGGGGATTGCAAACGCATGGCCGCAGTCTCCAAGATCCTTTCATCGCACCCTGGGCCAGCCAAACGACTTGACATCCGCATGTTTAGTACCAACTGCAAGGTCCAACCCAAGTTCGACGAGTGGTTCTTATCCCTCGCCCTAGATCAGCTCGAGGAGCTCAGCTTTGAAGCTGGACGATGTCGCTCTCTGCCGCCGTCCGCGCTCCGCCTCACGCCAACGCTGCACCGCGCCAGCTTCATCTCCTGCTATCTTCCCCAGATTAATGCCGCGCCCGCCCTTCTTCTCCCTCAACTCAAGCAGCTCGACCTCTTTGACATTGTCATCTCAAAGAAGGCTATGGAGCACCTGCTTCGCACCTGCTCCGCAGCTGTACTGCGCTTGAGTACCTTCGTCTTGAGCAGATCCACGAGTTCATTAGCCTCCACATCGCCTCGACGAATCTCCGATGGATTTATGTGTCTTGCTGGCCCCGCAACAAGACATCAATTGGGAAGAGATCACTCCAGCTGTTCCACTTTATGGTCATTGAGAATGCGCCTTTCCTTGAGAGATTGCTTGTATCGGATCTAGAAGGTCCAACAAAAATCAGGGCCATTGACGCGCCGAAATTGACAGCGTTGGTGTACTCATCTGCCAAATTCTCCGAACTCTTTATTGGATCCGTAATTGTTCAGGTACAACACTCATCTTCTTCTCCGTCTTCTTGAAATTCACATTTTTAAATTTCTTCTTGATGTATTTACGACCGTGTTCCAGAAAATGATTCCCACAAGCTTGACCCAGTCCATGCGCAGAGTGAAGATCTTGGCACTAAAATCTATCGGCCCCAATCTGGATCAAGTTTTTGGATTCCTTACATGCTTTCTGTGCACGGAGAAGCTACTCATCGAGGTGAAACTTCTTTCCTATAAGTAAACGGTAATCACAACGTAGCTCCATTTTTTTGTAATTCTCCCAAATTACGATGACAAGTGTAGTGTTCAAAACTGCATCTACGCACTGCACCGAAAGAAATGTTTATGGTATTTTTTCTCACGTGATCACCTGCATCGTTTTTATGCTGTACTACTATAGTAGCCTAGGCTAGTCATAGTGGAAAGTAACTTAGACTACTCCAGTAACTCTATGGTTACCCTAAGAGCAAGTACTACCTTCGTCCTGGTTTACTCTTCCAATTTTGTAGTATCAAAATTTGACCATATATTTAACTGACAAAATGTTAATGCATGTCCCTAAGAACTATATTGTTGGATTCGTATTTGAACATAATTTCAAATGTTGTAATATTTAGTGACATGCATTGGCATTTTCTTATGTAAATCTAAGGTCAAAATTTTATACTAAATACGAGGTAGTATTCCCTCCGTCCCAAAATTCTTGTATTACATTTGTTTAGATACGGATGTATCTAACACTAAAATGTAACTAGATACATCCGTATTTAGACGAATTTAAGACAAGAATTTTGGGACGGAGGGAGTACAAAAGTGGGCTTGTAGGCCAAAACACGTGCCAAATTCAGTTGTGATGCATTTGGCATCGATGCCCCTCCATTGCTCACCTGGTGCCCCAATCTAGATCACCTACTTTGCTCCGGTGCCAAATTAACTCACGCAATGAAAAAACACTGCGTGGGAGAGAGAGAGAGGACTGAGGCAATAAAAAAACACTTGTTTGGGAGAGTGAGAGGCTGGTGTAGTTGGTTTCATTGATTTGTTTATACATGTGGGTCTGTGTACACAGCGGTGCCAACTCTCTCACATCGTGAGAGCGGTGCCAAAATCTTTTGATTTGACATTGATGCGTATTATGTGGCATACTTTTGCGAAATATGGCATCGGCCACATAGTGGAAGGCAACAAATGCCCAAGCTCTTCACGTGCTCCTAGTTAAATGAGAGGAAACAGAAAGAGAGAGAGAGAGAGAGTGAAAAAATATCACTAGCGAGCCAACCCTATCGTATGAGCGAATGATATTGGTACCTCTTGATGACACGGCAATCTTATACAGCCAGCTGCTCTAATATGTTCTCTTCTTTTGCAGATAAAAAAAGACCCGAAAGTGAAAAATGTGCTGCACTATAACAATCTCATCGAACGCCTTGATCTCCATCTTACAGAAATTGATTTGATCGACTACCGAGGCAGCACATCTGAGATTAAATTCGCTAGGTTCTTTGTTCTGGAGGCAAGTGTGCTCAAGGTAATGAGGTTTGGCGTTCTCTGGCGCAACAATGAATGGCGTGCTAATCACAGCAAGTGTCTAAGCCTAAATGACAAAGTCTCCGCAGAAGTTGAATTTGCTTTTGAAACATCAAGTGGCCAGAGACTGGAAAACTTATTTTCCCATTAGTGACTTGTCAGGGCGGTGGATTTTAGTTTGTACGATAATGCTGCATCCACCTAAAGTAATGAAAGTTCTTACGTAAACTTCCTAGTAATTCCCTCTTCGTAGGTGCAGCATTACTCCTAACATTTAATATCAGTTTGAAACTAATATTGCCGTGTCCTATTCCTGCATTTTCAAAATCCTGCGAATCAAACAGGTCCTGAGTTGGTGATGATGTTGTGCCTCCCATCTTTCACCAATAGCCGTCGGATCTAGATCTGACGCATACAAACCAAGCTTCTCCATTTTTGCAAAGATATGCCCGCACTTGTTCCCTATTTACAAACAACTCCTTATCTCTCACAATCAGCCTTATCTCCTCCCCACCACATCTAGAAGGCCGTGGAAAAATCTGGCGTGATGGCCGCTACCGGCGCTGTCCACCCCCAATCTTGGTGTTCCGTGCAATGCACGTGCATCTATGCATTGGAAATTATGTCGAACAGGGCTAGTTGCAAGCAGGCTAGCTCTATAACCATGATGATAGTGACTGCAGACGGTGAGGCTGACTACGGTATGCCAAACACGGCGCCTATACTCAGGTGTCATCTCCGGCGCAGGGTCGTGTCACTTCACTGTGAGGAGCAGCGCGTAATAATTTGACCAATGGGTAGTACAGTGCTAGTAGTCCTACTACATTGGTAGTACTACTACTAGTACTAGTAGCACCACCGTCTGGATTTAGGAGTACTACCACGTCCATCTGGATTTTAGTATTTGACTAGAAATATCTAGTAATGCATGTCACAAAAAATGTACTACTCCCTTTGTAAATAAATACATGGTGTTTTATTCCTATCGGCGAGAGAACTTAATGTCTTTTTGCTAACTAGAGTAATAGGATTACATGCAATGAACTAAACACTGCATGTCATGTTGGGTAGTCTCAAGTCATTGAAGGCATGCACGACCCACATCTCTCATTGGTTGATATGTCATGAAATAAGAAACAAGGAGTGAGTTAATGCACCGTGCCTAAGTGTTTTGGGATTATTTGGTTTTTGTAAGGTGACTTACACAACATTTTTGTTTACATGCAATAACATTTTATTAGTTAAATCAAAGGTCAAAACTTGGCGCAAAATGCAAAGGGGACCAATAAACCAGTAAACATCAAACTTCTCTCGTTTGGCCCCAACTAGAGGTCCGGTGAGATGACTATGCTGCACCAGCACGGAGGGGGACGTAGCTTCATTGACTTACTGCAACTACCTTTGGGTGAATGACACGTGGGCCCAAGGGTTGGCTGGCCCACCTATCATACAGGCTAAGGTAGGTGCAGTAGAGGGCCGAGGAGTAGTACAAAGTACGAAATCCTACGCACCTATGCATGCTAACCAAGGGCAAGAGTGATCACTCGGATCGCAAGATCAGTTGACTAGAATCTAAGCTAGACCCACGGAGGCGATGAGCGCGAGCATCAACCGGCTGTGCCAGATGGTCCACGACGCCGGCCTGCGGCCCGGCACCGAGGAACGCCTCCAGGTATTACTTGAGGCCGCCAGGGCAAGGGGCCGCTTGGACGACAACTTCGTCTCCTTGTTCGACGAGGTCCTCGTTGGTTTCCTCGACAAGTTCACCGTCGTCAAGAAGCTCACGGACGACTTTGACGTACGCCTCCAGCCGACGCGCCCAGGCTCTACGATGCCCGCCACCCTCAATGGCCACTATGGTGACAACCTCTTCGACGCACTGGTGGCCCTGCGACTGCCCACCGTCGCACCGGAGAATGTCCACCTCGAGGTCGTGCTCGCCGTGCAGCGCCTAGCGCAGCAAGACACCATCGACATAATCACCCACGTCTATGCACAAATCGTCCACAAGGACTACTACATGCAAGAGGAGGACGATAGGACGCTGGCCTTCTTGGACCGTAGGGCAACCTTGGACGGCATTGTTCAGAAGCACGTTGAGCTCACCGCCGCTGCTCCTCACACGTCGGTTGGTGACCCGGCGCACTAGGGCGTGAGGATGTCATTGATTGATCCGTATGTATTTTTATCTTTCCGTCAAATCCATGTAGTAGTATATGGTACTACTAGTAATTATCTTACCTTTCGCATCAACTTCATAATTTTCGTACGTACTCCATGCATGAACGGCGCCAGAACCAAACTTCTCATTACTCTAGGCAAAATCGTTATTTTCTATCTATCGGTCGCGCCATGGAGCAGAACCAAATTTTACAAGTTACGAGTTCAAAAGGAAAAGCTTGCCGTGTTCGTGTCACACCCCCACACGGTTGGTCCGGCACGTCGCTCAAGGGGGAATGCGTGCGGTGTTGCATTTTCACTTACAAGTTGGACCCCAGTTGAGCAAACCGACTATCGGCAAACCCCCACCCCGCCCACCGCGCGATGGCTGAGAAAATAGGAGGGAGAAGAGATGGCTGTAGCATGGACTCCAAGAAAATTGGTGTCAGATGGGACTCATGTGGGTGGCGTGTGCCGTACTGCTAGACGTGAATGCTAGTTATGGCCCATGCCACCCCACTATATCGAGCCTATATCAAGGTACGTAGAACAAATTTCCTGGAGTCCGTGCTCAACCCTCCTCTATCTCTCTTCTCAGCTAACCAGAGGACGCGCGGAGCCCATCGTCTTTTTGCTCACATGCGGTCCCACATGTCAGTGAAAATGCAAGATGACCCACTGAGCCTGCACATCTTTCACCTCGATGTGCTGGTGATAAAAAACAAATCCAATAAAGATCTTCGGTGGCCGCTTTTGGAGTTACTCAAGAGTAGTAAGATTCTATTTACAGTTTAACCCAAGATGCACATCACGTGGCTTCAACTACCACTCTATTTTGTTGCATGACACGACCTGGATGCTGGATGTCCCATGTGTCGACAAAAGGAGGAAGAACCCGACCAAATCTTCGGTTGTGCTATCGGATTAGACTAGTTGTGCTAACTTAAAAATTTTATTG
Source organism: Triticum dicoccoides (assembly GCF_002162155.2). Lineage (NCBI taxonomy): Eukaryota > Viridiplantae > Streptophyta > Magnoliopsida > Poales > Poaceae > Triticum > Triticum dicoccoides. The sequence continues at coordinate 734,356,191 of NC_041385.1, forward strand.
TGTATTCCCTCCGTTCCAAAATACTTGACTTCCATTTGTCCAAAAGTGGATGTACCTATATACTAAAACATGTCTAGATACATCTATATTTTGACAAATAGAAGGCATGTATTATGGAATGGAGGGAGTAGAATGGATGCAAGTTTTGGTATTGGGAAGAAGAGTACATCGATATATTGATAGAGCGTAATCTAGTAGATGTTCTAGCACTTTTAGCCAGCATAGAGGCTAGAGATGAGACTAGTGCACTTGTTGATACTCCTACTAGAATAAAGGCTATACATGAGACTAGATGCGAGGAAGCAACGTCTACTTATTTACACTCGAAGAAGAAAGAAGCACGCAAGATCGAGCCTCTGCAGATCAACAATGAATGCATCAAGAAGGCACTAATCCAACTTACACGAGCAGTTATGGAAGTTGGGTATCTTCTAGAAGAGTAAAATGTATTCTTGTGGTTCTTGTTTTCTTTGGTCTTGCTTTTCTAGTCAAAATTATTGTTGGAGTTCATGCAAAACGGAGGTCCGTTTGGGGTCGTGTGTTGGAGTTGGCCTTACAAGTGGGACCGCAGTTGAGGAAACTGACTATCGGCAAACCCCCACCTCGCCCGTCGCGCGATGGCTGAAATTAGAGAAACGACGAGGTTGAAGAGATTGCTCTAGCACGGACTCCGAGAAATAATATGGTGTCAGATGGATGCACTACAAAAAAATACACTTCCGTGATGATACGTGTTTGTCACAGTAGGTCGCGTTTTTTGTCATGCATGTACATCCATGACAAATTTATGACAGAATCAAGATAGTCATACCTGTGCTGTCGTAGAAGTGTTCCATGACATTACCAAAATTATCATCACGGAAGTGTCCACTTCCATGATGATAAATCGCGCGTCATAGAAGTGCTTTCATCAAGGATGACCGACACGTGGCATCCACCGTAACGGAATGCCGTTAAGCTATCGGGTCGGGTTTTGGATCTGATAACCCGTTAACAGCCCCGACCAATGGGGATTTTCCACGTGTAAAATCATCATTGGCTGGAGGAAACACGTGTCGGCTCACCGTTGGGACAGATGTCATCCACTCATTGGACGGAAGATGCCTATGGTACGTCGACACGTGGCACGGCCCAACAGAGGCCCATTCCTGTGAAAAGGCCGGCCCAGTAAAAATTAGTAGGCCAGCCCATATAAGGCCTACTTGTGTCAGGTCCATTTAAGCCCATGGCCCATACGAGATGAGCCAATTTGGCCCGTCAACGGCCCATTAAAGATTTGACACCATTGCAACCCATCGTTGGTTTGAGCCCGTTAACAGCCCGCTATATATCTGGGCTCAATATCGGCCCGATGAGATTTCGGCCTGTTAACGGCCCGTTTAATGGATGGGCCAATTTTCAGGATGTACATCTTTCGGCCTTTTAGCGACCCATTTAAATGTTGTGTAGTTTCTGGCCCGGTGTGTCTTTCAGCCTATTGACGACCCATAAATCTGATGGGCCATTTGTTGTCGGACCTGAGTTTCGGCCTTTTAGCGGCCCATTTAAGTGTTGGGCCAATTTTCTGGCCCGGTGTCACTTTCAGCCTGTTGACGTCCCATAAATCAGTTGGGCCATTTTTAGTCGGACCTGAGTTTTGGCCTTTTAGCGACCCATTTAAGTGTTGGGCCAATTCCCGGCCCTGTGTGACTTTCGGCCTGTTAACAGACCATAAATGAGTTGGGCCATTTGTAGTCGGACCTTAGTTTTGGCCCTTTAACGGTCCATGCCCTTCACGGTCCAATATCAGCCCGGTTTCTCTTTCGGTCTACTAAAGGCCCACAGCACAGTTGGGCCATTTACAATTCGACCTGACTTTCAGCTCTTAGCGGCCCATGGTCTTCATGGTCTAGTACAAGCCCGCTGTCTCTTTCGGCCTGCTAAAGGCCTACAGTATAGTTGGGCCATATATAGCCCAAACTTAGTAATGGCCTGTTAACGGCCCGTGAAATAAACTGGGGCCACCTGTTGCCCGCTTCGATGTCGGCCTGTTAACGACCCGGGATGTAAGAGGGCCGACCATTAAATTTCGGCCTAGTAACGACCCATTAACTTAATGGGCCCACTAAAGTTCGTACATGTCTTTAGGCCAAATTAGATAATTTGAGCCCATTACGACGAGCAATTATGCACAGGACCAAAACCGATCACGCAAAGGTACGGCATACAGGGAATAACGTTGCACATCCAGCATATATTACAGGAAATTACATCCACTGGGCAATCAAAGATTGATGCCAGTGCAAATAAATGAGCAGAACCTAACCATCTACAACATCACAAGCTGCAACCTCAGCACAAATTATGCCCATAAGCATGTGGGCAAGTTCTTTCTGCTTTGCTACACTATCTCCGAAAACATTGATCAGTTGTTGTGTCGCACGACTCTGCACCTCTGATTCATCCACCATTTCCATCATTGCTTCAGCCATTAATTGGTTCACAAACATACATTTATTCTGTTGCATTCGAGACAGAGGATACTGAACAGATTCAGATGGCGATTTTGGCAGGCTTGTATTATTGATAGTGGAGAGTGTCTCGACCACTGCATCATAACATAAATTACGACGGGAACCAAACAGATTAATCATGAGTTATTGCCATATTACCTGGCCTAGATTTACTGGAAAGAAACAATTGGGTTGCCTTGCTGTTTTTAGAGTTTGTCTTCTTATCTTCAGCAGCCTGCACAAAATTAGCACACTAGCATTGCTATCATTGGCCAAGTCAGATAATAGGAAAGCAACATTGACACAACAAACGTTTGGGCAAGTAGCCTACACCAAATTAACACAATATGGCACAGCTATCATCAGCCACGTAAGGTAGCACGAAAGCAACATTGACACGATGAATGAATGGGCAACCAGAGAAGCACTACAATTCAGTAATGTGCGTGATATGAGATAGTACATTCATGCAGCTCAGTATGCAAAACTACCAGGCAGTTTTCCTTACAAAAATCAACATTGGCGCCTTTAACATTTTGCTACAACTAATTTTAGATCAGATAAAGGTTAGATTCACGCCGATTAACAAAATACATGTTGATGTAAAAATATAGTGATATACAACAGGTACTTACATCAGCATTGGAGCACAGAGAATTCCCGCAAGATATTTTCCTCGAATACGATCCCAATGGAGGAAGTCTTCTATCGTTTAACCTTATTTTCTAAAAGAGAGATGGGTAAGAAACATGTAGAAAATATGATCAGAATGCTATAAAATTTCATGATGCGAGGATACGCACACACTTCTTAGAATGGAGTTGACATTCTTTTGCTGGACTGGAGCAGACTAGTTCTTTGGCCACTGGAATCTGCTTATTATCAGTGGGAGTTGGGTTTCTCTATGCCGGAGCAGTATCTATGAAAAATGGAGTTGGTTTATTATCTCCTGGCGTTTGGATCTTTTGGAAAGACCTGGTTTGTAACCCTTCAGATTCTAACAGAGCCGTCTTCCCCTTGCATGCCTTATATAGAAGAATGGTGATTCAGTTATAAAACATGCTACAACAGAGATGGAATAGGTATTGAAGAATAGAAAGGCATGACATATTGACATGTATTCCCTCCATCCGGAAATAGATGGACGGGTCTAGGCGTATTTCAGTTCTAGATACATCCAGTTTTATCCATTTTTGCGACATTTAATCCGGACGGAGGGAGTATGATGTAAGAGCTAGGGATACGACAGGACAACACAGTAAAAAAAACACTGAAAACCCCACTGCAGAACCAAAGTATTCAAACCCACTGATATGAGATAGTACACTCATGCAGCTCAGGATGCAAAACTATCGGGCAGTTTTCCTTACAAAAATCAACATTGTGGCCTTTAATCATACATTTTGCTACAACTAAATTTAGATCAGATAAAGGTTGGATTCACGCCGATTAACAAAAAAAATACATGCTGATATAAAAATATAGTGATATACAACAGGTACTTACATCTACATTGGAGCACAGAGAATTCCTGCAAGAATCTTTCCTCACAAACGATACCATTGCTGAAATTCTTCTACCTGTTAAGCTTATTTTCTAAAAGAGAGATGGGTAAGAAACATGTAGAAAATATGATCAGCATGATATAAAATTTCATGATGCAAGGATACGCACACACTCCTTAGAATTGAGTTGACATATTTTTGCTCGATTGGAGCGGACTAGTTCTTTGGCCACTGGAATCTGCTTATTATCAGTAGGAGTTGGGTTTCTCTGTGCTGGAGCAATATCTATAAAAACTGGAGTTGGTTTATTATCTCCTGGCGTTTGGATCTTTTGCAAAGGCCTTGTTTGTAACCCTTCAGATTCTAACATAGTCGTCTTCCCCTTGCATGCCTTGTATAGAAGAATGGTGCTTTAATTATAAAACATGCGACAGCAGAGAGATGTAATAGGTACTGAAGAATAGAAAGGCATGACATATTGACATGTATTCCCTCCATCCAGAAAAAAATGGATGGGCCTAGGCGTATTTCAGTTCTAGATACATCCTTTTTTATCCATTTCGGCAACATGTAATCCGGACGGAGGGAGTATGGTGTAAGAGCTAGGGATACGACAGGACAACACAACAAAAAAAACTAGTTGAATGTAAAACTATATGCTAGTGGAATACGTACAGAAATAACCAAAGCAACATACACATGTATGATTGGGAAAATAAGATGGCATTGCAACAGAGCACTAGAACAACACTTCAATGTGAAAAAATATGGTATGGCAGACAGATGAAGTACATACTGATGAATAACAATGCATAAGATATTCAGAAGCATGATGTCCAAATTAAGCAAATGGCATTGCGATAGAGTAGAATGACAGTACTTGAATTTGAAAACATGTTATCATGAATGGAATAGGTACTGAAAAACAGGAAGGCATGACATATTTACATGCATGATCAGCATGCTAAGCACATGGCATTGCAATAGAGTAGATACACTCCAGGACATTATATGCATGTTGTACCCATATCATAGGCCAAGTTAGAGCAAGGACCTTGTGGGGTGAAGAGGATTCATCATCTTTCTGCAAGTCTTCTGAAGAACTGCCTTTACATGTTCCATCATATTGGGTATCATTGACATCAAGTTTATTGGCCTTTACATTGCTCCGTGAGGTTCTTGTGGATATATCAGTGTGTGCAATTATATCTGACATGCATGGAAGACAACTAGTAGTTAGATTTATGTAAATGAGTGCCTGTAGGAGACGACATAAATAGTAGGACTGGGGTTAACTAGCAGCAACAGGTCTCATAAACTAAAGGGAGAACACAGATGAAAGCTACAGAATATGTATCGTTTGTACTCGAGATTAACTAGATGGCACACAAAGTATTAAAGAACAACATAGGTAATACTAGAAGTGGTATAATACTATAATCACCAGCCTGTGGGATAGCATTGGCTGATGGATGATAACTATGGAACAACGTTACCTAAAGAACAAGTATCTTAGCTGAACTATGGAACAACATGAACTCTTGAACATGACACATAAGAGATCAGCATGAATATACGGTGAAATGTGATGATCTATTTTCCGTGCTTAGATGAATAACAAAGCCATAAATGTTGCACACAAGTAAGATGAGGGTACAACCTATCTGGCTGCCATCCATAGGAGTGAGCATCATGTGCTGACTTGTCGATGGCCCTGCAGTTGTTGTGGTTGTCCATGTCGGGCACGCGCATTTGATGCAGGGAACTATTGAGTGGGGACTGTAGCTCCCTTCTAGTGTATGCTTCCCTTGTTGGAGCAGCTGCGGTGAGTCGGAAGACGGTGTGTCTGAAGATGCAGATAACGCATAAAGTTAAGAACGACATATCTCTTTGATACGAAGAAATACACTAAGAGATCAACAGCAAGGTACGAGAGTGGTCACACATCTGTTGACTGAAGACTAAATTGGGGTCACACGATTTTATTTTATTATGGTACTGTCCGATCTACGCCGGATGGCTTGATGGCCGTCTTGTGTCTCCCGGTTGACACTGTTCGGAATCTTCCCCGAAGAGCCAGTGACCAACGGCAGAGCAGCCTGCCTACGCCGTCCGTGGCCCCATCCAAAACCCCGCTCCCCGCCCCACCGCACCGCCGTGGTTGCGCCGCCCCCGGGCCAATCCACAAAGACTCCTCGTCATCCAGATCCAGCGGCGGTAGTACCTTCAACCCACGCAACTCTAAAAGATAGCCATCTAAGCGCTGCTTCCGCGGCGAACTTGCGGCCCCGCACCCTTACGTTAGACACCAGCCAACCGGCAGCCTAGGAGCTCCGCCGCCTCGAGGGGTGCTGCTTCCCATTGGGAATCGATTGGCCCAGAATAAAAATTCAGACAACTGACGCCTAAATAAAGTGATTTCAGATGAGGGTGCGACCTATCTGGCGGCATGGTGAAGTAGGCAGGTCTAGCTGCCGAGTCGGTGAGGCCGGTGCGGTTGCGGTGGTGACCGGAGGCAGGGAAAGTGCAATGTCGCGACGGTCGACGGCTACGCGGAAGCAGCGCCAGGACTCTGGACGGATCCGAAGTTGGAGCCGCTCCGGCGCCGTGAACAACGGCGGGGGTGAATCGGCTCTGGTATGGTTCACGCGGCCATCATCGAGGCAGCACCAGCAGCACGGAGTAAGAGGCACACGACCCAGTGCACGACGGCAATTGAACAGCGTCTCCGGCATTAGGGAGGAGGGCGGCTATGAAATTGGTGCGGTGGGGGGCACCATGGAGGTGGGGCTGAGGTTTCGCGGCTTGGAAGAAGGGAGCTTCCCGGTGAGAAGGTGATTTGGCACCCACGA
>NC_041385.1:734363373-734395618 GCF_002162155.2 Triticum dicoccoides
GGGGAGTGGAACCATGTCTTACGGACGCATCTGTCTTAAATGTGAGGGGGAGTTACAGCTCTACCCTTGCCTATAGGCTTCTTGGCTTGGGTCTGTGTACTGAGGGTCGGGGATAGTAGAGTAACTTTGCTTCTCCCCAAATAGTGGGCGGGATCGATTTCGGGCGAGGAGGGCGTGTTTTGAACTATAGTGGGTGCGAGCGAATTCGGGCGAGGAGAGCGTGTTTTGAAATAGTGGGCGCGAGCTATTGCAGGCGAGGAGAGCGTGTTTTGCCGACCATGGTTTATGAATTATTCGGCACATGTCGTTTCGGCCAAGGAGAAGGCGCGCTTGGATGAAGTTACGAACCTACCCTCGATGTACAACGGGCAATTGATGCGTGTCCCACATAGGACAGTAATATCGCGTCTCCCATTTATTTGCTCGGGCGAATTCCACCGAGCAGAGAGGATGTTTAATGGTTCGTTCAAATTTTGGGAGAACGAGCATCCACGTCTACCTTACCAAGTCGATTCGAATCAAATTTTGAAATATTAGCTTGCCACTTCTTTTTTAGATGGAGAGATGATGCTCGGGAGTAATGTGTTTTTACATGCTCGTTGCTAGCGATTTACTATATGACAAATAGTTGACCCACTAAAAAACGCGAATCAAACCCAAAATGAAATATCTCGATTCAATGAACTAGCTCGTTCAGTAGGTCAAAATAGTGAACTAAATCCAAAATTGAACACCTCAATCGAGTAGCATGTTGTACAGTATTATAGTACTCCATGAACATGTTGAAAGTCAAATTAATGAACTTGTTTGATATACTCATATATCTGTTCATGTGTGGATTGCAGACAACATGGTCTCCAATTTAAATATTTGAATGCAAGTTTATATCAATCTTTGATGCATAAAACGTGACCTCCCCCTCTCCCGGACTCCTGTTCTCTCTCTCTCTCACTCTCTCGCCGACAATCTTCAATTCTGTCGCACGCATCCGACACAAAAACCTTGTTGGTCCCTCTCCCTTTCTCTCTCTCCCCCCCTCTATGTGTGTGTGTGTGTGTGTGTGTGAAAGTACAACTATCCCTAGGTGGTTTTGGTAATTCATAACAACATATAGCTCATTGAGCTAATGCTATTCCAAGACTAATATTTCAGGAAAGCTCAATGAATGGCATGGCATGGATGATGAAAGTGGATCCCTCAAAATACTAAGGACAAAGGATTGGCTCAAGCTCATTAGCTCAAGACTCTTCATTTTATATTTTAGTGATCCAAGATCACATTGAGTCTATAGGAAAAGCCAATACTATCAAGGAGGGATGAGGTGTTGCTTAATGAGCCTCTTGCTTCATGTGCTTAGTGATATGCTCCAAAACCCTCATCTACTTTCTCACATCCACAAATGACCTAAACCCAAAGCCAAAATCAGTCACACCGATTCTTCCTATCCGGGGACACCGAATTCAAATGTCATAGCCACTGCCACAAACCCTAGGCAAATCGGTTCTACCGATAGGGATCTGGGTCTCACCGAGATGGGATTGTAATCTCTCTGTTTCCCTTTGTAACATTTCGGTCAAACCAAAGTGAGCAATCGGTCCCACCAAGATTGCAATGTAAACTCTCTGTTTCTCTTTTGTAACATTTCGGTCTCACCGAAAAGAGCAAATCGGTCCCACCGAGTTTACCTGACCAACTCTCTGGAAAGCTTATTACCAAAATCGGTCTCACCGAGTTTGTGTAATCGGTCTTACCGAGATTAAGTTATGTCCTAACCATAACCGAATCGTTCTCACTGAGTTGCATGTCAATCCCACCGAAAATCACTAACGGTCACTAGGTTTACTAAATTGGTCCGACTGAGTCTGTTGAATCGGTCCCACCGAGTTTGGTAAATTGTGTGTAACGGTTAGATTTTGTGTGGAGGCTATATATACCCCTCCACCTCCTCTTCATTCATGGAGAGAGCCATCAGACCAAACCTACACTTCCAACTTACCATTTCTGAGAAAGAACCACCTACTCATGTGTTGAGGCCAAGATATTCCATTCCTACCATATGAATCTTGATCTCTAGCCTTCCCCAAGTTTCTTTCCACTCAATTCTTCTTTCCACCAGATCCAAATCCTATGAGAGAGAGTTGAGTGTTGGGGAGACTATCATTTGAAGCACAAGAGCAAGGAGTTCATCATCAACACACCATTTGTTACTTCTTGGAGAGTGGTGTCTCCTAGATTGGCTAGGTGTCACTTGGGAGCCTTCGACAAGATTGTGGAGTTGAACCAAGGAGTTTGTAAGGGCAAGGAGATCGCCTACTTCGTGAAGATCTACCCTAGTGAGGCAAGTCCTTCATGGGCGACGGCCATGGTGGGATAGAAAAGGTTGCTTCTTCATGGACCCTTCTTGTATGGAGCCCTCCGTGGACTCGCGCAACCGTTACCCTTCGTGGGTTGAAGTCTCCATCAACATGGATGTACGATAGCACCACCTATCGGAACCACGCCAAAAACATCCGTGTCTCCAACTGCGTTTGAATCCTCCAAACCCTTCCCTTTACTTTATTGCAAGTTGCATGCTTTAATTTCCGCTGCCTATATACTCTTTGCATGCTTGCTTGAATAGTGTGATGATTGCTTGACTTGTCCTAAGATAGCTAAAATCTGCCAAACTCTAAAATTGGGAAAAGCTTAAGTTTTTAACTGGTCAAGTAGTCTAATCACCCCCTCTAGACATACTTCAAGGTCCTACAAGTGGTATCAGTGCTTTGGTCTCCATTTGCTTTGATTTCCATTGCTTTTGGTGGTCATAGCCTTGGTTTCACAACCTATGAGAGTATGGCGTCTAGCGAGGGAAATTATCACCGTAGAGGTCCTTACTTTCATGGTACTAATTTTGCTAGTTGGAAGCATAAGATGAAAATGCATATTCTCGGACATAACCCCGCCGTTTGGGCTATTATTTGTATTGGCTTGCAAGGTGAATTCTTTGATGGGAGAGAGCCGAACCGTGAAGCTAATGCAGAAGAATTGAAGATGCTGCAATACAACGCTCAAGCTTGTGATATCATCTTCAACGGTCTGTGCCCCGAAGAATTCAACAAAATTAGCCGTCTTGAGAATGCAAAGGAAATTTGGGACACTTTGATTGATATGCACGAAGGTACCGAATCTGTCAAGGAATCCAAGTTGGATGTGCTCCAAAGTCAGCTTGACAAGTTCAAAATGAAGGATGGTGAAGGTGTCGCTGAAATGTACTCTAGGCTTGCTCTTATTACAAATGAGATTGCCGGCTTAGAGAGTGAAGAGATGACCGACATATTCATCATCAAGAAGATCCTAAGAGCATTGGATGGAAAGTATGATACCATTTGCACATTGATCCAAATGATGCCAAACTACAAAGATCTCAAGCCAACGGAAGTCATTGGAAGGATTGTTGCTCATGAGATGTCACTCAAGGATAAGGAGGAACTTCACAACAAGTCAAGTGGTGCTTACAAAGCCTCAAGTGAAGCCCCCACATCATCAAGTGAGAAACAAACCTTCAATGAAGAATTGAGCTTAATGGTGAAGAACTTCAACAAATTCTACAAGAGTAGAAGCAAAGAAAGAAGCTCCAAGTCAAGGTCTTACCATGACAAAAGATCTTCTAGTCGAGAGCGCAATTGCTACAATTGTGGGAGGCCTGGACACTATTCCAATGAGTGTACGGTACCCTACAAAAGAAGAGAAGATTCTCCAAAAAGAAGAAGTAGAAGAGAAGAATCACCACCAAGAGAGAGGAGGAGTAGAGATGATCGTTATGAACGAAGATCCTCACGGAGAAGCAAAGATTCAGAAAGGAAGGACAAGTCATCAAGGAGATACACAAAACGAAGACATCAAGCTCATGTTGGTGAATGGGTTTCCAGCTCTGACTCCGACAAACACTCCGAGAGAAACTATCACTCCGACTCCGAATATACTCAAGATGAAGGTGTTGCCGGTCTAGCACTTGTGTCAACCAACTCCTACGACATATTTGATTCACCAAATGAAGGAATTGGAAGATGCTTCATGGCCAACGGTCCAAAGGTAACACATCCTGAGTATGTTGATTTCAATAGTGATGAAGATGACTTGCTTGTGGATGATGATTTACTTGTTGACAACTCTAGTGATGAATACTATGATGAAACGTCAATTAATCATGCTAAACAAGATAAAACGAATGACAATGATAAGGAGAAGATTGAGCTTCTAACTAAAGAACTAAACACTCTTAAGTTAGCTCATGAAACTATCTTCGAAAATCGTCGAGAACTTTTAAGGGCTCATGAGAAGTTACGCTTTGAAAAGCTCAATCTTGAGCAAGAGCATGAGTTCTTAAAAGCAATCAATGATGATCTCCGTAAGAAAAGTTCTTCTTACATTGCCAAGCGTTTACTCCTATCTACTTACATGCCTCAAGTCAAGTCTAGTAACAAGTACAAGAAAGATACTTCCTCTAGTAGTAACAATAACAATGTCAAATCCAATATTGTTGCTTCTAGTAGTTCTCTTGATTCCACTAATGATTCTGTTAGCCAAGTTACACTTGATCAAGAAAATAGCTTATTGAAGGGAATTATAGAGAAAGGTGTTTACAAGAGCCTTGCCGGGAGTAAGCAATTCGAGGAAATTGTACACAAGCAAGGAAGGCACCGGAAGAATCAAGGTGTTGGTTTTGAACGAAAGTTCAATGCCAATGGAGTTGAGTGGGAAGAATATCAATACCCCAAGACGAAGTTTGTTCCTCAACAAGTGAAGTATGATCCTACTTCCTTCAAGGGAACACAAGCTCAAGATGATCTTCCACCACAAGACCATAAAGGCAAGGACAAGCTTCAAGAAGAGATTGATGCATTTGAAGAAGCACCTAAGGTCTCGGTCAAGTGGATTCCCAAGACTACGTCAAGTTCTACTTCATCAAGTACAACTACAACTCCAAGGATTCCCATCAAGATGATGTGGATCCCGAAGAAGAAGAACTAGAGAGTTCTTGAGGGTGACTCCGCCAACATTCTTCACTCATATTATTATGGCAAGGACAAGTGCAATCAACCTCCACATCTTGCACTAGTTCAAGGAGTCACAAACCCTCATGTTGGTAAGGCAAGGAACAAGGTAACCTAATGTTTTCATGGACATCATCTTGTGTGTGCATCACTCTATGTCTATGGATATTCTTGTTTGTTCCTTGTGGGACTAACCCATGTAGGTATGTTGAAAGTGCAACTCACTCCAATGGATTGCTCCAAATGATCTACATCAACATTGAGCATCCACATCTTCAACACCTACATGAAGTCATCATCGACAAAACCCAAGGTTAGTTCATCCCTCTAAAAGGGGATCTCACATCTAGGGGGAGCTTAACTCTAAGACTTGAGTCAAAGCAACTGTAATGGTGTGAACACATCAATGCATTATGTAAAAGTGGTAACCCCACTTGGGCTTAAACGATGAGTATGACCTATGATCAAATGTTTATCATTTGACTCCTAAGTCAATATACTCATATATAGATGACCTAGTCATCGCCAATTGTTTGATAGATGCTAGAATTGGTTGTGCATGCTTTGCTACATATTTCTTTTGCCATCTTATTGTGTGAGCATGTTGGTGCATATTTTACTCATTTAAGGACATCCACTTGTTGTTTTGATTGTTTGGTTCTTCCTTCTTTTGGCCAAGTGGATGGACAAGAATGCCTAAGAACTTTCTCTAGCTATCTATGCTTTTCTCGTCTCAAACTCTATTCATGCTACATCACAAAATTTGATCAAGTCAGATTCGAACCACTCTGTGTGAGGAGCACTCGGAGTCCCCGATTCGTCATAGACTTAAACTTCCAAAACTTCTTTGTGATTCTCGGTCTACCGATTCCTCCATTTCGGTCCAACCGAGATCACTAAGACAATCTAGGTTTTCAATCTCGGTGCAACCGATTTGAACTTTTCGGTCACACCGAGTTGCTATAACTGAACATAGTTATGCATCTCGGTGCCACCGAGTTGTTCCACTCGGTCACACCGACAGGGTCGGGCTATATATAGTCACGGGCAAAATTTGAAAATTTCTCCGAAACCCTTCGCCCGTGCAATAGCTCGCTCTGCCTCCAAGGTCTCCGGATCGTCTCCTCGTCGCCAGCAGCCTCCTGTCGCTGGTCTCCGCCGCCGTCAACGGAATTCAACCCCGCCATTGCCGCCGTAGCGAGTTCATCGCCAAGCTAGGGTATGGATTGATCACTGTGCTATCCTTGTCCGATTCCTAGCACATTGTGTTCTTATTGATTCTTGCCACGATTGAAACACTCCGATCCAATCCGTAGATTAGATGAGATTTGAAAATTTAGGGTTAGTTTCCACCGAAACCATCTTGGACCCACCGAGTTGAAAAACTCGGTCCCATCGATTTGGCTTATGCCATTGCGCTAGTAACTCTCGGTCTGACCGAGAATTGCTAATCGGTGCGACCGATTTTAGGACTTTGTGAAACCCTAGCAGTCTCGGTGCCACCGAACTGTGATTCGGTCCAACCGAGTTCATCAGTTTAGGTTCCAAAACTGCTTCGGTATCACCGAGTTTGAAAATCGGTTGATCCGAAATGCTTTCTGTGGAAAACTAAAACTGAATTTTTTGAATCATTCTTTTGCAAAAATCTCTGCATTTTGTGATGCTCATCCACTCCATCTCATCTATAACTCTTTATAGGGTCAGCAGTCAGAGTTTGCAGCATGTCAGACCAGAGTGACAGTCAGAATAGGTCAGAAGGGCAGATGCAAATGAGTGAGGGCACTAGTCCCTCCAGCACTTCAGATGAAGGCATCAGGAGCACTCCTAGCAACCTGCCTAAGGCTGCTACCAGGCAAAGGAAGAAGAGAACTTCAGACTATGAAGATGAGGATTACAGAGCTGAAGAGGATGAAGCTACTTCCAAGAAGGTAGTGCACAAGAAGGTGCTTAGTTCAACTGCAGTAAAGCCAGGCATGAAGATCAAAAGGCCTGCAGGGAGACAACCAATGTCCAAAGCCAAGCATCAACTCAACTGCCTGAGATGCCTGAAGAGCCAGCTGCTGAAGGAAAGAAAAGGAAGGAAAGGGTCAAGAAGACCATGGCCAGAGTTGTTGGGCAACCTTCCATGATGGAAGAAGAAGAGCTTGCTGCACCAGCACCAAAGGCACCAAAGCTTATGGGAGATGCTATTAGATCAGGGGCTGCAACATCTAAGCCCAAGGAAGCACCCAAAGCTGCCCCCAAGGCCAAGTCTGCACCAAAGAGGAATACCAGGAGTATTCCAGCTGCTGAGAAGAACAAGGCCCCAGTGCCTGAGGTTGCTGAGGAGGAAGATGAAGAAGGACAAGTTCTGAGGAAGCTCAAGCCCAAGATACCAGACCATAATGATGCCCATCCTGTAGCTGAGGACATGAACATCAGAAAAGCTTCAGGGTTGAGGCTATGGAGGATGACAGATCCATATGCCACAAGGAGAAGAACTGATGTTGATTACAGGTTCCATACAAAGGAACATCAGGCTTCTATGAGACAATCTTGTTGGACAAAAAGCCCATTGTGTGTGATATGAGGTGGGTCGACTGGACCTACATGAAGGAAAATGAAGAACACTATCCAGGAGTACAAGACAGTTTTGTTGCTTGTGGAGTTGCAGATTTTGTTGGGCAGAAGCTCACCAACTGGAATGATGAACTCATTATGCAATTCTACTCCATAGCACACTTCTATCCAGATGGAAGGATAGTTTGGATGTCTAAAGGTACAAGGTACCAGTCAACTGTTGAGGAGTGGGCAAAACTGATAAATGCCCCAAAGGAAAATGATGATGACCTGGATGTATATGCCAAGAAGAAAATGGGACATAATACCATGGCTCATATGTACTCCCTCCGTCCGGAAATACTTGTCATCAAAATGGATAAAAGGGGATGCATCTAGATGTATTTTAGTTCTAGATACATCTCTTTATCCATTTTGATGACAAGTATTTTCGGACGGAGGGAGTACAAGGAGATCCCAGACAAAGCCCTAGAGACTTTCTCTTTTGGATCAGTCCACTTTCTTATGTCAGGGCTGCCTACAATCAACTGGATCCTAAGGCACACTCTATTGCCTAAGTCTGGTGACCACAACATGATTAGAGGGCATGCAATCAACATGTTGCATTTGTTTGATGTGCCTCAGAAATTCAAGGTCATGAGCCTTATAGTAGAAACTATTAAGAGGACTGCAGCAGATCATAAGAGGAGTTGTGGATATGCCCCTCAGATTCAGGAGTTGATTAACTCAAAGATGGGCACATGCAAATATCTATTGGATAGGGAACATTTTCCTCTCTATCCAGACTTTGAGGACAATGAGGTTGTCATGAATGAAGATGAACCATCATCAGTTCAAGATCAAGAGAAGAAGGAGAAGGCAAGGAAGGAGAAGGCTGCCAAGATGCCAACTCAAGAGGAGGCATCTGAGTATTTCTTGAAGAACAAGTAGGAGCAGCTTGGTTATTTGATAGCATCAACACTGAGGATTGAGAAGGGGTTGGCCACCTTAACTCAGAATCAGGAGAGCTTGGAAAGAATCATGGAACAAAAATTCTATGATCTTGATGTCAAGGTAACTGAGATTCAGTCAGTTGTGGAGCAGCTGCAGGATGACATGCAGGAGAGGAAGGGCAAGACTACCACTAATGTATTTGCCAGAGTGCCTAGAGTTCAGAGGTCAGCTGCAGTGCCAGTGACAGACACTAGAGCAACATCATCTGCACCAGCCACAGCTCCTACAGCTCCAGTGCAACCAGCTCCAGCACCAACTCCTCCAGCTCTGTCTACATCAACTGAAGCCTTCATCCTTGGAGTTATCCGGACACCACCAACTGAAGATCAAGCCTGAGAGTCGATCTAACACTATGCATTTTCTATGAACTTTTTGGTAACTTGTTGCCAAAGGGGGAGAAAAATGTATAGATCATAGGCTTCGAGAGAGAGAGAGAGAGTGTTGCTTTTGTTCTCTCTTGCTTTGGTGGTTTTAAACTTGTTTGTTTTTTGATTGCTTGAGATACTATGCTATTCTTGTGAGACATTGATGATCATGTGTTTGATCATAAGCTACACTTATGCATGTTTGATCATATTATCCTATCTATCCTATGTGATCATTCACTTTGCTTGGTGATGAGTGCATGTATTTAATCTTTATCATTTTGAGCGCTCCACCAAGATGTATGTGACATGGAAGAGTAACCCATGAGCCTAATTCCTTGTGCATTTGCAGTCCAAAGCAAATCTTAAACTATGCACAAATTTAGGGGGAGCTCTTGCTTATCACATACTTCTCAAAGCGACGATGTTTTTCAATCTTATTATCATTTGTCGAAGCTTTGATCTATATGTTGTCATAAATTACCAAAAAGGGAGAGATTGAAAGTGCAACTATCCTTAGGTGGTTTTGGTAATTCATAACAACATATAGCTCATTGAGCTAATGCTATTCCAAGACTAATATTTCAGGAAAGCTCAATGAATGGCATGGCATGGATGATGAAAGTGGATCCCTCAAAATACTAAGGACAAAGGATTGGCTCAAGCTCATTAGCTCAAGACTCTTCATTTTATATTTTAGTGATCCAAGATCATATTGAGTCTATAGGAAAAGCCAATACTATCAAGGAGGGATGAGGTGTTGCTTAATGAGCCTCTTGCTTCATGTGCTTAGTGATATGCTCCAAAACCCTCAGCTACTTTCTCACATCCACAAATGACCTAAACCCAAAGCCAAAATCGGTCACACCGATTCTTCCTATCCGGCGCCACCTAGTTCAAATGTCATGGCCACTGCCACAAACCCTAGGCAAATCGGTTCTACCGATAGGGATCTCGGTCTCACCGAGATGGGATTGTAATCTCTCTGTTTCCCTTCGTAACGTTTCGGTCAAACTGAAGTGAGCGATCGGTCCCACCAAGATTGCAATGTAAACTCTCTGTTTCCCTTTTGTAACATTTCGGTCTCACCAAAAAGAGCAAATCGGTCCCACCGAGTTTACCTGACAAACTCTCTGGAAAGCTTATTACCAAAATCGGTCTCACCGAGTTTGTGTAATCGGTCTTACCGAGATTACGTTATGCCCTAACCCTAACCGAATCGGTCTCACCGAGTTGCATGTCAGTCCCACCGAAAATCACTAACGGTCACTAGGTTTACTAAATCGGTCCGACCGAGTCTGTTGAATCGGTCCCACCGAGTGTGGTAAATTGTGTGTAACGGTTAGATTTTATGTGGAGGCTATATATACCCCTCCACCTCCTCTTCATTCGTGGAGAGAGCCATCAGACTAAACCTACACTTCCAACTTACCATTTCTGAGAAAGAACCACCTACTCATGTGTTGAGGCCAAGATATTCCATTCCTACCATATGAATCTTGATCTCTAGCCTTCCCCAAGTTGCTTTCCACTCAAATCTTCTTTCCACCAGATCCAAATCCTATGAGAGAGAGTTGAGTGTTGGGAAGACTATCATTTGAAGCACAAGAGCAAGGAGTTCATCATCAATGCACCATTTGTTACTTCTTGGAGAGTGGTGTCTCCTAGATTGGCTAGGTGTCACTTGGGAGCCTCCGACAAGATTGTGGAGTTGAACCAAGGAGTTTGTAAGGGCAAGGAGATCGCCTACTTCGTGAAGATCTACCGCTAGTGAGGCAAGTCCTTCGTGGGCGATGGCCATGGTGGGATAGACAAGGTTGCTTCTTCGTGGACCCTTCTTGGGTGGAGCCCTCCGTGGACTCGCGCAACCGTTACCCTTCGTGGGTTGAAGTCTCCATCAACGTGGATGTACGATAGCACCACCTATCGGAACCACGCCAAAAACATCCATGTCTCCAACTGCGTTTGAATCCTCCAAACCCTTCCCTTTACTTTCTTGCAAGTTGCATGCTTTAATTTCCGCTACCTATATACTCTTTGCATGCTTGCTTGAATAGTGTGATGATTGCTTGACTTGTCCTAAGAAAGCTAAAATCTGCCAAACTCTAAAATTGGGAAAAGGTTAAGTTTTTAATTGGTCAAGTAGTCTAATCACGCCCCCTCTAGACATACTTCAAGGTCCTACAGTGTGTGTGTGTGTGGGGGGTCTTTCTAGTCCGCATTCATATATACACCATCTATAGGTCTCTCTCGCACACTATGTATGATACTCTAGCTAGTCCAAGCTAGATATCTTGGGTGCACTCATCGTACGCACACAAATTCCTTGGCTCTTTGCCCGTAACTCTATCACGCACCACTATGTCGTCTCGGAGCTCTTCCCCCCTCTCTCAAACTCTCCATCCACCTGGGTCACACATACACATGCATATCTCACTTGCACTCAATAGGCCCATCTAAAACTCTATCTCTCTCCATCGTTCTCTCTCCATATCACATGCACACACACACACACAATCTCATGCCCAGCTAGCCAAGTATGATGGTCTCTCACTTAATTGTAGGCACACGCAGTCCCCCGTATATGTATATGACTAGCTAATCTTAGTCTCCATCACAAACATGTGCATGGTCTATCTCGATTTCTCTCGGGGCATCTTTCTATCGCGCACGCACTCCCTCGATCTCCCACCCATATAGTCCCCTCACGATCTCGAGGGGATCTCTCTATCACAAACACACCCTCTCTCCCTCCCCATGCGTCCATGCCATCCATGTGTCCCTCTCGACCTTTTTTCCTTGTTGGCCAGACCTCTATTGGACATGTGCTACAGGGGTGTCTCTCTCCGTTGCAAACAATCACACACTAGCTATCTTCGTGTATCTCCTCGCCTCGCTTTTCCATCTCGGAGATGCATGCGTGATATGTTCGCATAAGAAACGAAAAAACACACACTCTCTCTAATTTATTGTTTGTTGTCACTTTCTCTTTCACACACATACTCTTTTTGCACACTTACTCATTCTCCTTCACACGCACTTGATCTGTCTCGACTGAGGCACTCACCTCCGTCCATAGCACATAGATTTATTGAAAAGTCAAACATCACAAAGTTTGACCATGTACGTGGAGAAAAAGAATTACATCTAGTACGGCAAACATATACCATTAGATTCACCATGATATGTAGTTTTGTATGATGTATATTTGGTATTGTAGATATAAATAACATTTGCGTAAACCGGATCAAAGTTTCCAAAGTTTGACTTCTAAAAAATTTACATGCACTGCATTATCGAGTGGATGGAATATCTTTTTCCCCCTCTCAGCTATCTGACGCACTACTCAGCATTATCGGGGCTCCTCAATCTCTCTCAAAGTTTATTGGTCAGTTTGGTTCGTGACCTGACCCTCATGCCTTGATGGTCGGTACTGCCTGGTGTGGACGTGAGATGTAAAATATTTCTGCCTGGCTAGGCTTGTGTGGTGCTGAAGCGTTTGGTTCATGCCTGGGCCAGGCAAAGCATCAACGTCCCATCAATCAATCCATGCATCAATTATTTAATGCTAATATCCATCCATGTTGCTGTTAGCCTCATGGACGCACGACCAGGCACGACCAGGCATTCGAAATCGGTCGCTTGGGCCAGGCTACTTGCAGTGTCTGGAGTTCAGCCAGGCTAATTAAAGTGCAAGGGAAGCCAGCCCAGGCGGGCTTTCTTTTTCACAGGGTAGCAACCAAACAAGCGTGCATGAAATCCAGTCACAACCCCAGGCCACGCAAAAGATGCTCACGACGCAAGCAAAACGGGCCTTATATCTCCGTGGTTCACACATACACATGTCTCGCTCGCGCTATACATATAGACCCATCCAACACTCTCCGCCCTTGTTCTCTCTCCATGTGACACGCACCCCCCTAAGTACCATAATGCCTCACTCCATCATAGGCTCTGTTTGGATCCATGGGTTAGAGTTAGTTAGAGTTAGTTTGGGTTAGTTTGGAGTCAACTAACCCAAAAAGATACAAACAGGAGGGTTAGTTTAGGTTAGATGCATCTAACCCATCCAAAAAAACTAACCCATCCAAAAGGTGCTTATTTGGGTTAGTTCTTCTCGGGACCACTAATAAACACTTTTTTCTCCCGCTCTCCCTGCAGCAGATCCCTCCCCACTTCCTCGAAGCTTCTCGTCCTCTCCCTCCCTCCCTCTCGCACCGCCCATGAAGGTGCCTCGCCGTATTCGCGCTCCATCTAACCCTGCCATCCAAACACCTCTTTACTTAGAGCTAGTTCAGGGTTAGAATCTAACTCTAACCTCTAACTGAGTTAGAGTATCCAAACAGGGCCATAGGCGCAAGCACTCCCCCCTCCTAAGTATGATTATCTCTTACTAGCCATCAGGAACACACGTATTGTCTCCTTCCACCCATACGTCTATCTCGATATCTCTCGGGGCATCTTCTATAGCGCACACACACCTTGTCACTCGATCTCCCACCCATGTAGTCCCACCACGATATCCAGGGGATCTCTCTATGACAAACATACACTCTCTCCTCCCCATGTCTGCATTTTCTCCGTACGTCTCTCTCGACCTCTCTCCCTTATTTGTCAGACCCCTCTTGGCCACGTGCTAGGGGTCTTCCTCTCTCGGTTCCAAACAACCACACACTATCTCCTCACCTTGCCTCCGTTGTCGAAGATGCATGTGTGATATGTTTGCATAAGACACGCACGATTTTTCTCCACTTTTATCGTGTGTTGTCCATGTCTCTTTCACACACGCACACACACTTTTTTCACTCTCTCTCTCTCGTCAGGGACTCTGTCACGTCCATAAGCATATGGATGTTTTGAAAAGTCAAACCTCAGAAAAGTTTGACTAGGTATATGTGGAGAAAAACATTTACATCTGGAATGATCATTAGATTCATCACAACATGTACTTACTTCATACTATCATTTATCTTTGGTATTGCCGATATAAGTAATTTCTTTATAAACTTGGTCAAAGTTTCAAAAGTTTGACTTTAAAAAATGTTGTAACTACATTATCGAACGGAGGGAGTAGCTCTTTCTCTCTCTCTCTGCTATCTCTCACGGGCCTCCCCTCTCACTCGAACTCTCTATACCAACGGATTATACGCTCACTGTGTCAGCGTATAGCTCTGTATATTGTTTAGTTGACCAGTCAACCAATCCACATGCTGCGTTGTCAGCTCATGTTCTGTATCTTGGTGTGCTGGCCCTTGTGGCAGTGGGTGAAAATAAGTAAATTAGAGGCCCATCTGACACGTGGTGAAGGAAACAAAGTTGAAACCACTCGGGGTAGCACCCTACACGCTAGTAAATTGAGGGCGCATTGAGGACAAACTTCTTGCGCGCGAAGGACGCACTCGCGCACAATTCACCACTACGCGGCGGCATGCACAGAAGGACGCACTTGCGCATACCCAGCACACAACACACACCAGCACACGTGTACACCAGCGTCGCCGCCGGTTGAGATGGACGGCGAGGCAGCCAACAAGCGGAGGCTGCTTGAGCCAAAACCGCATCCGGCGAGCCTGGACTTCATCAGGACCCTCCCCGACGACATGCTGCTCGTCATCATCGGCCTCCTCCTCACCAAATCTGCCGTGCGTACCGCCCTGCTCTCCCGGCGGTGGCGCCCCCTCTGGCGCTGCGTCCCCCTCAACCTCACCGTCGACAGATGCCTGTGCGATGGGGATTGCAAACGCATGGCCGCAGTCTCCAAGATCCTTTCATCGCACCCTGGGCCAGCCAGACGCCTTGACATCCGCATGTTCAGTACCAACTGCAAGGTCCAACCCAAGTTTGATGAGTGGTTCTTATCCCCTGCCCTAGATCACCTCGAGGAGCTCAGCTTAGAAGCTGGACGATGTGGCTCTCTGCCGCCGTCCGCGCTCCGCCTCACGCCAACGCTGCGCCGCGCCAGCTTCAGCTCCTGCTATCTTCCCCAGATTAATGTTGCGCCCGCCCTTCTTCTCCCTCAACTCAAGCAGCTCGACCTCTTCGATGTTGTCATCTCGAAGAAGGCTATGGAAAACCTGCTCCGCAGTTGTACTGCGCTCGAGTACCTTTGTCTTGAGCAGATCCACAGGTTCATTAGCCTCCACATCGCCTCGACGAATCTCCGATGGATTTATGTGTCTTGCTGGCCCCACAACAAGAGAACAATTGGGAAGAGATCACTCCAGCTGTTCAATGTTATGGTCATTGAGAATGTGCCTTTCCTTGAGAGATTGCTTGTATCGGATCTAGAAGGTCCAACAAAAATTAGGGTCATTGACGCGCCGAAATTGACAACGTTGGTGTACTCGTCTGCCAAATTCTCCGAACTCTTTATTGGATCCGTAATCGTTAAGGTACAACACTCATCTTCTTCTCCGTATTCTTGAAATTCACATTTTTAAATTTCTTCTTGATGTATTTACGATCGTCTTCCAGAAAATGATTCCCACAAGCTTGACCCAGTCCATGCGCACAGTGAAGATCTTAGCACTAAAATCTATCGGCCCCAATCTGGATCAAGTTGTTGGATTCCTTACATGCTTTCCATGCACGGAGAAGCTACTCATCGAGGTGAAACTTCTTTCCTATTAGTAAATGGTAATCACAAGTAGCTCAATTTTTTCGTAATTTTCCCAAATTACGATGACAAGTGTAGTGTTCAAAAGTGCATCTACGCACTGCACCGAAAGAAATGTTTTTAGTATTTTTTCTCACGTGATCACCTGCATCATTTTTATGCTGTACTACTATAGTACCCTAGGCTAGTCATAGTGTAAAGTAACTTAGACTACTCCAGTAACTCTATGGTTACCCTAAGAGCAAGTACTACCTCCGTCCTGGTTTACTCTTCCAATTTTGTAGTATCAAAATTTGACCATAGATTTAACTGACAAAAAGTTAATGCATGTCACTAAGAACTATATCGTTGGATTCGTATTTGAACATAATTTCAAATGGTGTAATTTTTAGTGACATGCATTGGCATTTTCTTAGGTAAATCTATGGTCAAAATTTTATATAAATACGAGGTAGTATTCCCTCCGTCCCAAAATTCTTGTCTTACATTTGTTTAGATACGGATGTATCTAACACTAAAATGTAACTAGATACATCCGTATTTAGACAAATTTAAGACAAGAATTTTGGGACGGAGGGAGTACAAAAGTGGGCTATGTAGGCCAAAACATGTGCCAAATTCACTTGTGATGCATTCGGCATCGATGCCCCTCCATTGTTCACCTGGTGCCCCAATCTGGAGCACCTACTTTGCTCCGGTGCCAAATTAACTCACGCAATGAAAAAAACACTGCGTGGGAGAGAGAGAGGACTAAGGCAATAAAAAAACACTTGTTTGGGAGAGTGAGAGGCTGGTGTAGTTGGTTTGATTGATTTGTTTATACATGTGGGTCTGTGTGCACAGCGGTGCCAACTCTCTCACATCGTGAGAGTGGTGCCAAAATCTTTTGATTTGACATCGATGCGTATTATGTGGCGTACTTTTGCGAAATATGGCATCGGACACATAGTGGAAGGCAACAAATGCCCAAGCTCTTCAGTGCTCCTAGTTAAATGAGAGGAAACAGAAACAAAGAGAGAGAGAGAGAGAGAGAGAGAGAGAGAGAGGGAGAGAGAGAGAGAGAGAGTGAAAAAATATCACTAGCCAGCCAACCCTATCGTATGAGCGAATGATATTGGTACCTCTTGATGACACAACAATCGTATGCAGCCAGTTGCTCTAATATGTTCTCTTCTTTTGCAGATAAAAAAAGACCCAAAAGTGAAAAATGTGCTGCACTATAACTATCTCATCGAATGCCTTGATCTCCATCTTACAAAAATTAATTTGATCGACTACCGAGGCAGCACATCTGAGATTAAATTGGCCAGGTTCTTTGTTCTGGAGGCAAGTGTGCTCAAGGTAATGAGGTTTGGCGTTCTCTGGCACAACAATGAATGGCGTGCTGATCACCGCAAGCGTCTAAGCCTAAATGACAAAGTCTCCGCAGAAGCTGAATTTGTTTTTGAAACATCAAGTGGCCAGAGACTCGAAAACTTATTTGCCCATTAGTGACTTGTCAGGGCAGTGGATTTTAGTTTGTACGATAGCGCTGCATCCACCTAAAGTAACGAAAGTTCTTACGTGAACTTCCTAGTAATTCCCTCTTCCTAGGTGCAACATTACTCCTAACATTTGTCATATCAGTTTGAAACTTGTAATATCTCCGTGTCCTATTCCTGCGTTTTCAAAATCCTGCGAATCAAACAGGTCCTGAGTTGGTGATGATGTTGTGCCTCCCATCTTTCACCAGTAGCCGCCGGATCTAGATCTGACGCATACAAACCAAGCTTCTCCATTTTTGCAAAAAGATGCCCGCACTTGTTCCCTATTTACAAACAACTCCTTGTCTCTCACAATCAGCCTTATCTCCTCCCCACCACATCTAGAAGGCCGTGGAAAAATCTGGCGCGATGGCCGCTGCCGCAGCAGTCCACCCCCAATCTTGGTGTTCCGTGCAATGCACGGGCATCTACGCACGGGAAATTATGTCGAATAGGGCTAGTTGTAAGCAGGCTAGCTCTACAACCATGATGATAGTGACTGCAGACGGTGAGGCTGACTATGGTATGCCGAACACGGCGCCTATACTCAGGTGTCATCTCCGGCGCATGGTCTTGTCACTTCACTATGAGGAGCAGCATGTAATAATTTGACCAACGGGTAGTACAGTGCTAGTACTCCTAGGAGTACTACATTGGTAGTACTACTACTAGTACTAGTAGCACCACCATCTGGATTTAGGAGTACTACCACGTCCATCTGGATTTTAGTATTTGACTAGCAATATCTAGTAATGCATGTCACAAAAAATGTACTACTCCCTCTGTAAATAAATACATGGTGTTTTATTCCTATCGGCGAGAGAACTTAATGTTTTCTTGCTAACTAGAGTCTTAATAGGATTACATGCAATGAACTAAACACTGCATGGCATGTTTGGTAGTCTCAAGTCATTGAAAGCATGCACGGCCCACATGTCTCATTGGTTGATATGTCATGAAATAAGAAACAAGGAGGGAGTTAATGCCCCGTGCCTAAGTGTTTTGGGATTATTTGGTTTTTGTAATGTGACTTACACAACATTTTTGTTTACATGCATTAACATTTTATTAGTTAAATCAAAGGTCAAAACTTGGCGCAAAATGCAAAGGGGACCAATAAACCAGTAAACATCAAACTTCTCTCGTTTGGCCCCAACTAGAGGTCTGGTGAGATGACTATACTGCACCGGCACGGAGGGGGGCGCAACTTCATTGACTTACGACAACTGCCTTTGGGTGAATGACACGTGGGCCCAGGGGGTGGCTGGCCCACCTATCATACAGCCAAAGGCAGGTGCAGTAGAGGGCCGAGGAGTAGTATGAAATCCTACGCACCTACGCACGCTAACCAAGGGCAAGAGTGATCACTCAAATCGCAAGATCAGTTGACTAGTAGAAGCTAAGCTAGACCCACGGAGGCGATGAGCGCGAGCATCAGCCGGCTGTGCCAGATGGTCCACGACGCCGGCCTGCGGCCCGGCAACGAGGAACGTCTCCAGGTAGTATTGCTTGAGGCCGGCAGGGCGAGGGGCCGTTTGGACGACAGCTTCGTCTCCTTGTTCGATGAGGTCCTCATTGGTTTCCTCGACAAGTTCACCGTCGTCAAGAAGCTCGCGGACGACTTTGATGTAAGCCTTCAGCCGACGTGCCCTGGCTCTGCGATGCCCGCCACCCTCAACAGCCACTACGGTGACAACCTCTTCGACGCACTGGTGGCCCTGCGACTGCCCGCCGTCGCGCCGGAGAATATCCACCTTGAGGTCGCGCTCGCCACGCAGCGCCTGGTGCAGCAAGACACCATGGACATAATCACCCATGTCTACGCGCATGCAAGAGGAGGACAATAGGATGCTGGCCATCTTGGACCGCAAGGCAACCTTGGACGCACTATTCAGAAGCACGTTGAGCTCGCCGCCAATGCCGCTTCTCCTCACACATCGGTTGGTGACCCGGCGCACTAGGGCGTGAGGATGTCGTTGATGGATCCGTATGTATTTTTATCTTTCCGTCAAATCCATGTAGTAGTATATGATACTACAGTAATTATCTTACCTTTCGCATCAACTTCGTAATTTTCGTACGTACACCATGCATGAACGGCGCCGGAACCAAACTTCTCATTACTCTAGGCAAAATCATTATTTTCTATCTATTGATCGCGCCATGGAGCAGAACCAAATTTTACAAGTTACGAGTTCAAAAGGAAAAGCCTGCCGTGTTCGCGTCGCACCCCCACACGGTTGGTCCGACATGCCGCTCAAGGGGGAATGCGTGCGGTGTTGCATTTTCACTTACAAGTGGGACCGTAGTTGAGCAAACCGACTATCGGCAAACCCCCACCCCGCCCACCGCGCGATGGCTGAGAAAACAGGAGGGAGAAGAGATGGCTGTAGCACGGACTCCAAGAAAATTGGTGTTAGATGGGACTCGTGTGGGTGGCGTGTGCCGTAGTGCTAGACGTGAATGCTAGTTATGGCCCATGCCACCCCACTATATCGAGCCTATATCGAGGTACAGTACGTAGAACAAATTTCCTGCAGTCCGTGCTCAGCACTCCTCTATCTCTCTTCTCAGCCAGCCAGTGGACGCGTGGAGACCATCGTCTGTTTGCTCACATGCGGTCCCACATGTCAGTGAAAACACAAGCGGACCCACTGAACCTGCACATCTTTCACCTCGATGTGCTGGTGATGAAAAACAAATCCAAGAAAGATCTTCGGTGGCCGCTTTTGGAGTTACTCAAGAGTAGTAAGATTCTATTTATAGTTTAACCCAAGATGCACATCTCGTGGCTTCAACTTATCAACTACCACTCTATTTTCTTTCATGACACGACCTGGATGCTGGATGTCCCACGTGTCGGCAAAAGGGGGAAGAACCCGACCAAATCTTCGGTTGTGCTCTCGGATTAGACTAGTTGTGCTAACTTAAATTTTTTATTGTGTACTCCCTCCGTTCCAAAATACTTGACTTACATTTGTCCAAAAATGGATGTGCCTATATACTAAAACATGTCTAGATACATATATATTTTGACAAATAGAAGGCATGTATTGTGCAACGGAGGGAGTAGAATGGATGCAAGTTTTTGTATTGGGAAGAAGAGTACATCCATATATAGATAGAGCGCAATTTATTAGATGCTCTATCACTTTTAGCTAGCACAGAGGCTATAGATGAGATTAGTGCACTTGTTGATACTCCTACTTGGTATGCGTGTTGCTGCTTAGACACAGAGAAAAACGGACCGGAGGGAGTACTAGAATAGAGGCTAGACATGAGACTAGATGCAAGGAAGCAACGTCTACTTCTTTACACTCGAAGAAGAAAGAAGCACGTAAGATCGAGCCTCCGCAGATCAACAATGAATGCATCAAGAAGGCACTAATCCAACTTACAGGAGTAGTAAAATGTATTCTTGTGGTTCTTGTTTTCTTTGGTCTTGCTTTTCTAGTCAAAATTATCATTGGAGTTCGTGCAAAACGGAGGTCCGTTTGGGGTCGTGTGTTGCAGTCGGCCTTACAAGTGGGACCGCAGTTAAGGAAACCGACTATCGGCAAACCCCCACCTCGCTCGCCGCGCGATGGCTGAGTTAGAGAAACGATGAGGTTGAAGAGATTGCTCTAGCAGGGACTCCAAGAAATATGATGTCAGATGGAAGTCATGTTGGTGGCGTGTGCCGTACTCCTGGACGTGAATGCTTGTTCTGGCCCATGCCACCCTACTACTACTACTACTACTTAGTACTATATAGTACTACTAGTATCGAGGATTCTAGGTGCTGGTTACGTAGTACAGTATGGCTACAGTAAAAACACCCGCACGACGCGCAAAGCATGTGAAGCTAGTACAAATAGTGTACTACTATTGTTGATTGGCCCCATCCGATAACCTGTTGCAATGCAGGTACAATTATGTATTTGGAAAATATATTTTTTGCCTCGTCGCACCACTCACTCAGAGAAGCAACTCAAAAGCCATTCATAAATTTAGTAAGTTTATCATAGGCATATCATTTTATTACATACAACAGGTCATCAACCCACATCGACAACGAGGATACATTATAAATACTAAAGTTTTCACCACACAACAAATAACAACCAATGAAATGAACTTCAACTGAACCATTCCTCGGTGTTGGAAATGCTTGCTTTGAACCACAAGTGATTCTCTGGGATGGGCCATCCATTGTCGATCTGGAGACCAACGCAGGACTGATCATCCAGGCTGAAGCGGCCTACTATATCATTACCAGGGTAGGGAACCACCCAAATGTCCGAGGTATAGACACAATTGCTTCTCATAAATGGTAGTAACATTGTGTCAACAGCAGTTGGATCGCCTTTCACCATCATTGGATAGTTTTGTCCAAGGAAGAGCGAGTTTTCTCCAAGACTATCAATTATGTACCAGGGAGAAGGAGTTGGTGCTAGCACACTAGTATCCATCCCGAATACCATGCAACGGGTGTTGGAATAGGTCCGAAGAGTGCGACCATGGGAGACTACACCTGCTTCCTTAGCAGTAACATCATCAGTGGGCTGTATACACACGAGAAGAGGTGACCCATCGGAATTAGTTGCCAGGCGCCAAATAGTATATGGGTGCTGCTCGTCCTCATGCTCGTGATCATCACCATCATCATCCCCCCCTTGATTATAAAAATCTTCAAGTATAGGTGGTGGAATGTTCACAGGACCTTGGAAACACAAGAAGAAGGTTAATTAGTAAGGCTGGCCATAGTGGGGGTAACATACTACCTATGTCCTGGTTTATAGGTCCCTTTTATAGTTTGTGCCAAATTTTGACTAAAGATTTAACTAACAAAATGTTAGTGCATGTCAAGAAAAATTATCTCATTGGATTCGTATTTGAACATAGTTTTGAAAAATATAATGTTTGGTGACTTGCGTGAACATTTTCTTAGTTTAATCTATGATCAAAATTTGGCACAAAATACAATGGAGACCAATAAACCCGGACAGAGGTAGTAAGTAGTATCATGCACTTGGGACTCGCAAACATGCTTATGTGGCAGGCAATTAAGGAAGAGAGAGATGGTTATAGTAACATAGGTAGATACCGTAACATAATAAATGTGATGCTACTATGTGTCATGCATGGCAATAAATGAGACCACCTATGATACTAATCTAAGATACTATGCACTATAGAGGTAGTAACATAAACTAGTAACATATGCATGTTACTAGTCTAAGTTACTCCCCACTATGACCAGCCTTGCTAACCCGCATGCATGTGGATGAAACAATTATAATTACCGTGGGAGACAAATGTACCGAAACAACGAGGATGCCATGCAAAAACAGTGCCACGAGTGGTGGCAGCAAACACAACCCCCTCGTATTGAATTGCATCACAGTACTCATCCGTGTACAGAAACTGATTTTTGAGAAATATCCATCCAGTCAAACCACTGATGACGGCAACAAGCTTGTCGAAGATAGCAACAACTTCATAGTTGTTGTAATTCCAAGAGCGGCTGGGGACTCGAGAAATTGCTATCTTCTGTAGAAGACAGTCACCATGATTGTATTTGAACGTGCGTACAATATCGGCGTGCTCAACCTCTGGGCAGTCTGCTGAGATTTTTGGAAGTGGAACCCGGTCACGAGTGTACACATTCACAAGTTCCCACTCGCAGTTCGACCCAATGTAAACAACCCAATCTCCATTTGCGCCTGCCCAAGCCTTTCCCTCAAGCGATGGCATCTTAACATCATACGTATCATTATCAAGCGGCATCAACTTGCACAGGGCGAGGCCTCGGCGTGACGGCGCCAGTCATCAGGGTCAGGGCGAAGAAGGTAGGGAGATCAAACCACTCCTTGACTCTTGGGTTCCTTGTAATGATGTTATTAGTTGAGTCGAGAATGGGCTTGAACGAACCTGCCATGCTAGCCGAGGTGATGACGTCGCACCGATCAATGAGTTCCTCCACCACATCATCTTTCAGACCGGGGCAAGAATAACGGGGTCGTTTCCGTCCTGTTCCCTCCATGGAGAAGATGATCGAACAATGGCAGAAGAAAGGGTGAAGGGCTGAAGGAAAATGGAGGAGGGAGAGGAAGAGCGTGCGACAGCAGTTCCCAATCGATAGGAAATGCGAAGAGTTGGTGGACGGTTGCCAGTTTGCCACGGTTCACGAAGGGGCGCCTCGGCCTACACGTCGGTTCGGAAATACTCCTACTGCTCGCTGTCGTCTCACTGATATGTGGAACGGGACCACATGTCAACGAGACATGGTGTGTAACTTCTCGTGCAAAATGCGATCTGGCCGCGTTGGCCCGAGGTGCCGCATTAGTTATCGGCCTTTATTTTTGTAATGACACGTCGTTCAGTTTTGAAGCACGACTAACTGGTACTATACATAGAGAAAATATAAACTACTCTACCACTACTCCACCTCCAGTACTAGTAGTATAAAGAAGATATATAGGCTGGAGCTTCAGCGCTTTCTTGCCAAGGGCTGCCCACTTGCTTCTCACACTACCACCCTCTCTCCAGATCTAAAAAGACGGGCCCTCTCTCCCTCCTCACCGGTGGTCACAGATCCGCCGGGGAAGAAAAGGACGTGCAGCGTTGACGCACTCGTCGTCGACGAGCGAGGTCACGCACTGACGACAAGGCCGTCCTCTCAGGCCTAGCGCCTGCGCGGGATCGCTGCTGTAGTGTGTGCGGAGGACGACGACCATGAGCGAAGCCACTTCCCGCCGACCCTCAAGTATGCTACCTCTTTTCGAACCATACCCTTGTTCTATTGCCCCATCTGGCACGTCGTTGCATGTGGATCTTTTTCCACTCCACCATCTTCCCAATTTGCTATCCTCTGCTCTGCTGGCCACGCAGACGAAAACCATAATTTGCACTATTAAAGGAAATCCTACTTCATGCAGACTAATGCATGTCTGGGTTGAATAAGGAAAGGAAGGAAGACTGTACTGTCCAAGAGAGTAGGCATCGAACCCGCATCTAGGTTGAAAAGGGGAAAATCAGTAGCTAAGGAACAAGTCTCGTGTCTCTTGGTTGAAGAAGGGTAGAAAGGCATGACAACACAATAGAGAATGAACATGTCGATCAGTTTGTTGTCCTCACATAGGAAAAAGGTGGCTAAAGAGAACAAAGTTGGGACGTAATCCACATATGCTGCCTGGATATTTGTTGCTCTGGGCAACCATACCTCCCTCACCACTCTGCATCCATGGAGGTACATCATATTGGTGCTCCCACTGTCCGAATGGGCCTCCCATGCTCTTAT
The DNA here is from genome assembly GCF_002162155.2 of Triticum dicoccoides. Lineage (NCBI taxonomy): Eukaryota > Viridiplantae > Streptophyta > Magnoliopsida > Poales > Poaceae > Triticum > Triticum dicoccoides. Next base: position 734,387,745 of record NC_041385.1, read on the forward strand.
TGGCACTTTTTTGCTGTTAGTATAACGCCAGCAGTCAAGTCAAGCAATGCTACTGCTAAAGTGATGCCACATTTAACTAGTGCCGCTCTCAGTCTAATGCCATAGATAAATTTAAGCAGTGCCATTTAATGTCACTGGATCATTTTAGGGTTAGCTGTTGATTGTGGATGTATTAAAGATTTTTCAGCTAAGGCATTCTAATGCTGTTGCACAGCCAGTATACCAACGATGAAACTTGTTACTACCTTCAGATTTTTGCACTGTTAATGCTTATAGATTACATACCTCACTTTCATGAGATAAGTTAATTTTTTTGTACAGTGTTACCAAAATGCCAAGGCGCTGATGTCATTTTATTTTGGTTAAACTACACAGACAATTATGAAGACAAGAGGAAAGGTCAAGAGTGGGCACCTCCTCCTCCGGCTGTTCTCTTGATTATCAAGAGGAAAGATCAAGTTTTTATGTTTGATCGATTATCAAGATTGGGATAGCAATTTTTAAGGTCCCCCCAAGTTCGAAATGATATTTACCTTGGAGGTACATGTTTTGCAATTTTTTTATACTGTCATTAGTTAACAATGCTAGTTACCTTCAGACTTTTGTATTTGGTTTAATGCTCATGCACAGCTAGTATACCAATGCTGAAACTTGTTACCTTTACATTTTGTATTGTTAATTCTTATAGAAACCTTCCAGTGCTAGAGTTTATTGAAATCTGTTCAGTAAAACCATTGTACTATACCCTGTAATAAACTAACTACTCTACTGTTGCACTAGCCACTGGATTAGTGTATATTTGTAGTATTCGAATGGTGTTGCATTAGCGTATGGACATAAATAAAGTGTGGCAAGCTTTCCCAGATATGTGCTCAAGAAAACTACTACCTGTTTTTCTAAATACTAGATGTTTGGGTACTTTAAATTGAACCGCGAAAATGTCTTATATTAAGTAACAGAGGGTGTAGAGTTCACTCAAATTATCCCGGTAAAGCTAGTCACACCTTTGTTAAAATTAATGTTCATTATGTTATCGGAGGAGGTCTGTATGTTTGTCTCTAATGCCTGTCTACTACATACCCGACATCATGATGTAATGTTAAGTCATTTCCTTTTGTACAGTGTAACTAAATTGTCAAGGCGGTGATGGCATTTTATTTTAGTAGAACTGCACAAAATTTGCTTAAAAGAAGAGGAAAGGTCAGGAATGGCTCAGTTTTTCAGAAAAAAACTATGTATGCCTTCCTGACATCAGCTGTTGTTGCTTTATTTATTCCTTCAAACAGGTGGTTAGAAACAGTCTTGCTACTTTTCCCATTAAGAAATTGGAATGCTTATATTTGTAAGTATATGCTTCAACTAGTGCCACTTTTATAGTAATCACACTTTCAATATCTATGCAAATAGGGATGCTCGATTTTAGTGGAGCTGCACAAAAAGTCCAACTAGTTCAACATTAGGAGCATGTTTTTTTCCAAACCTATATCCAATTGGTGGCACTATGAGTTGTTCATTACGAAGGTACATGGTTTGCTACTATCTTGCTACTCTTTTTGTACTGTCATTAGATAGTAATACTGGTGGTTTGCATGTGAATTTATTGGCAGGGTGGACCTACATTGGAGGTGCAGGACAGGATTCAATGATTGGATGCTCAATTTCGGTTGTATCGATTTCACCTCTTCCATCACTGCGAACATGGTGTGGTATATGTTTACTAGTTGCTTGATATTTGTGTAGACAGAGATGTCTGCCCGTTGCTATTTGGGAAACAAACAAAGTGTGCGCAATTTTGGTTGAACTGCACAAGAGAATAGTATAGTCACTGCTTGCAGTGCCATTTGAAAATAGACACATAGATTGGATAGTCACTTCATGGACTGTAGAAAAGTAGTACTGTACTATTTACTGGCCAACAATTGGTGCTTCATTGCTTTGGTCTGATTATACAATGGGCATCATTTTCCCTAAGTTAAACTTTGTATTCCAAAAATAGTCTCGCCGTGTGATCGAGAGAAGACCAAATCATATTGCAGTGGATGTTCCTCCATCATGTGTGGTTCATTATCATGGTTCCAGCTGTTGGTGAAACCACTTACGTTTGCAAGAGGAATTGTAGACTTCACAAACAAATTTGTCTTTCATTCTATACTGAATGTTGGCCAAGAGAAGCATCCATGTTAGTAGGAAGAATAGATATTTTTTCTAGATCTTTGCTTTTGGAGCTATATATTTGTATATGATTTGTGAATCATTGAGATGCATTAACATGTTGATCTTATGTATGGGAATCGTACTAGTTAGTTTTAGTTGCAACGCAAGATCCAAACTGGCTGATCTTTGCTTTTGGAGCTACATATTTGTATATGATCTGTGAATCGTTGAGATGCATTAACAGTTACTTATTTCTGTTCGCTCAGTGTTTACAAGTTACTAATCGATCACTAGCTAGCCTAGAAATGCGCACCTGGCAGTTTTATTTGTGACGCAAGATGCGAAGTGGCAGTTTTTTGAATAAAAATGCCTACCTCTGAAGAAACTGACAAGCTACACTATCGATCCTACACGGATAAAAATGCCTATCTCTGAAGAAACTGACAAGCTACACTATCGATCCTACACGGATAAATAGCGTATAACGCACGTACTACCTCCTTTTCGGTTTGTAGGGCTCAATTCAAGAAACGACCTACTCGATCCTACACGAATAAATAGCAGATCACACACGTACTAGTACCTCCTTTCCGGTTTGCAAGGCTTAATTCAAACCTCTCACCAACCAAGGTACTCCCTCCGTCCGGGTTTATTAGTCCCGTGAGCAAAGCAGCAAGACCAAGGAATGACAATAATTAACGGCATGCAGAAGTTTAAGCCTAATTAATTCCAGCGATTTAAGTGGATGCATGCGTGCCCTCGGTTGCGACTCGTTGCATGCTGCTTCGCGTACTGCCTGTGAGCGATTGTGAGTGCCTGCATGCAGCCGGCCGTAGTTAAGGCAGCTAACTGATGCGAAAAAAGATACGCTTTAATTGTTGCAGGCTTTTTAAATCTGTGAAATCATTATTGACAAGGAGGGAGAGGATTCGAGTGCACTCGTTTGACCGCCATGCCGGCATGCGACCCAGACGGGACGGGATGACACAGTCATAATTTTAGTCTCCCTAGTTTTCCACGGCAAGCTGGCGCGCTAAGCCATTATGCATTGAATTCCGAGGACCGTCGCGCTACCTTCCCCCTATATGTATTGTTTCCTGGCATTCTCCAGTGCCACCGTGACCCAACTCGCCATATCCTCATAAGCCCCCACCAGCCCGAGGTCGCTCGCCACGTCCTCCATGCCCCCGCCCGTCCGCGGTAGGCGACGCTGGAGGCGGTCACCGCCGGAACTAGTGTTCGGTTTTTCACCGGAAGGCAGGCGGAGGGAGGAGGCATTCTATCTGTCTTTATATGGCAATGCGCAGATCGAGGAGTTGTTGGAGCGCGACCGCATGGCGGAGGAGCAGGAGTTGTTGGAGCACGACCGCCTGGCGGAGGAGCAGCGTAACGCCGATTTGCACCGCCAGCGGGACATGGAGCAGCAGCGCACCGATGCTCTGAGTCACGAGCAGAGCGCCCGCAACTGGGCCGACTACGTGGAGGCCGGCGCCCAACAAATAGCCCTGGAGGCTGTCGGGCACGCACGCATTCGCGACGCCGATTTTTACTACCAGCTCGTCAAGTGGGTTTCCCGCTTGGAAGCCGAAGCTTTGGTGGACCACGCCGGCATGGAAAGGGCCAACGCGCGCGAGCAACGCGCCCTATCGCACCTCTGGCAAGTCCGAGGCAAGGCACAGGACGCTGGTGCCAGCGTTTAGCGTGTACCGCCGGCATCGTCTAGTTAGCTAAGAGTAAGTTAGTACTTGTCTAGTGGGAGTAGATAGTTAACTTGGCTATGATGGTTGTCAACGTGGAAGTTCAGTACTCTATATGTGGATCAGACCTGTTACTTTGCTCTGAATGTTGAACTTTCCGTTTGAACATATGGAATGGGTTGTTATTTTTTTAAATGGGTTGTATTTGTCCTCCACGGGTTTAGAGGCTAACTTGTGGGCCTAGCAAGTTGACACGTACACAATCAGGAGATGATTGTACGTGGAGAGGATGACAGCAGGGACCCGCCAAGGTCATGGCAGTACGCAAGCAAGTGCCTCCTTATTTCAAGCCAATAAAAAATGGCTCCTCCTAGTGGATTTCTGACATCTGGGTCCCATGCCATTGTCAACGTAGTCAATAAATGAGAGAATTGCACAACAAGCGGCTGACACCAGGGACCCAGCAGCTCGCCCGGTTATTTTTGTTTTGGGTTAATTTGATAAATGCCTCTGAGAAATGCCACTGCAATTTCCAAACTTTGAAAAATGCCATTTCATGCCATTTCTAGTGGCATTTTTTGAAGTCTAGAGTGGCGTTTTTCAAAGTTTGCAAACTGTAGTGGCATTTTTCAAAGTTTGCAAAAATTGCAGTGGCATTTTTCAAAGTTTGGAAATTGCAGTGGCATTTTTATGAATCGCCATAACTGGAGTGGAATTTATCTAATATGTTTTTGAGACGGAAGCAGGATGTCAACTGGGCTGTGCGGGACACTCTGGCCTGTCTAGACAGCCTTTTCTTTTATGTTACCACAGACCAGCCGAGTAGTTTTTTTTTCTTTTTGAAAATGGCTAGCCCAGTTTTTTTGTGATTTGTCAAGTAAGTCACTTTATCAGGCCTGTTGGGCTAGACGAGGAGAGCTTCATTCGGCTGGCCGAGAAAATGGCCTATCAGTAATGAGAAATGGGCTCTACATTTTTAAAACACATCAAACCGACAATTAGTTTCAAATATCTTTTTTTCATTTTGCATTGATTTTTATGCATGGACAATTTATTGGATTTTATATTGATATACATTTATTTTTAAAATTAGTCTGAATGTGACTCGAAATTTCGGGATTAAAAACAGTTCAGACCACACCGACACATGCAAAATTTTGTATAATTTTTTAACCATGGCCACAATATGGGCTATAATGCTAACAAAAAGAATATGGGCAAAAAAAACCCGTAAGAATTAGCAAATAGGCTGTAAACTATTTGAAATAATGGCAGATGGGTTGTATGCTATTTTCCACAGATTTGAGGCTTTCCACAGATGGCCTGTATACTGTTGGATGTCCATCCAACGGCCGTCGTGCTTCTTCAATCTCTGCTCTTCCTGCTCCAGCCGCTCAAACAAGCGCCGGCGGGACTGCCTGCTCCCTCCTCCCTGCGGCCAGGTGTGCTGCCGTGCAGGCCTCACCGCCCCACCGTACTCCCATTGCTGGCCTAGCTATCCCTCTACTCACCCTCAGTCCCACACATGTTGTTATTCTCCGGCGACGGCAGACGAACCAGTAATCCCTCGTACTCCTCCGTGTCGGAAATAACTGCCGAGTATTCCCTGGCTCTGTGTCGTTCCCTTCCTAGGCCTCGCCGTCGTCCACTGCCCTGGTGCTCTCGGCGCGGCCTGGTCAACATGGTCAATGAACGACATCCATCGGAAGTGGACTGTACATGGAGAGGCTGACAGCTGGGTCCACGGCCGCACGCAAGGAAATGCCTCCTTATTACGCGCAAAATAATGATTCCTCCACCTGACATCTGGGACCCATCGAAAGGGCCTCTGTATTTTGCGAAAAAACGTTACCGCCACTGACAGCTCGGACCCACCAGCTATATCTTCCCACGCAAGGAAGTGCCTCCTTATTACGCCCAAAAAAAAGAATACTCCCCCTGCTAGCTGGGACCCAGTATAGTGGGCCTACTAAGTTGACGGGGACGAAGGGCTTTGTCAACTTAGTCAATATGCACGATTCTAGCTCGACTGACCATACGATGTCCATCCAACGTCCGTAGTGCTTCTTCAACCTCTGGTCTTCTTGCTCCAGCTGCCCAAAGCAGCCCCGGTCGTGCCACCTGCTCCTACCTCCCGTGGCCGGCTGTGCTGCCGCGGAGGCCTCACCGCCCCATACTACTCCCACCGCTGGCCAGGCCATCCCTCCACTCCACTCACCCACACCCCCTGTTATTCTGCGGCAACGGCAGCGCAGCCGAACCAGTGAACCCTCGTACTCCTCTCCGCGTGGGCATCCACTGCCGCATCTTCCCCGGCTCCGCATCGTCCCCTTCCTAGTCCTCGCCGTCGTCCACTGCCGTGGTGTACTCGGCGCGGCGTGGTCAATGTGGTCAACGACCGAATTCCATCAGAAGAATATTGTATGTGGAGAGGCTGACAGCTGGGTCCATGGCAGCCGCAAGGAAGTGCCTCCTTATTACGCGGAAAATAATTATTCCTCCACCTGACAGCAGGAACCCACCGGACGGGCCACCAGTATTTCGTGAAAAAAAGTTTGCCCCTGACTGCTGGACCCACCCGACGGGCCACCGTATTTCACGAAAAAAACGTCCCCCCTACTGTCAGCTCGGACCCACCGGAAGTGCCTCCTTGTTATGCACAAAAAAATTAATACCCCCCCAGCTAGCTGGGACCCACCTTGGTGGGAGGCTGACTTGTGGGCCTACTAAGTTGACGGGGACGGAGGGCTTTGTCAACTTAGTCAATATAAACGATTCTAGCTCCAGTGACCGTACGATGTCCATCCAACGGCCGTAGTGCTTCTTCAACCTCTAGTCTTCTTGCTCTAGCCGCCCAAAGCAGCACCGGTCGTGCCGCATGCTCCTGCCTCCTGTGGCCGGATGTGCTGCCGCAGAGGCCTCACCGCCCCCTACTATTCCCACCGCTGGCCAGGCCCTGCGGCAACGACAGCATCACACCGCAGCCGAACCAGTGAACCCTCGTACTCCTCTTGGCGTGGGCTTCCACTGCCGCGTCTTCCCTGGCTCCCCGTCGCCCCCTTCCTAGGCCTCGCCGTCGTCCACCACCCTGGTGCTCTCGGCGCGGCGTGGTCAACGTGGTCAAGGAACGATTTCCATCGGACGTGGACTGTATGTGAAGAGGCTGACAGCTGGGTCCACGGCCGCAGCAAGGAAGTGCCTCCTTATTACGCGGAAAATAATTATTCCTCCACCTGACATCGGGGACCCACCGGACGGGCCACCGTATTTCGCGAAAAAAACGTTTCCCCCCTGACTGCTGGGACCCACCAACTACACCTTCGCATGCAAGGAAGTGCGTCTGGGCAAATAAAAAAACGATTCGCCCCTCTGACTGCTGGGACCCACCAGCTACATTTTCGCACGCAAGGAAGTGCATGACAGTCGAGACCCACCTGGTCGAAGCGTACATAGCGTTGTCATTCTGGTCGCGAACGTGTACGTACATACTGGTCGTTGTAGAGGCGCGCACATGTCGTAGTAGAGGCGCTCACGTAGCATGTACACGTACATACAGCGGCCAGGGTGCAAGAACGAAAATACGGCCACATATGTGTACATACGGGCGGGTTCTCGAATGCCTAGTCGCGCATATGTACGGCGAGGGCTTGTGTTCATGGGGAGGCAACGGAATACGTCGTGTTCATGGAGAGGCAACAAAATGCGTCGTGTTCATCGGGAGGCAACGGAATGCGTCGTGTTCATGGGGATGCAACAGAATGCGTCGTGTTCATCGGGAGGCAACGGAACGCGTGGGAGCCAACTGGCTTGGACGGAACAAGCGATGGAAACGAGGCCTGGCGTACCGCACAACGGAGGAAACGGACCTCCTATGGTCGAAACAGGGGTCCTGTTGATCGGGAGGGTGTGGTGTACCGCAAAACGGAGGAAACGGACCTCCTACGGTCGAAACGGGGGTCCTGTTGATTGCGAGGGGTGTGGCGTACCACAAAACGGACGAAACGGACTTGTGTTGGAGCACTA
>NC_041385.1:734396197-734400211 GCF_002162155.2 Triticum dicoccoides
GATCGGCTTCAGTTAGCAGCAGTAGCAAAGGAATCGCTCCATCGGGTCCAGTTAACAACCATCGATTGATCGCTCAGGTTCAGTAACGCGTAGCCTGCAGTGCAATCGCTCGAGTTCAGTTAGAGCCCAACGCCTCGCTTGGCTTCAGTTAGAGCCAATGCCTCGCACACACGCGCGTACGTACGAGAGAAACGCCCATCGCTCCGCCCCCGACCTCCCACCGTAACCGGCAACTCCCCGAAATTTTCCTCCCCTCGCTTCTACCATGATTTTTTCCGTCATGGACGGCCCAAAGAATATCATGCAGCTGCGTCTCCGGCCCGCCCAGGACGAAAAACCCATTTTCTGTCATGATTTTTTGTCATAGAAGTAGGATCCCACCACATCTATGATGATACCAGGTTTTGTCACAATTATCGTCATAGAAGTGTCATATGTATGACAGATTTTTTTTCGTTCGGCCCAAACTGTCACGGATGTGTCTTTTTTTATAGTGATGTCGTGGTGGTGGCGTGTGCCGTACTCCTGGACGTGAATGCTTGTTCTGGCCATGCCACCCTACTACTCTTACTACTTACTATATAGTACTAGTATCGAGGATTCGAGGTGCTGGTTACGTACAACAAACACATTAGCATATGGCTACAGTAAAAACACCCACCCAATAAGTGAAGCATGTGAAGCTAGTACAAATAGTGTACTACTATTGTTGATTGGCCTCACCCGATAACCTGTTGCAATGCGCGTACAATTATGTATTCGGAAAATATTTTTTTGCCTCGTCGCACCACTCAATCAGAGAAGCGACTCGAAAGCCATTCATAAATTTAGTAAGTTTATCACAGGCATATCATTTTATTACATACAACAGGTCATCAACCCACATCGACAACAAGGATACATTATAAATACTAAAGTTTTCATCACACAACAAATAACAAGCAATGAAATGAACTTCAACTCAACCATTCCTCGGTGTTGGAAATGCTTGCTTTGAACCACAAGTGATTCTCTGGGACGGGCCATCAATGTCGATCTCAAGACAAACGCAGGACTGATCATCCAGGCTGAAGCGGCCTACTATATCAGTACCAGGGTAGGGAACCACCCAAATGTCCGAGGTATAGACACAGTTGCTTCTCTTAAATGGTAGTAACATTGTGTCAACAGCAGTTGGATCGCCTTTCACCATCATTGGATAGTTTTGTCCAAGGAAGAGAGAGTTTTCTCCAAGACTATCAATTCTGTACCAGGGAGAAGGAGTTGGCGCTAGCACACTATTATCCATCCCGAATACCATGCAACGGGTGTTGGAATAGGTCCGAAGAGTGCGACCATGGGAGACTACACCTGCTTCCTTAGTAGTAACATCATCAGTGGGCTGTATACACACAAGAAGAGGTGATCCATCGGAATTAGTTGCCAGGCGCCACAGAGTATATGGGCGCTGCTCGTCCTCATGCTCGTGATCATCACCATCGTCATCTCCCCCTTGGTTATAAATTTTTTTCAAGTATAGGTGGTGGAATGTTCACAGGACCTTGGAAACACAAGAAGAAGGTTAATTAGTAATAGGAAACTTGCTAACCCACATGCATGTGGATGAAACAATTATAATTACGGTGGAAGACAAACGTACCGAAAGCATAAGGATTCCATGCAAAAATAGTGCCACGAGTGGTGGCAGCAAACACAAGGCCCTCGTATTGAATTGCATCACAGTACTCATCCGTGTACATAAACTAATTTTGAGCAATATCCATCCAGTCGAACCACGAAGGACGGCAACAAGCTTGTCGAAGATAGCAACAACTTCATAGTTGTTGTAATTCCAAGAGCGATTGGGAACTGGACAAATTGCTATCTTCCATAGAGGACAGTCACCATGATCGTATTTGAACGTGCGTACAATACTGGTGTGCTCAACCTCTGGGCAGTTTGCTGAGATTTTTGGAAGTGGAACCTGGTCACGAGTGTAGACATTCGCAAGTTCCCACTCGCAGTTGGACCCAATGTAAACAATCCAATCTCCAGTTGCGCCTGCCCAAGCCTTACCCTCAAGCGATGGCAACTTAACATCAACGTATCATTATCAAGTGGCATCAACTTGCACAAGGCGAGGCCTCCCTCTTCCCCGCGCCAGTCATCAGGGTCACGGCGAAGAAGATAGGGGAGATCAAACCGCTCCTTGACTCTTGGGTTCCTTGTAATGATGTTATTAGTTGAGTCGAGAATGGGCTTGAAAGAACCTGCCATGCTAGCCGAGGTGATGACGTCGCACCAATCAGTGAGTTCCTCCACCACATCATCTTTCAGATCAGGGCAAGAATAACTGGGTCGTTTCCGACCTGCTCCCTCCATGGAGAAGACGATCGAACAATGGCAGAAGGAAGGGTGAAGGGCTAAAGGAAAATGGAGGAGGGAGAGGAAGAGCATGCGACATCAGTTCCAAATCAAGAGGGAAAGGTGAAGAGTCGATGGACGGTTGCCAGTTTGCCATGGTTCATGAAGAGGTGCCCCGACCTACACGTCCGTTTGGAAATTCTAGTAGAAAAGGACTCGCCGTCTTCTCACTGATATGTTGGAAATGGACCACATGTCAACGAAACATGGTGTGTAATTTCTCGTGCAAAATGCGGTCTAGACGCGTTGGCCCGAAGTGCCGCATTAGTTATCGACATTTATTTTTTTAATGGCGTGCCATTCAGTTTTGAAGCACGACTAACTGGTACTGTACGCAGAGAACATATAAACTACTCTACCACTACTCCAGCCCCAGTACTAGTAGTATAAAAAAGATATATAGGCTGGAGCTTCAGCGCTTTCTTACTAAGGGCTGCCCACTTGCTTCTCACACTATCACCCTCTCTCCAGATCTAAAAAAGACGGCCTCTCTCTCCCTCCTCACTGGTGGTCATAGATCCGCCGGGGAAGAAAAGGACATGCAACGTTGATGCACTCGTCGCCGGCGAGCGAGGTCACTCACTGACGACATGGTCGTCCTCTCAGACCTAGCGCCCGCGCGGGATGGCCTCCGTCCCCAAGCTCGTTGCCGTAGTGTGTGCGGAGCACGACGACCATGAGCGAAGCCACTTCCCGCCGACCCTCAGGTATGCTACCTCTTTTCGAACCACACCCTTGTTCTATTGCCCCATCTGCCACGTCGTTGCATGTGGATCTTTTTCCACTCCACCATCTTCCCAATTTGCTATCCTCTGCTCTGCTGGCCACGCAGACGAAAACCATAATTTGCACTATTAAAGGAAACCCTGCTTCATGCAGACTAATCCATGTCTGGGTTGAATAAGGAAAGGAAGGGAGACTGTACTGTCCAAGAGAGTAGGCATCGAACCCGCATCTAGGTTGAAAAGGGGAAATCAGTAGCTAAGGAACGAGTCTCGTGTCTCTTGGTTGAAGAAGGGTAGAAAGGCATGACAACGCAATAGAGAATGACCAGGTTGATCGGTTTGTTGTCCTCACATAGGAAAAAGGTGGCTAAAGAGAACAAAAATGGGACATAATCCACATATGCTGCCTGGATATTTGTTGCTCTGGGCAACCATACCTCCCTCACCACTCTGCGTCCCTGGAGGTACATCGTACTGGTGCGCCCACTATCCGAATGGGCCTCCCATGATCTTATTGCCACTTTTTTGCTGTTAGTATAACGCCAGCAGTCAAGTCAAGCAATGCTACTGCTAAAGTGATGCCACATTTAACTAATGCCGCTCTCAGTCTAATGCCATCAATAAATTTAAGCAATGTCATTTAATGTCACTGGATTATTTCAGGGTTAGCTGTTGATTATGGATGTATTAAAGATTTTTCAGCTAAGGCATTCTAATGCTGTTGCACAGCCAGTATACCAACGATGAAACTTGTTACTACCTTCAGATTTTTGCACTGTTAATGCTTATAGATTACATACCTCACTTTCATGAGATAAGTTAATTTTTTTTGTACAGTGTCACCAAAATGCCAAGGCGCTGATGTCATTTTATTTTGGTTAAACTG
>NC_041385.1:734400571-734415669 GCF_002162155.2 Triticum dicoccoides
AATGATATTTACCTTGGAGGTACATGGTTTGCAATTTTTTTATACTGTCATTAGTTAATAATGCTAGTTACCTTCAAACTTTTGTATTTGGTTTAATGCTCATGCACAGCTAGTATACCAATGCTGAAGCTTGTTACCTTTACATTTTGTATTATTAATTCTTATAGAAATCTTCAAGTGCTAGAGTTTATTGAAATCTATACAGGAAAACCATTGTACTGTACCCTGTAATAAACTAACTACTCCACTGTTGCACTAGCCACTAGATTAGTGTATATTTGTAGTATTCAAATGGTGTTGCATTAGCATATGGACATAAATAAAGTGTGGCAAGCTTTCCCAGATATGTGCTCAAGAAAACTACTACTTGTTTTTCTAAATACTAGACGTTTGGGTACTTTAAATTGAACCGCGAAAATGTCTTATATTAAGGAACAGAGGGTGTAGTGTTCACTCAAATTATCCCGGTAAAGCTAGTCACACCTTTGTTAAAATGAATGTTCATTATGTTATCGGAGGAGGTATGTATGTTTGTCTCTAATGCCTGTTGACTACATACCTGACATCATATTGTAATGTTAAGTCATTTCCTTTTGTACAGTGTCACTGAATTGTCAAGGTGGTGATGGCATTTTATTTTAGTTGAATTGCACAAAATATGCTTAAAAGAAGAGGAAAGGTCAGGAATGGCTCAATTTTTCAGAAAAAACTATGTATGCCTTCCTGACATCAACCGTTGTTGCTTTATTTATTCCTTCAAACAGGTGGTTAGAAACAGTCTTGCTATCTTTTCCCATTAAGAAATTGGAATGCTTATATTTGTGAGTCTATGCTTCAACTAGTGCCACTTTTATAGTAATCACACTTTCAATATCTATGCAAACAGGAATGCTCGATTTTAGTGGAACTACACAAAAAGTCCAACTGGTTCAACATTAGGAGCATGTTTTTTTCCAAACCTTTATATCCAATTGGTGGCACTATGAGTTGTTCATTACGAAGGTACATGGTTTGCTACTATCTTGCTACTCTTTTTGTACTATCATTAGATAGTAATACTAGTGGTTTGCATGTGAATTTATTGGCAGGGTGGACCTACATTGGAGGTGCAGGACAGGATTCAATGATTGGATGCTCAATTTTGGTTGTATCGATTTCACATGTTCCATCAATGCGAACATGGATATCCTTGGTCTGATGAAGAATAGGCGCTATATTTCTGCTCTGAACCAACAAATCAATTCAGTATGAAATTGTCCAGGGCAAAACATAACTATATCAGATTGTCCAGTGCAGAACATGACAGATGCTAAGCGGAAGAGACATGTTTAAACCGAAAATACATGGTGTGGTATATGTTTACTAGCTGCTTGATATTTGTGCAGACAGAGATGTCTGCCCGTTGCTATTTGGCAAACAAACAAAGTGTCCGCAATTTTGGTTGAACTGCACAAGAGAATAGTATAGTCACTGCATGCAGTGCCATTTGAACACAGAAAGATTGGATAGTCACTTCATGGACTGCAGAAAAGTAGTATTGTACTATTTATTGGCCAACACTAGGTGCTTCATTGCTTTGGTCTAATTATACAATGGGCATCATTTTGCCTAAGTTAAAGTTTGTATTCCGAAAATAGTCTCGTGGTGTGCTCGAGAGAAGACCAAATCATATTGCAGTGGATGTTCCTCCATCATGTGTGGTTCATTCTCATGGTTCCAGCTATTGGTGAAACCACTTACGTTTGCAAGAGGAATTGTAGACTTCACAAACAAATTTGTCTTTCAGTCTGTATTGAATGTTGGCCAAGAGAAGCATCCATGTTAGTAGGAAGAACATATGTTTTTTCTAGATCTTTGCTTTTGGAGCTACATATTTGTATATGATATGTGAATCATTGAGATGCATTAACATGTTGATCTTATGTATGGGAATCGTACTAGTTAGTTTTAGTTGCGACGCAGGATCCAAAGTGGACGGTCTTTGCTTTTGGAGCTACATATTTGTATATGATCTGTGAATCATTGAGATGCATTAACAATTACTTATTTCTGTTTGCTCTGTGTTTACAAGTTACTAATCGGTCACTAGCTAGCCTACTAATGTGCTCCTGGCAGTTTTATTTGCGACGCAAGATCCGAAGTGGCAGTTTTTTGAATAAAAATGCCTACCTCTGAAGAAACTGACAAGCTACACTATCCTACCTACTCGATCCTACACGGATAAATAGCGGATCACGCACGTACTACCATGCTTCATGCTAGTGCGACTTCTTCATGTCATGATGATGCAGAGCATCCTTCGGTCATCCCCATGGACCTTCCATCGTCTCACCAGGCACCAAGAGGACCCATGACTAGAGCACGAGCCAGAGCTCTCGAGACCGAGGTGACTTCTCTCCTTTGTGATATCTCCTTTCCGGTTTGCAGGGCTCAATTCAAGAAACGACCTACTCAATTCTACACGAATAAATAGTGGATCACGCACGTACTAGTACCTCATTTCCGGTTTGCAGGGCTTAATTCAAACCTCTCACCAACCAAGGTACTCCCTCCGTCCGGGTTTATTAGTCCTGTGAGCAAAGCAACAAGACCAAGGCATGGCAATAATTAACGGCATGCAGAAGTTTAAGCCTAATTAATTCCAGCGATTTAAGTGACTGCATGCGTGCCCTCGGCTGCGACTCGTTGCATGCTACTCCGCGTACTGGCTGCGAGCGATTCTGAGTGCCTACATGCAGCCGGCCGTAATTAAGGCAGCTAACTGATGCAAAAAAAGATGAGCTTTAATTGTTGCGGGCTTTTTAAATTCATGGAATCATTATTGACAAGGAGGGAGATGATTCGAGTGCACTCTTTTGACCGCCATGCCGGCGTGCGACCCAGACGGGACGGGATGGCACAGTCATAATTTCAGTTTCTCTAGTTTTCGATGGCAAGTTGGCACGCTAAGCCATTATGCATTGAATTCCGATGACCGTCGCGCTACCTTCCGCCTATAAGTATTGTTTCTCGTCCTTCTCCGATGGCACCATGACCCAACTCGCCATAGCCTCATAAGCCCCCACCAGCCCGACGTCGCTCGCCACGTCCGCCATGCACCCGCCCGTCCGCGGTAGGCGACGCCGGAGGCGGTCACCACCGGAACTAGTGTTCGGTTTTTCACCGGAAGGCAGATGGAGGGAGGAGGCATTCTATCTGTCTTTTGATGGCAATGCGGAGATCGAGGAGTTGTTGGAGCACAACTGCCTGGCGGAGGAGAAGGAGTTGTTGGAGCGCAACCGCCTGGCGGAGGAGCAGTGTATCGCTGATTTGCGCCGCCATCGGGACATGGAGCAATAGCGCACCGACGCTCTGAGTCGCGAGCAGAGCGCCCGCAACTAGGCCGACTACGTGGAGGCCAGCGCCCGGAAAATAGCCCTGGAGGCTGTCGGGCACGCACGCGTTCGTGATGCCAATTTTTACTACCAGCTTGTCAAGTGGGTTTCCCGCTTGGAAGCCGAAGCTTCGGTGGACCACGCCGACATGGAAAGGGCCAACGCGCGTGAGCAACGCGCCCTATCGCACCTCTTGCAAGTCTGAGGCGAGGCGCAGGACGCCGGTGCCGGCGTTTAGCGTGTACCACAGATGGCGGCCGGCATCGTCTAGTTAGCTAAGATTAAGTTAGTACTTGTACGCTACTAGAGCATTAGTGGCAGTAGATAGTTAACTTGGCTATGATGGTGGTCAACGTGGAAGTTCAGTACTCTATATGTGGATCAGACCTGTTACTTTGCTCAGAATGTTGAACTTTCTGTTTGAACGTATGGAATGGGCTGTTATTTTTTAAATGGGTTGTATTTGTCCTCCACGGGTTTAGAGGCTGACTTGTGGGCCTATCAAGTTGATGCGTACACAACCAGGAGATGATTGTACGTGGAGAGGATGACAACAGGGACCCGCCAAGGTCATGGCAGTATGCAAGAAAGTGCCTCCTTATTTCAAGCCAATAAAAAATGGCTCTTCCTAGTGGATTTATGACATCTGGGTCCCATGCCATTGTCAACGTAGTCAATAAACGAGAGAATTGCACCACGAGCGGCTGACACCAGGGACCCAGCAACTCACCCAGTTATTTTTGTTTTGGGTTAATTTGATAAATGCCACTCCAAATCGGGTGTTTCCGAGAAATGCCACTGCAATTTCCAAACTTTGAAAAATGCCATTTCATGCCATTTCTAGTGGCATTTTTCAAAGTCTAGAGTGGCGTTTTTCAATGTTTGCAAACTGCAGTGGCGTTTTTCAAAGTTTGCAAAAATTGCAGTGGCATTTTTCAAAGTTTGGAAATTGCACTGGCATTTTTTGCGAATCGCCATAATTGGAGTGGCATTTATCTAATTTTTTTTGAGACGGGAGCAGGGTGTCAACTGGGCTGTGCGGGACACTCTGGCCTGTCTAGACAGCCTTTTCTTTTTATGTTTACCACAGACCAGCCCAGTAGTTTTTTTTCTTTCTGAAAATGGCTAGCCCAGTTTTTTTGTGATTTGTCAAGTAAGTCGCTTTATCAGGCCTGTTGGGTTGTAAATCTTTAAAGACGAGGAGAGCTTCATTCGGCTGGCCAAGAAAATGGCCTATCAGTAATGAGAAATGGGTTGTACATTTTTAAAACACATCAACCGGCAATTAGTTTCAAATATCTTTTTTTCATTTCGAGATTTTAAATTGCATTGATTTTTATGCATGGACAATTTATTGGATTTTATATTGATATACATTTATTTTTAAAAGTCTGAATGTGACTCGAAATTTCGGGATTAAAAACAGTTCAGACCGCGCCGACATATGCAAAATTTCGTGTAATTTTTTAACCATGGCCACAATATGGGCTGTAATGCTAAGAAAAAGAATATGGGCACCAAAAAACCCGTAAGAATTAGCAGAAGGGCTGTAAATTATTTGAAATAATGGCACATGGCATGTATGCTGTTTTCCACTGATTTGAGGCTTTCCTAAAAAAAAAGTTGATGCACAAGCAGTGACTGTTGGATGTCCATCCAACGGCCGTCGTGCTTCTTCAATCTCTGCTCTTCCTGCTCCAGTCGCTCAAACAAGCGCCGGCGGGACTGCCTGCTCCCTCCTCCCCGCGGCCGGCTGTGATGCCATGCAGGCCTTACTGCCCCACCGTACTCCCATCGCTGGCCTAGCCATCCCTCTACTCACCCACACCTGATGTTATTCTCTGGCGACGGCAGACGAACCAGTAAACCCTCGTACAGTCGTACTCCCCTCCGTGTGGGAAACAACTGTCAAGTCTTCCCTGGCTCCGTGTCGTTCCCATCCTAGGCCTCGCCGTTGTCCACTGCCCTGGTGCTCTAGGCGTGGCGTGGTCAACATGGTCAACGACCGACATGCATCTGAAGTGGACTGTACGTAGAGAGGCTGACATCTGGGTCCACGGTCGCACGCAAGGAAATGCCTCCTTATTACGCGTAAAATAATGATTCCTCCACCTGACATCTGGGACCCACCGAAAGGGCCTCTGTATTTCGTGAACAAAACATTACCGCCGCTGACAGCTCGGACCTACCAGCTATATCTTCGCACGCAAGGAAGTGCCTCCTTATTACGCACAAAAAAATGAATACTCCCCCTGCTAGCTGGGACCTAGTATAGTGGGCCTACTAAGTTGACAGGGACGGAGGGCTTTGTCAACTTAGTCAATATGCACGATTCTAGCTCGACTGACCGTACGATGTCCGTCCAACGACCGTAGTGCTTCTTCAACCTTCTGTCTTCTTGCTCCATCCGCCCAAAGCAGTGCCGGTCGTGCCGCCTGCTCCTGCCTCCCGTGGCCGGCTGTGCTGCCACGGAGGCCTCATCGCCCCCATACTACTCCCACGGATGGCCAGGCCATCCCTCCACTCCACTCACCCACACCCCATGTTATTCTGCGACGACGGCAGCACAGCTGAACCAGTGAACCCTCGTACTCCTCTCCGCGTGGGCATCCACTGCGCGTCTTCCGCGGCTCCGCGTCGTCCCCTTCCTCGTCCACCGCCATGGTGCACTCGGCGTGGCGTGGTCAATGTGGTCAACGATCGAATTCCATCAGAAGAATACTGTACGTGGAGAGGCTGGCAGCTGGGTCCACGGCAGCCGCAAGGAAGTGCCTCCTTATTACACGAAAATAATTATTCCTCCACCTGATAGCAGGGACCCACCGGACTGGCCACCGGTATTTTGCGAAAAAAACCGTTTCCCCCTGACTGCTAGGACCCACCGGACGGGCCACCGTATTTAGCGGAAAAAACATTTCCCCCTGACTGCTGGGACCCACCGGACGGACCATCGTATTTCACGAAAAAAACGTTCCCCCCGCTGTCAGCTCGGACCCACCGGAAGTGCCTCCTTATTATGCACAAAAAAAACGAATACTCCCCCTGCTAGCTGGGACCCACTATGGTGGGAGGCTGACTTGTGGGCCTACTAAGTTGACTGGGACGAGGGCCTTTGTCAACTTTTGTCAATATGAATGATTCTAGCTCCAGTGACCATACGATGTCCATCCAACGGCCGTAGTGCTTCTTCAACCTCTAGTCTTCTTGCTCCAGCCGCCCAAAGCAGCGCCGGTCGTGCCGCATGCTCCTACCTCCCGTGGCCGGCTGTGATGCCGCGGAGGCCTCACCACCTCCTACTACTCCGGCCAGGCCATCCCTCTACTCACCCACACCCCTGTTATTCTGCGGCGACAGCAGCCTCACACTGCAGCCGGACCAGTGGACCCTCGTACTCCTCTCCACATGGGCATCCACTACAGCGTCTTCCCCGGCTCCGCGTCATCCCCTTCCTAGGCCTCGCCGTTGTCCACCGCCCTGGTGCTCTCGGCACAGCATGGTCAACATGGTCAAGGAACGACTTCCATCGGACATGGATTGTACGTGGAGAGGCTGACAGTTGGGTCCACGGCCGCAGCAAGGAAGTGCCTCCTTATTACGCGGAAAATAATGATACCTCCACCTGACAGCAGGGACCCACCGGACAGGACACTGTATTTCGCGAAAAAATGTTTCCCCCTGACTGTTGGGACCCACCAGCTACATCTTCGCATGAAAGGAAGTGCGTCCGGAAAATAAACGATTCGCCCCCCTGACTGTTGGGACCCACCAGCTACATCTTCACATGCAAGGAAGTGCCTGACAGTCGGGACCCACCTGGTCCAAGCGCACGTAGCATTGTCATTCTGGTCGCGAACGTGTATGTAAATACTGGTGGATGTAGAGGCGCGTACGTGTCGTAGTAGAGGCGTGCACATGTCGTACTAGAGGCGCGTACGTGTCGTAGTAGAGGCACGCATGTAGCATGTACACGTACGTACAGCGACCAGTGTGCAAGAAAGAAAATACGGCCACGTATGTGTACATACGGGCGGGGTCTCGAACACCTACTCGCGCATACGTACGGCCAGGGCTCGTGTACATGGCTGGGTCGGAACGGAGAAACAGCGTCGTCGTCGTGTTCATGGGGAGCCAACCGGCTGGGTCGGAACGGAATGCGTCGTCGTGTTCATCGAGAGGGCTTGGATGAAACAGGCGATGGAAACGAGGCCTAGCGTACCGCAGAATGGAGGAAACGGCCTTGTGTTCGACCAGCCACGTTCGAAACAGGATCCTGCTCATTGGGAGGGGTCTGGCGTACCACAAAACGGAGGAAACAGACTTCCTACGGTCGAAATGGGGGTCCTGTTGATCGGGAGGGGTGTGGTGTACCGCAAAATGGACGAAACGGACTTGTGTTGGAGCGCTACAGTTCAAACGGGCATCCTGTTCATCGGGAGAGGTGTGGCGTACCGCAAAACAGGACTCCACGGGATACTGTTCATCTCCATCGTCGACCTCCTGCAGCCTCCACGGGCTACCGTCGACCTCCTCCAGCCTCCACGGGCTCCTGTTCATCCAGCCTCCACGTGCTCCTCTTCATCTAGCCTCCACCGCGCACTACTCCACGGGCTACTGTTCAACCACCGCTCCACGGGCACCCCTCCACCGTCTATTGTTCATCCAGCCCTCCACGGGGTCGTCCTGTTCATCCAGCCCCAACCGGCTCGATCGATCGGGGTCCTGTTCATTGATACGTCTCCAACGTATCTATAATTTTTGATTGTTCCATGCTATTATATTACCCCTTTTGGATGTTTATGGGCTTTATTTTACACATTTATATCATTTTTGGGACTAACCTACTAACCGGAGGCCCAGCCCATATTGCTGTTTTTTGCCTATTTCAGTATTTCGAAGAAAAGGAATATCAAACGGAGTCCAAACGGAATAAAACCTTTGGGAGCGTGATTTTTGGATCGAACGTGATCCAAAGAGCTTGGAGTGCAAGTCAAGAAGCTGCCGAGGAAGCCACGAGATAGGAGCCCCCCCCCTATAGGGTGCGCCCCTTGTCTCGTGGGCCCCTCGGGCGTCCACCGACGTACTTCTTCCTCCTATATATACCTACGTACCCCGAAAACATCCAGGAACACCATGAAACATAATTTCCACTGCCGCAACCTTCTGTATCTCCGAGATCTCATCTTGGAGCCTTCGCCGGCACTCTGCCGGAGGGGGAATCAACCACAGAGGGCTTCTACATCAACATCCTTGCCCCTTCGATGAGTTGTGAGTAGTTTACCACAGACCTACGGGTCCATAGTTATTAGCTAGATGGCTTATTCTCTCTTTTTGGATCTCAATACAATGTTCTCCCCCTCTCTTGTGGAGATCTATTCAATGTAAACTCTTTTAGCGGTGTGTTTGTCGAGATCCGATGAATTGTGGGTTTATGATCAAGTTTATCTATGAATAATATTTGAATCTTCTCTGAATTCTTTTATGTATGATTGAGTTATCTTTGCAAGTCTCTTCGAATTATTGGTTTAGTTTGGCCTACTAGATTGATCTTTCTTGCCATGGGAGAAGTGCTTAGCTTTGGGTTCAATCTTGCAGTGTTCTTACCCAGTGACAGAAAGGGTTGCAAGACACGTATTGTATTGTTGCCATCGAGGATAACAAGATGGGGTTTATATCGTATTGCATGAGTTTATCCCTCTACATCATGTCATATTGCTTAATGCGTTACTCTGTTCTTATGAACTTAATACTCTAGATGCAGGCAGGAGTCGGTCGATGTGTGGAGTAATAGTAGTAGATGCAGGCAGGAGTCGGTCTACTTGTTATGGACGTGATGCCTATATACATGATCATGCCTAGATAATCTCATAACTATGCGCTTTTCTATCAATTGCTCGACAGTAATTTGTTCACCCACCGTAATACTTATGCTATCTTGAGAGAAGCCTCTAGTGAAACCTATGGCCCCCGGATCTATCTCTTATCATATTTGCTTTCAATCTACTTTTATTTGCATCTTTACTTTTTGCATCTATATTATAAAAAACCAAAAATATATTTATCTTATCATACTATCTCTATCAGATCTCACTTTCGCAAGTGGCTGTGAAGGGATTCTCAACCCCTTTATTGCGTTGGTTGCGAGTTCTCAGTTTGTTTGTGTAGGTGCGTGGGACTTTTGAGGAGCCTCCTACTGGATTGATACCTTGGTTCTCAAAACTGAGGGAAATACTTACGCTACACTTGTTGCATCACCCTCTCCTCTTCAAGGAAAACCAACGCAAGCTCAAGACGTAGCAAGAAGGATTTCTGGCGCCGTTGCCGGGGAGTTCTTTGCTCAAGTCAAGATATACCAAGTATCCATCACAAACCCATCTCCCTCGCATTTACATTATTTGCCATTTGCCTCTCGTTTTCCTCTCCCCCACTTCACCCTTGCCGTTTTATTCGCCCTCTCTTTCCGAATCTCCTCCTCTATTTTTCGCTCGCTTTCTTCCGCCTTGCTTTTGTTTGTTTCTATGACTGAAATTGGGGAGATTATCATCGATATGGACAATAATGATAACACAGAAAATCCCGAGGCTCCGGCCGATGAACCCCCTATTTTGCATACTAAAAAGTTTCGAATCGGTAGTGGTAACATCATTGGCAAAGGTGTTATTCAAGATTTCTTTACTTGTGCCCATGCTTTAGCTTCCATGGGTTGTTCTATTCTTCATAGAACTAGTAGTCTTGCGGATGCTATCGCTATGCTTGTAGTTGAACTTGAATGACAATTTATGCATATGCATCCTTGCATACAAAGAATTTTCCTAGAATTCTCTAATATTGAGCATTCTTCTGTTAAGCGTGCTGTTACTATCTTTTTGGCTCATGAGTTTAGATTTATCATAAGAGAGGCCAAAGAATTCTTTGCGCACTATAGGGTGGACGCCGGTCGTCCTCCCATAGAGGCGATCCTCTATGATCAAGAGGAATTTAGAGGTTTTCAATCTTCTGACTATGTCGCTTTTAATGAAAACCTTAGAAAAAAGGTTCCTACCAATGTCTTGATTGATTGCATTAACGAACTTAATAATGTTTTTGCTCTTCGAAACAATGGGCTAGGATACTCTCTTGAGTATAGGCTCACAAGATTTTGCCAAAAGAATGCTTTTAGTGATGAAATAGTTGTGCACTATGAAGGGCCGAAGGAGGAACCCGTTCCTCCTGTGATTGATCTTGGGGACCTTTGTCCCACTAAATTTAGCCCTTTTGATTACTTTTGCTTGCCTCAGAGAAAATTTGCTGCCGAACATAGAGAATATGAGATGAGCTTTCAAGATCTATCTTATTATTATGGCACTCGTTAGATCTATCTTTGCTTTTATGCTTAGCTAGGGGCGTTAAACGATAGCGCTAGTTGGGAGGCAACCCAATTTTCTTTATGTTTTTATGTTTTTGCTCCTGTTTAGTAATAAATCTTGCATCTACTCTCTGTTTAGATGTGTTTTTATCTTTTAATTAGTGTTTGTGCCAAGTAGAACCTATAGGATAACCTACGATGGTAGTTGATTTGATTCTGCTGAAAAACAGAAACTTTGCACTCACGAGAAAAATTCAATAAATCACAGAAACGTGATTTTGCATTGATTCTTTTTGCTGATGATAAATAAACAAATTTCCCAGTACGTACTATTTTGGTAGGATTTTTAGAGTTCCAGAAGTTTGCGTTAGTTACAGATTGCTACAGACTGTTCTGTTTTTGACAAATTCTGTTTTTCGTGTGTTGTTTGCTTATTTTAATGCATCTATGGCTAGTAAATTAGTTTATAAACCATAAGGAAGTTGGAATACAGTAGGTTTAACACCAAAATAAATAAAGAATGAGTTCATTGCAGTACCTTATGTGGTGGTTTTGTTTTCTTTCACTAACGGAGCTTATAAGATTTCCTGTTGAGTTTTGTGTTGTGAAGTTTTCAAGTTTTGGGTAAAGCTTTTATGGACTATGGAATAAGGAGTGGCAAGAGCCTAAGCTTGGGGATTCCCAAGGCACCCCAAGATATTCAAGTATAGCCAAAAGCCTAATCTTGGGGATGCCCCGAGAAGGCATCCCCTCTTTCGTCTTTGTTCATTGGTAACTTTACTTGGAGCTATATTTTTATTCACCACATGATATGTGTTTTGCTTGGAGCGTCGTGTACTATATTAGTCTTTGCTTTTTAGTTTACCACAATCATCCTTGTTGTACACACCTTTTTGGAGAAGCCTATTTTATTAGAATTTGCTAGAATACTCTATGTGCTTCACTTATATCTTTTGAGCTTGATAGTTTTTGCTCTAATACTTCACTTATATCTTTTAGAGCATGGTGGTGGCTTGATTTTATAGAAATTCCTAGTCTCTCATGCTTAACTTATATTATTTTGAGAGTCTTTTAGAACAGCATGGTATTTTCTTTGGTTACAAATTTGGTCCTAGAATGATGAGCATCCAAGTTGGGTATAATAAAAACTATCATAGAAATTGAATTGGATGCTATGATCAATTTGTTGCTTGATAATTGTTTTGAGATATAAAGGTAGTAATGTTAGGGTCATGCTAGTGGATAATTATGAAATTGAGAAATACTTTTGTTGAAGTTGGCAAGTGCCGTAGCATGCACGTATGGTAAAAGTTGTGTGACAAATTTGTTGCATGAGGTGCTCTTTTGAGTGTCTTCCTTATGAGTGGCAGTTGGGGACGAGCGATGGAATTTTTTCCTACCAATCTATCCCTCTTGGGGCATGCGTAGTAGTACTTTGCTTCGAGGGCTAAGTAGACTTTTGCAATAAGTATATGAGTTCTTTATGACTAATGTGAGTCCATGGATATACGCACACTCATCCTTCCACTTTGCTAGCTTTTCTTATTACTGCGCAACTCTCGTCGGTATTAAACCCATTATTTACCTTCCTCAAAACAGCCACCATACCTACCTATTATGGCATTTCCATAGCCATTCCGAGATATATTGCCAAGCAACTTTCCACTGTTTAGTTTATTATGACACGTTTCATCATTGTCATATTCCTCTTTGCATGATCATGTAGTTGACATCGTATTTGTGGCAAAGCCACCTTCATAATCTTCATACATCTCGCTCTTGATTCATTGCATACCTCGGTACACCGCCGGAGGCATTCACATAGAGTCATATCTTGTTCTAGCTTTGAGCTGTAGTTTTTGAGTTGTAAATCCATAAAAGTGTGATGATCTTCATTATTAGAGCATTGTCCTAGTGAGGAAAGGATGATGAAGACTATGATTCCCCCACAAGTCGGGATGAGGCTTCGAACTTTATAAAAATAAAAGAGGCCAAAGAAGCCCACCAAAAAGAAAAAAAAGAAAAAAAGAAAAAAAAGAAAAAAGGAAGAAGAAAAAAAGAGAAATAAAAAGAGAGAAAAAGAGAGAAGGGACAATTGCTACTATATCTTTTTCCACAGTTGTGCTTCAAAATAGCACCTTGATCTTCATGATAGAGAGTCTCATATGTTGTCACTTTCATATACTAGTGGGAATTTTTTCATTATAGAACTTGGCTTGTATATTCCAATGATGGGCTTCCTCAAAGTGCCCTAGGTCTTCGTGAGCAAGCAAGTTGGATGCACACCCACTTAGTTTCTTTTGTTGAGCTTTCATATATTTATAGCTCTAGTGCATCCGTTGCATGGCAATCCCTACTCACTCACATTGATATCTATTGATGGGCATCTCCATAACCCGTTGATACGCCTAGTTGATGTGAGACTATCTTCTCCCACTTTTTGTTCTTACAACCACCACCATTTACCACCATAGTGCTATGTCCATGGCTTGCGCTCATGTATTGCGTAAGAGTTGAAAAAGCTGAAGCGCGTTAAAAAGTATGAACCAATTGCTCGGCTCGTCATCGGGGTTGTACATGATGGGAGTCTTTTGTGTAATGAAAATGAAGCATGGCCTAACTATATGATTTTGTAGGGATAAGCTTTCTTTGGCTATGCTATTTTGATAGGACATGATTATTTGTTAGTATGCTTTGAAGCATTATTATTTTTATGTTTTATAAGCTTTTATCTTCAATCATTTGGATCTGAACATTCATGCCACATTAAATAAAATTACATTGAGAATTATGCTAGGTAGCATTCCACATCAAAAATTTCTTTTTTATCATTTACCTACTCGAGGACGAGTAGGAATGAAGCTTGGGGATGCTTGATACGGCTCCAACGTATCTATGATTTTTGATTGTTCCATGCTATTATATTACCCCTTTTGGATGTTTATGGGCTTTATTTTACACATTTATATCATTTTTGGGACTAACCTACTAACCGGAGGCCCAGCCCATATTGTTGTTTTTTTGCCTATTTCGGTATTTCGAAGAAAAGGAATATCAAACGGAATCCAAATGGAATGAAACCTTCGGGAGCGTGATTTTTGGAACGAACGTGATCCGGAGAGCTTGGAGTGTAAGTCAAGAAGCTGTCGAGGAAGCCACGAGATAGGAGCCCCCCCTGTAGGGCACGCCCCCTGTCTCGTGGGCCCCTCGGGCATCCACCGACGTACTTCTTCCTCCTATATATACCTATGTACCCCGAAAATATCCAGGAGCACCACGAAACACAATTTCCACCACCGCAACTTTCTGTATCCGCGAGATCTCATCTTGGAGCCTTCGCCGGCACTTTGCCGGAGGGGGACTCGACCATGGAGGGCTTCTACATCAACATCCTTGCCCCTCCGATGAGTTGTGAGTAGTTTACCACAGACCTACGGGTCCATAGTTATTAGCTAGATGGCTTCTTCTCTCTTTTTGGATCTCAATACAATGTTCTCCCCCTCTCTTGTGGAGATCTATTCGATGTAAACTCTTTTTGCGGTGTGTTTGTCAAGATTCGATGAATTGTGGGTTTATGATCAAGTTTATCTATGAATAATATTTGAATCTTCTCTGAATTCTTTTATGTATGATTGAGTTATCTTTGCAAGTCTCTTTGAATTATCGGTTTGGTTTGGCCTACTAGATTGATCTTTCTTGCCATGGGAGAAGTGCTTAGCTTTGGGTTCAATCTTGCGGTGTTCTTACCCAGTGACAGAAAGGGTTGCAAGACACGTATTGTATTGTTGCCATCGAGGATAACAAGATGGGGTTTATATCATATTGCATGAGTTTATCCCTCTACATCATGTCATATTGCTTAATGCGTTACTCTGTTCTTATGAACTTAATACTCTAGATGCAGGCAGGAGTCAGTCGATGAGTGGAGTAATAGTAGTAGATGCAGGCAGGAGTCGGTCTACTTGTTATGGACGTGATGCCTATATACATGATCATGCCTAGATAATCTCATAACTATGCGCTTTTCTATCAATTGCTCGACAGTAATTTGTTCACCCACCGTAATACTTATGCTATCTTGAGAGAAGCCTCTAGTGAAACCTATGGCCCCCAGATCTATCTCTTATCATATTTTCTTTCAATCTACTTTTATTTGCATCTTTACTTTTTGCATCTATATTATAAAAAACCAAAAATATATTTATCTTATCATACTATCTCTATCAGATCTCACTTTCGCAAGTGGCCGTCAAGGGATTCACAACCCCTTTATTGCGTTGGTTACGAGTTCTCAGTTTGTTTGTGTAGGTGCGTGGGACTTTTGAGGAGCCTCCTACTGGATTGATACCTTGGTTCTCAAAACCAAGGGAAATACTTACGCT
>NC_041385.1:734416241-734487052 GCF_002162155.2 Triticum dicoccoides
CGCTCACTGTTCATCCCAGAGGCAGCATCGATCGGCTTCAGTTAGCAGCAGTAGCAAAGGAATCGCTCGATCAGGTTCAGTTAACAGCCATCGATTGATCGCTCGGGTTCAGTAACGTGTAGCCTGCAGCGCAATCGCTCGGGTTGAGTTAGAGCCCAACGCCTCGCTCGGGTTCAGTTAGAGCCAACGCCTCGCACACACGCGCG
This sequence comes from Triticum dicoccoides, assembly GCF_002162155.2. NCBI lineage: Eukaryota > Viridiplantae > Streptophyta > Magnoliopsida > Poales > Poaceae > Triticum > Triticum dicoccoides. The sequence goes on from NC_041385.1 coordinate 734,416,448, forward strand.
TACTTGTACGAGAGAAACGCGCATCGCTCGACCCCCGACCATCCACCGTAACCGGGAACTCCCCGAAATTTTCCTCGCCCTCGCTTCTACCACGGTTTTTTCTATCATGGAAGACCCAAAGAATGTCATGCAGCTGCTTCTCCGGCCCGCCCAGGACGAAAAGCCCATTTTTTGTCATGATTTTTTGTCATAGAAGTAGGAGCCCACCACATCTATGATGATACCGGGTTTTGTCACAATTATCGTCATAGAAGTGTCATATGTATGACAGGAAAAAAATCCGTTCAGCCCAAAATGTCACGGATGTGTCCTTTTTTGTAGTGAAAGTAGGAGATTGAAGATAGGGGATGCAATGGATAGGATCAACAAATGGCTCACAAATCCATCCACAAACTCCCCTTCACATAGAGGGGAGATAGGACTTTGGGAGAGGTGGTAAGATGCTCAAAATGGTGTTAGGAAAGTGTATGAACAACCCCCCCCCCCAAACCGGTGGGAGGAAGGAGCCCTTAAATAGCCAAAACCCAAAACTAGCTATTGTGACTCAACGGGCAGTTCCTGGACACCCCGTGCACATGGGGATTTAGACCCCGTGCCCATGGTACAAGCCCGTGTGCACGGGGCCTCGTGCCCACGAGGGTCAAAAACCCCGTGTCCACGGGGTACCCAGAACAACATGTAGCACCCCACTAAAACAGTGATAACTTTGGCATACAGACTCCGAATTCGATGATCTTGGGTTCGTTTTGAAGCAAGGGAAAAGCCCAAGGTCCTCACATAGAGAACCACCCAAGATCAACAAGAAAGAATGATGCAATTAATGCAAAGGTTTGAGCTCTCTACATGCGACGTGATCAAGCTACTTGCCCGAAAGTCCCTCTTGATAGTACGGCTATCAAACCTATAATCCGGTCTCCCTCCAAGCACCATGAGACCGGCAAAACTAGGAAAACCTAGCTAAGGTATACCTTTGCCTTGCACATTCAACTTGAGCTTGGTGATGACTTTGACGCTTGCCTCAAGTTGGAATCTTTTTCTTGTCCACAATCACTTGGTGAACATACTCGAAATGCTTCCTCATATTGCAATGAGGGAAGCCTTAACTTAAGCCCATCTTCACATGCACATTATCATGATGTGGACCGCAAGCTTCAAAGCATATAACCTTCGGCTTCTCATCTTGCACTTGGACGCCTTGAACCCGATGACCATCACCACTTGATGTCATCGACACATAGGCTACTTGAAATCTCTCTTTTGATGCAAGCCCATGAGAAACACCTAACCCACATAGACATAGAAAGAACATAGCATGGGTTAGGTAGCAAAGCACAATTCACAATTACTTACCATACCACTAGATCACTTGATCCCACGTAGTACAAAGATTGCACTTTGAGAGTTGACCATCTAAATAATCTTCGAGCTTCATCTTGGTCACCCAACATCTTTACTTCAAGTCCCATCTTGGTTTCTTGAAAGCCACAATGAACTCTTAATTTCCCTTCATCGCTTCAAGAAAGAGACCACCAAATACTCTTTCATGACCATATGAAGCTCCACTATGAATATCATATTGGTCATCATTTGCTCTTCTAAAAACTCCGTCATAATCTATTGAGAGGCACAATGAATTCTCCACTCTAGTTGCTTGCTTCAAGAGTTAATCAACCAAAAACCCAACACATGAGCTTACCATGATCTTGTCTTGAAACCATAACTTGAATTCTTCTATTTGTTTATATTCTCAAGCTCTTGATCCTTAAAAGCCCACATATGTCAATCTTTGAGATCCTCTAACGAACTCCACCTTGAATATATTTGGTTAGACATTAAAATCAATCTTGATGGCTTCAACATAAATCCCCCAAAGACCAACTTGAAGCCTCACTGAATATGGGATCTCGAGTGCCAAAACCTAGGCCCCGTGTGCACGTGGGTCAGGGACCCCGTGCGCACGGGGTATCCAAAGAGTTGACACTCGACCCCGTGCGCACGGGGGTCAGGAGGCCCGTGCGCATGGGGTATCCAGAGAGGAATACCATGAGGACTTCTTCGAATGTTTTGATGGCATTCTTCTCACATAAATCCAACATGCTTCATGCATCACTATGGAACATTTCTTCATTAGGATTCAATGCACTCGATGCTCCATAGGAATTTGTTAATTAATACCAAAGCTTAGAGCAAACATAGATTCATATATATGGACTTTATCCTTGATTCCATCTAATATCCTTGATGCACCATCTATGGACAATTCCTTCACATGTATCTCAATGAAAACATTAGACCATAGAGATTGTCATTAATTACCAAAACCACACTTAGGGGCTACATGCCATTTCAACCGGGTATTCATCGGATCACCGGGAGGGGTTCCAGGAGGCCCCCGGAGGTCTATGGGCCTAATGGGCCAAGGGGAGGCACACACCAGCCCACAAGGGGGCTGGCGCGCCCTCTCCCTGGTCGTCCGCCCTTGAGAAGGAAAGGGTGGAGGGCTATCCCCTCCTGCCTTCCCCTCCTCATGGGAGAAAGGAAAGGGGGGGCACCGCCCCCTCTTGCCTTCTCCCTGGTGCCATACAAGGAGGGGGGCGCTAGAGGGCAGGAGCCCAAGGGGGCCGGTCGGCCATCCTTGGGGCGCCTCCTCGCTGTGTCCCCTCCCCCCACTATATATATATATATATATATATATATATATATATATATATATATATATATATATATATATATATATATATGAGGGAGGGGGCACCACAAAACCCACAACAACTCTTAGCCGTGTGCGGCACCCCTCTCCACAGTTTAGTCCTCCATCCAGTTTCTCCGCAGTGCTTGATACGTCTTCAACGTATCTGTAATTTTTTATTGTTCCATGCTATTCTATTATCTGTTTTGGATGTTTTATATGCATTAATATGCTCTTTTATATTATTTTTGGGACTAACCTATTAACCTAGAGCCCAGTGCCAGTTCCTGTTTTTTCCCTGTTTTAGAGTTTCGTACAAAAGGAATACCAAACGGAGTCCAAATGGAATAAAACTTTCGTGATGATTTTTCTTGGACCAAAAGACAACAGGAGAATTAGAGATGTAAGTTATAGGAGCCACGAGGCGGCCACAAGTACGGAGGGCGCGCCCAGGGGGTAGGGCGTGCCTCCCACCCTTGTGGGCCCCTTGTGCACCTCCTGGCCTAATTCTTTTGCCTATATATTCCCATATATACCAAACCAACAGAAGCATCCACGGAAACACTTTTCCGCCGCCGCAACCTTTTGTACCCATGGAATCCCATCTAGGGGCCTTTTCCGGCGTCCTGCCGGAGGGGGATTTGACCATGGAGGGCTTCTACATCAACACTATTGCCCTTCCGATGAAGCGTGGGTAGTTTACCACAGACCTATGGGTCCATAGCTAGTAGCTAGATGGCTTCTTCTCTCTCTTTGATTCTCAGTACCATGTTCTCCTCGATGTTCTTGGAGATCTATTCGATGCAATACTTTTTTGCGGTGTGTTTGCCGAGATCCGATGAATTGTGGATTTATGATCAGCTTATCTATGAATATTATTTGAATCTTCTCTGAATTCTTATATGCATGATTTGATATCTTTGCAAGTCTCTTCGAACTATCCGTTTGGTTTGGCCAACTAGATTGGTTCTTCGTGCAATGGGAGAAGTGCTTAGCTTTGGGTTCAATCTTGCGGTGTCCTTTCCCAGTGACATTAGGGGCAGCAAGGCACGTATTGTATTCCATCAAGGATAAAAAAATGGGGTTTTCATCATATTGCTTGAGTTAATTCCTCTACATCATGTCATATTACTTAATGTGTTACTCCATTCTTTATGAACTTTAATACTCTAGATGCATGATGGATAGCGGGCGATGTGTGGAGTAATAGTAGTAGATGCAGGCAGGAGTCGGTCTACTTGACATGGACGTGATGCCTGCATTCATGATCATTGCCTTAGATATCGTCATAACTTTGCGATTTTTTATCAATTGCTCGGCAGTAATTTGTTCACCCACTGTATTATTTTCTATCTTGAGAGAAGCCTCTAGTGAAACCTATGGCCCCCAGGTCTATTTTCCATCATATTAGTTTCCGATCTACTATACTTGCAATCTTTACTTTCCAATCTATAAACCAAAAATACCAAAAACATTTACTTCATCGTTTATCTATCTCTATCAGATCCAACTTTTGCAATTAACCGTGAAGGTATTGAAAACCCCTTTATCGCGTTGGGTGCAAGTTTGTTTGATTGTTTGTGCAGGTATAAAGTGATTTGTGTGTTGTCTCCTACTCGATTGATACCTTGGTTCTCAAACTGAGGGAAATACTTATCTCTACTTTGTTGCATCATCCTTTCCTCTTCAAGGGAAAAACCAACGCAAGCTCAAGAAGTAGCAGGAAGAATTTCGGGCGCTGTTGCCGGGGAATTCTACACCAAGTCAAGACATGCCAAGTACCCATCACAAACTCTCATCTCTTGCATTACATTATTCGCCATTCGCCTCTCGTTTTCCTCTCCCCCACTTCTAAAATGATTTTCGAAAACATTTGCCTTTTCTTTACCCCTCTTTCGCCCATCTTCTTTGCTTGCTTTTTGGTGTGATCGTTTGTTGGTTTGGTTTGTTGCCATCATGTTTGAATCTGGGGAGGTTATCGTTGAAAATCTTGAGGAGAAATTTGAATCTTGTTCTTTGGGTAATGAAACTGCAAATCCTCTCCTAATTACAAAGAAAAAACTTTTCATGTGGGTGACGGTAATATTATTGGAAAAAGTGTTATTCAAGAGTTCTTTGTTTGTACATGATCTATGCCTATTAATAAAAGATCTATTCCTCTCGATACAAATTGTTATGCGGATGCCTTTTTTATGCTTGTTGAGAAACTAGAAAGAAAATTTGTGCACCTCCACCCCGCTTTGCAAAAAGTGTTTTACGAACTTCCTAACATTAATCATCCTATAGCTAAAAAGATTGCAACTATCATTCTTATGCGTGAATTTGATTTTATACTACAAGAAGCTAGGGATACTTTTTCTTTCTATAAAAAGGATGTTGAACACCCTCCAATTGAGGATATCCTCCATGACAAAGAAACTATGCGTAGTTTGGAATCTAGGGATTATAAGTCTTATAGTGAAAACCTTAGGAGGAGAGTTCCCTATGCATAAATCTCTCAATCTTTGTACCTTGAGGCCTATGAGGAATTTGATTGGATTACGAGGGATATTCATGTAGGATTCAATAGAGATTGGTTGAATAAAATGATGAAGGAACCCGTTAGAAACGAGATACATGTTCTTTATGATGATATTTATGGTGATGATCCCGATTACGGGTTTATGAATGTCAAAATAACCAATCAAAGTCCTTTTCATGATTTGAGTTCATCTAATAGAAAGGAAATAAAGGAAAGGATAGAATTCTTAAGACGAGTTTTGGAGGATTTGATGAGAAAAGAAATGCATACCAAAGATGACAATACCTAGATCTATTCGTGTTTTATGCCTAGCTAAGGGTGTTAAACAATAGCGCTTCTTAGGAGGCAACGCAATTTTATTTTTGTTCTTTGCTTTTTGTTCCTGTTTTGCTTTGAATAATTCATCTAGCCTCTGGTTAGATGTGGTTTTGTGTTTTAATTAGTGTTTGTGCCAAGTAAGACCTTTGGGATAGCTTACGGTGATAGCTGTTTTGATCCTGCTGAAAAACAGAAACTTTTGCGCCCAGTAAATAATTTCCTGGATTTTATTGAAACATGCTTTTGATCTGATTCTTTTTGCTCTAGATTGGTACACAAATTGCCCAGGTTTTCCTAAATTTTCAGAATTTTTGGAGTTACATAAGTATTCGAGAGTTACAGATTGCTATAGACTATTCTGTTTTTGACAGATTCTGTTTTCTATGGGTTGTTTGCTTATTTTGATGAATCTATGGGCAGTATAGGGGGTATGAACCATGTAAAAGTTGTAATGCAGTAGATATTACACCAATATAAATAAATAATGAGTTTTCAACAGTACCATAAAGTGGTGATTTATTTTCTTATACTAACCGAGCTTATGAGATTTTCTGTTGAGTTTTGTGTTGTGAAGTTTTCAAGTTTTGGGTAAGGATTTGATGGACTATGGAATAAGGAGTGGCAAGAGCCTAAGCTTGGGGATTCACAAGGCACCCCAAGGTAATATTAAAGGACAACCAAGAGCCTAAGCTTGGGGATGCCCCGGAAGGCATCCCCTCTTTCGTCTTCGTCTATCGGCAACTTTACTTGAGGCTATATTTTTTCACCACATGATATGTGTTTTGCTTGGAGCGTCTTGTATGATTTGAGTCTTTGATTTTTAGTTTGCCACAATCATACTTGTTTTACACACCTTTTGATAGGGACACACATGAATCATGATTTATTATAATACTCTATGTGATTCACTTATATCTTTTGAGCTAGGAAATATTGCTCTAGTGCTTCACTTATATGTTTTTAGAACACGGCGGTGGTTTTGTTTTATAGAAATTGTTGAACTCTCATGATTCACTTATATTATTTTGGGAGTCTTTAAACAACATGGTAATTTGCTTTGGTTATAAATTTAGTCCTAATATGATAGGCATCCAAGAAGGATATAATAAAAACTTTCATATAAAGTGCATTGAATACTATGAGAAGTTTGATTCTTTATGATTGTTTTGAGATATGAAGATGGTGATATTAGAGTCATGCTAGTGAGTAATTGTTAATTTGAGAAATAGTTGTGTTGAGGTTTGTGATTCATGTAGCATGCACGTGGTGAATCGTTATGTGATGAAGTCGGAGCATGATTTATTTTCTGATTGTCTTCCTTATGAGTGGCGATCGGGGACGAGCGATGGTCTTTTCCTACCAATCTATCCCCCTAGGAGCATGTGCGTAGTACTTTTTTTGATAACTAATAGACTTCTGCAATAAGTATGTGAGTTCTTTATGACTAAAGTTGAGTCCATGGATTATACGCACTCTCACCCTTCCACCATTGCTAGCCTCTCTTGTGCCGCGCAACTTTCGCCGGTGCCATACACCCACCATATACCTTCCTCAAAACAGCCACCATACCTACCTATTATGGTATTTCCATAGCCATTCCGAGATATATTGCCATGCAACTTTCCACCATTCCCTTATTATGACACGCTTCATCATTGTCATATTGCTTTGCATGATCATGTAGTTGACATCGTATTTATGGCAAAGCCACCTTTCATAATTCTTTCATACATGTCACTCTTGATTCATTGCACATCCTGGTACACCGCCGGAGGAATTCATATAGAGTAATATTTTGTTCTAAGTATCGAGTTGTAATTCTTGAGTTGTAAGCAAATAAAAGTGTGATGGTCATCATTATTAGAGCATTGTCCCAGTGAGGAAATGATGATGGAGACTATGATTCCCCCACAAGTCGGGATGAGACTCCGGACGAAAAAAAATAGGCGAAAAAAAAGAGAAAGACCCAAACAAAAAAGAATGAGAGAAAAAGAGAGAAGGGGCAATGTTACTATCCTTTTTACACACTTGTGCTTCAAAGTAGCACCATGATCTTGATGATAGAGAGTCTCCTATGATATCACTTTCATATACTAGTGGGAATTTTTCATTATATAACTTGGCTTGTATATTCCAACGACGGGCTTCCACAAATTGCCATAGGTCTTCATGAGCAAGCGAGTTGGATGCACACCCACTTAGTTTTCTTTTGGGCTTTCATAAACTTATAGCTCTAGTGCATCCGTTGCATGGCAATCCCTGCTCACTCACATTGATATCTATTGATGGGCATCTCCATAGCCCGTTGATACGCCTAGTTGATGTGAGACTACCTCCACCTTTTTGTCTTCTCCACAACCATTGTATTCTATTCCACCTATAGTGCTATGTCCATGGCTCAACTCATGTATTGCGTGAAAGTTGAAAAAGTTTGAGAACATCAAAAGTATGAAACAATTTCTTGGCTTGTCATCAGGGTTGTGCATGATTTAAATATTTTGTGTGGTGAAGATGAAGCATAGCCAGACTATATGATTTTGTAGGGATAAGCTTTCTTTGCCATGTTATTTTGAGAAGACATAATTGCTTTATTAGTATGCTTGAAGTATTATCGTTTTTATGTCAATATTAAACTTTTGTTTTGAATTTTACAGATATGAACATTCATGCCACAATAAAGAAAATTACAAGGACAAATATGTTAGGTAGCATTCCACATCAAAAACTCTATTTTTATGATTTACCTACTCGAGGGCGAGCAGGAATTAAGCTTGGGGATGCTTGATACGTCTCCAACATATCTATAATTTTTTATTGTTCCATGCTATTATATTATCTGTTTTGGATGTTTTTATGCATTAATATGTTATTCTATAGTATTTTTGGGACTATCCTATTAACCTAGAGCCTAGTGTCAGTTCCTATTTTTTCCCTGTTTTTGAGTTTCGTAGAAAAGGAATACCAAACAGAGTCCAAACGGAATAAAACTTTCGCAATGAGGACAACCAGGAGACTTGGAGATGAAGTTGGAGGAGCCACGAGGTGGCCACAAGGACGAAGGGCGCGCCCCACTCTTGTGGGCCCCTCATGCACCTCCTGACCTAATTATTTCACCTATATATTACCATATATCCCCAAACCAATAGAAGCATCCACGAAAACACTTTTCCGCCGCCGCAACCTTCTGTACCCGTGGGATTCCATCTAGGGGATTTTTCCGTTGTCCTGCCGGAGGGGGATTCGACCACGGAGGGCTTCTACATCAACACCATTGCCCTTCGGATGAAGTGTGAGTAGTTTATAGCTAGTAGCTAGATGGCTTATTCTCTATCTTTGATTCTCAATACCATGTTCTCCTCGATATTCTTGGAGATCTATTCGATGTAATACTTTTTTGCAGTGTGTTTGCCAAGATCCGATGAATTGCAGATTTATGATCAGCTTATCTATGAATATTATTTGAATCTTCTCCGAATTCTTATATGCATGATTTGATATTTTTGCAAGTCTCTTCGAATTATCGGTTTGGTTTGGCCAACTAGATTGGTTCTTCTTGCAATGGGAGAAGTGCTTAGCTTTGGGTTCAATCTTGCGGTGTCCTTTCCCAGCGACAGTAGGGGTAGCAAGGCACGTATTGTATTGTTTCCATCAAGGATAAAAATATGGGGTTTTCATCATATTGCTTGAGTTAATTCCTCTACATCGTGTCATCTTACTTAATGTGTTACTTCGTTCTTTATGAACTTAATACTCTTGATGCATGCTGGATAGCGGTCGATGTGTGGAGTAATAGTAGTAGATGCAGGCAGGAGTCGGTCTACTTGACACGGACGTGATGCCTATATTCATGATCATTGCCTTAGATATCGTCATAACTTTGCGCTTTTCTATCAATTGCTCGACAGTAATTTGTTCACCCACCGTATTATTTTCTATCTTGAGAGAAGCCTCTAGTGAAATCTATGGCCCGCGAGTCTATTTTCCATCATATTAGTTTCCCATCTAATATTCTTGCAATATTTTACTTTATGATCTATAAAAAAAATACCAAAAATATTTACTTTATTGTTTATCTATCTCTATTAGATCTCACTTTTGCAAGTAAGAGTGAGGGATTGACAACCCCTTTATCGCGTTGGGTGCAAGTTTGTTTGATTGCTTGTGCAGGTATTCGGTGATCTGTGCATTATCTCCTACTGGATTGATACCTTGGTTCTAAAACTGAGGGAAATACTTATCTCTACTTTGCTGCATCACCCTTTCCTCTTCAAGGGAAAAACCAATGCAAGCTCAAGAAGTAGCAGTGCTCAGCGAAGCCCTCCGGGAACGTGTTCACCATTACCGTCACCACGCCGTCGTGCTGTCGGAACTCATCTACTACTTCACCCATCTTGCTGGATCAAGAAAGCGAGGACGTCATCGAGCTGAGCGTGTGCTGAACATGGAGGTGTCGTATGTTCGGTACTTGCTTGGTTGGATCGCGAAGAAGTTCGACTACATCAACTGCGTTAATGAACGCTTCCGCTTTACGGTTTACAAGTGTACATAGACACACTCTCCCCTCTTGTTGCTATGCATCTCCTTAAATAGATATTACGTGTGCGTAGAAATTTTTTTGTCTTCCATGCAACGTTCCCCAACAGTGGCATCATGAGCCAGGTCTATGCATAGATGATATGCACGAGTAGAACACAAAGAGGTTGTGGGCGATGATAGTCATACAACTTACCACCAACGTCTTATTTTGATTCGACAGTATTGAGGGATGAAGCGGAATGGACCAACCTTACGTGTCCACGCACATGACACCGGTTCCACCGACTAACATGCAACTTGTTTTGCATAAAGGTGGCTGGTGGGTGTTTGTTTCTCCTACTTTCGTTGAATGGAATTTGACTACGGCAGGTCCTGGAAGAAGGTTAAAACAGCAAACTTGATAAATCACCATTGTGGTTTTTGCGTAGTTAAGAACGGTTCTTTCTAGAAGCCCATAGCAACCACGTAAAACTTGCAATAACAAAGTAGAGGACGTCTAACTTGTTTTTCCAGGGCATGTTGTGATGTGATATGGTCCAGACGTGTTGTGATATACATTGTTGTGTGAGATGATCATGTTTTGTCATATCGACAACCTGCAGGAGCCTTAGGGTTGTCTCTTAATTATTGTATGAAATGCAACCGCCATGTAATAGATTTACTTTTATCACTATGCGTTAGCAATAGTTGTAGAAGCAATAGTTGGCGAGATGAACCCGACACAACGATGGAGATCAAGGTGTCGAGCCAGTGACGATGGAGATCATGACGATGGTTTGGAGATGGAGATCAAAATCACAAGATGATGATGGCCATATCATGTCACATATTTTGATTGCATGTGATGTTTATCCTCTATGCATCATATTTTTCTTAGAACAGTCGTAGCATTGTAAGATGATCCCTTCACTAAATTTCAAGATAAAAGTGTTCTCCAGGAGTATGCACCATTGCCAAAGTTCGTCGTTTTGAAGCACCTCGTGATGATCGGGTGTGATAGACTCTACGTTCACATACAACGGGTGTAAGACAGTTTTGCACATGCAGAATACTTGGGTTAAACTTGACAAGCCTAGCATGTACAGACATGGTCTCGGAACACTGGAGACCGAAAGGTCAAACATGAGTCATATAGTAGATGTGATCAACATAGAGATGTTCACCATTAATGACTTCCCATCTCACATGATGATCGGACATGGGTTAGTTGATTTGGATCATGTATCACTTAGAACTTGAGGGATGTTTATTTAAGTGGGAGTTCATTAGTAATTTGATTAATTGAACTTAATTTACCATGAACTTAGTCTTAATAGTTTTTGCATATCTATGTTGTAGATCATGGCCCGAGCTACCATTCCCCTGAATTTTAATGCATTCCTAGAGAAAGCTAAGTTGAAAGATGATGGTAGCAACTACACGGACTGGGTCCGTAACTTGAGAATTATCCTCATTGTTGCACAAAAGAATTATGTCCTTGATGCACCGCTAGGTGACAGACCTGCTGCAGGAGCTACTACATATGTTATGAACGTCTGGCAGAATCGGTTTGATGACTACTTGATAGTTCAGTGTGCCATGCTTTACAACCTAGAACCGGGACTTCAAAGACATTTTGAACATCATAGAGCATATGAGATGTTCCAAGAGCGGAAGTTGATATTTCAAGCCAATGCCCAGGTTGAGAGATATGAAGTCTCCAACAAGTTCTACAGCTGCAAGATGGAGGGAAATAATTCTGTCAGTGAACACATACTCAAAATATCTGGGTATCATAACCACTTGACTCAGCTGGGAATTGATCTTCCAGTTGAGAGTGTTATTGATAGAGTTCTTCAGTCACTGCCACCAAGCTACAAAGGCTTCATGATGAACTATAATATGCAAGGGATGACGAAAACTATTGTCGAGCTCTTCGCAATGCTTAAGGCCGCAGAGGTAGATATCAAGAAGGAGCGTCAAGTGTTGATGGTTAACAAACCCACTAGTTTCAAGAAAAAGGGCAAGGGAAAGAAAGAGAATTTCGAGAAGAATGGCAAGCAAGTTGCCACTCCCGTGAAGAAGCCCAAAGATGGAAGCAAGCCTGAAACTGAGTGCTTCTACTACAAAGGAAATGGTCACTGGAAGCGGAACTACCCCAAATACTTGGCTGATAAGAAGGATGGCACAGTGAACAAAGGTATATTTGATATACATGTTATTGATGTGTACCTTACTAATGCTTGTCGTAGAGCCTAGGTATTTGATACTGGTTCGGTTGCTCATATTTGTTACTCGAAATAGGAGCTACGGAATAAACGAAGATTGGCTAAGGACAAGGTGACAATGCGCATCAGGAATGGTTCCAAGGTCGATGTGATCACCGTCGACACGCTACCTCTACATCTACCTTCGGGGTTAGTTTTAGACCTCAATAATTGTTATTTGGTGCCAGCATTGAGCATGAACATTATATTTGGATCTTGTTTATTATGAGACGGTTATTCATTTAAATCAGAGAATAATGGTTGTTCTATTTATATGAGTAATATCTTTTATGGTCATGCACCCTTGATGAATGGTCTATTCTTGTTGAATCTCGATCGTAGTGATACACATATAATATTGATGCCAAAAGATGCAAAGTTGATAATGATAGTGCAAAATATTTGTGGCACTGTCGTTTAGGTCATATTGGTGTAAAGTGCATGAAGAAACTCCATATAGATGGACTTTTGGAATCACTTGATTATGAATCATTTGATACTTGCGAACCATGCCTCATGGGCAAGATGACTAAAACTCCGTTCTCCAGAACAATGGAGCGAGCTAATGACTTACTGGAAATAATACATACCGATGTATGCAGTCCGATGAGTGTTGAGGCACGCGGTGGGTATCATTATTTTCTGACCTTCACGGATGATTTGAGTAGGTATGGATATATCTACTTGATGAAACACGTCTAAAACATTTGAAAAGTTCAAGGAATTTTGGAGTGAAGTAGAGAATCATCATAAGAAGAAGATAAAATTTCTACGATCTGATCATGGAGGTGAACATTTGAGTTATGAGTTTGGCCTTCATATAAAATAACGTGGAATTGTTTCTCAACTCATGCCACCTCGAACACCACAACGTAATGGTGTGTCCAAACATCATAACCACATTTTATTAGATATGGTGCGTTTTATGGTGTCTCTTACCGATTTACCACTATTTTTTGGGTTATGCATTAGAGACAGCCGCATTCATGTTAAATAGGGCACCGTCTAAATCCGTTGAGATGACACCGTATGAACTATGGTTTGGCAAGAAACCTAAGCTGTCGTTTCTTGAAGTTTGGGGATGCGACACTTATGTCAAAAGGCTTCAGCCTGATAAGCTCGAACCCAAATTGGAGAATTGCGTCTTCATAGGATACCCTAAGGAAACTATCGGTACACCTTCTACCACAGATCCAAAGGCAAGATCTTTGTTGCTAAGAATGGGTCCTTTCTAGAGAAGGAGCTTCTAGCGAAAGAAGTGAGTGAGAGGAAAGTAGAACTTGATGAGGTAATTATACCTTCTCTTGAATTGGAAAGTAGCACATCAGAGAAAACCGTTCCCGTGATGCCTACACCAACTAGAGAGGAAGATAATGATGATGATCATGAAACTTCGGATCAAGTTACTACTGGACCTTTTAGGTCGACCAGAGCATGTTCTGCACTAGAGTGGTACGTACTCCTGTCCTGGAAGTCATGTTATTAGACCATGGCGAACCTACGAACTATGAAGAAGCTATGATGAGCCCAGTTTCCGATAAATGGCTTGAGGCCATGAAATCTGAGATAGGATCCATGTATGAGAACAAAGTATGGACTTCCGTGGACTAGCCCGATGATCGGCAAGCCATTGAGAATAAATGGAACTTCAAAAAGAAGACGGATGCTGATGGTAATGTCACTATCTACAAAGCTCAACTTGTCAAAAAATGTTTCCGACAAGTTCAAGGGGTTGACTACGATGAGACTTTCTCGCCCGTAGCGATGCTTAAATCTGTTCGAATCATGTTAGCAATTGCCGCATTTTATAATTATGAAATCTTGTAAATGGACGTCAAAACTGCATTCCTTAATGGATTTCTTAAAGAGAGTTGTATATGATGCAACTAGAAGGTTTTGTCGATCCTAAAGGTGCTAACGAAGTGTGCAAGCTGCAAAGATCCATCTATGGACTGGTGCAAGCATCTCGGAGTTGGAATATACGCTTTGATGAGGTGATTAAAGCATATGGTTTTATACAGATTTACAATGAAGTCTATATTTACAAGAAAGTGAGTGGGAGCTCTGTAGCATTTCTGATATTATATGTGGATGACATATTTGTTGATTGGAAATGATATAGAATTTCTGGATAGCATAAAAGGATACTTGAATAAGAATTCTTTAATGAAAGACCCCGGTGAAGCTGCTTATATATTTGGCATCAAGATCTATGGGGATAGATCAAGATGCTTAATAGGACTTTAACAAAACACATACCTTGAAAAAGTTTTGAAGAAGTACAAAATTGATCAGTCAAAGAAAGGGTTCTTGCCTATGTTACAAGGTATGAAATTTAGTCAGACTCAAAGCCTGACCACTGCAAAAGATAGAGATAAAATGAAAGTCATTCCCCATGCCTCAGCCATAGGTTCTATCATGTATGATATGCTGTGTACCAGACCTGATGTGTGCCTAGCCATAAGTTTGGCAGGTTTCGGTGTCAAAATAGGCGGATCTCGGATAGGGGGTCCCGAACTGTGCATCTAAGGCTAATGGTAACACGAGGCGGGGGACACAATGTTTACCCAGGTTTGGGCCCTCTCGATGGAGGTAATACCCTACTTCCTGCTTGATTGATCTTGATGATATGAGTATTACAAGAGTTGATCTACCACGAGATCGAAGAGGCTAAACCCTAGAAGCTAGCCTATGGTTATGATTGTTCTCCTCCTATGGACTAAACCCTCCGGTTTATATAGACACTGGAGGGGGCTAGGGGTTACACAGAGTTGGTTACAAAGAAAGGAATCTTCATATCCAAATCGCCAAGCTTGCCTTCCACGCAAAGGAGAGTCCCATCCGGACACGGGATGAAGTCTTCTATCTTCTATCTTCATATCCCAACAGCCCGGCATACACATATAGTCCGGTTGTCCAAGGACCCCTTAATCCAGGACTCCCTCAGTAGCCCCTAAACCAGGCTTCAATGACGATGAGTCCTGCGCGCAGATTGTCTTCGGCATTGCAAGGCGGGTTCCTTCTCTAAATAGTCCAAAGTAGATCTTGACCAAAAGAATCGTGTCTGGCTCTGCAAAAAAAATTCCACATACCATGGTAGAGAGTACAGTATCCCATGAATCCAATCTGATGACAGCTCATAGCATGACATCACGCCGCGGCCGGGTCTTTATTCGAACCATTTTTATCCTTCCCCTCCGTATTTCGAGGCACGGTTTCATTGGCACGTCTTGTCGAAGCAGAGATCGTGTCCCCTTATCACGGGATTCTCACCAACGCGGGCGTGGGTAACCCAACCGTGCCATCAGCACGACGCTTGGGAAATAAGCAAGTTTTAGGGCGTACGGGGAGGCGCACGATTTTTACTTCCTTTATAAGGGGATAAGGATTCCCCTCTTTCACCCATTCCCTCTTCTTCCTCTGCTCATTCATCCTCGAGCTCCAACGCACAAGCACCCATCTCTTCCGCCCCAAAAAGCACTCCCATCATGTCCGGATCCGGAGCTGGAGGCAAGTGGATGGACTCCTCCGTCAAGAAGGAGGACATCAAGAAGCTCCGGGAGGCCGGGTACTTGTCCAAAGACATCGCTCATTGGCTTCCGGCCAAAGGGCAGATCATCCCTACCCTGGAGCCCCAAGAAAGGGTGGTATTTCTTTCCCACTTCGTTCGCGGGCTGGGGTTCCCCCTCCACCCGTTCGTCTGTGGACTGATGTTCTACTACGGGCTAGACTTCCACGACTTGGCCCCCAACTCCATCCTCAACATTTTGGCATTCATTGTCATGTGTGAGTCCTTCCTCCGCATCCCACCTCACTTTGGCCTATGGCTGAAGACCTCCAATGTGAAGCCCAAGGTGGTGAGCGGCGAACAAGCAGAGTGCGGAGGCGCTATGGTGGGAAAGATGCCCAATGTCACCTGGCCCGAAGGATCCTTTGTAGAGACCATAAAGGGGTGGCAATCAGGGTGGTTCTACATTACCGAACCGTGCGGCGCCAACTGGGCGGCGACCCCCGAATTCTGATCCGGAGTCCCCATGCGGCTCGCCTCTTGGCAAGAGAAGGGTTTAGCCTGGAGCTCATTGGAAGAAGTGACTGGGCTCCAGACATGTGTCCAGAACATGATTGACAAGAAAATCAAGCTTGTGAACGTGATCCAGGTCATGCTCTTCCGCCGGATTCTTCCGTGCCAGAGCCGGACTTGTAATTTGTGGGAGTTCGACCCGGCCAAGCACCAGACACTACTGGAGCTCTTTGATACGACACAGAAGACATCTGGAAGGTGCTTTTTAAGGCCGGCGAGGTTCCACCGCCCACATTCGAAGACCGCGAGCTTGCGCAAGACGCCGGGCTAATCCGGTAAGTTCTTTTATGTTTGCAAGATATATCTTTTTGCCGGCATATCCGTGGGAGGAACCTAAGCCTCCATGCCAATCTCTCAGGCCTGGGTAACGATCGTGGAGCAGATCGAATGTCCGACTCTGCTGCCCGAAGATCAATAAATGCCTCTTCTGACGAAGTTGCTATTTCCGGCGCCTTATGAGGTGCCGGAGAAGAAAACCAAGAAGGCGGCCAAGGGGACCATAGGTGGTCTCCGACGCAAGGGAGTTTCAGACGTGACGTCTGAAGACGCCGAGGCGCACTCCTCCGCCGAAGACGACGGGGAGGAGGAGGCCCGTCCCCCCCCCCCCCACTGGGGGGAAAAGAAGAGGAAGGCCTCCACATATGGGGAGGCCGAGGCGCCCAAGAAGGGAAAAATCTCCCTTCCGGACTACTCCGCCGCAGCCACCAATAGCAGCGAGGAGTGGGGGCCCAGGGTCAAGCCCCTGGCCAAATTGTAAGTATATTTCCGAGTTTTTTCACCTTATCATTTTTAATGTGTTAGACCATGCATCTGCAGTCCGGCCCAATCCAACATCGAGCTCTCCTCCTCTTCGAAGGGGTCGCTGGATCCGTCGGTGATGAACAACAGGTCCCTTCCAACGGCCACCTCCCATAAGGCCGCGGACAACACCGATGTGTTGTCCCGAAGGATACCGGGCCAAGGGAAGGCTGTTCCGGTGATGCCGGAGGAAAGAAGTCTGGTCGTCGAGCACATGGGGGGAAAGACCCCTAGACCCCGACAATGAGGGCCGAGTCCAGTTCGGTCCTCAGCCAGATACAGCTCCGGAGACCCAAGTGGCTCCGAATTTGGGCAAGCAGTCTCTCCCTAACGAGGGGGCAAGCCGCCTCCGCCGGTGACCTCTGTCCGCCTAGAGGCACCGGACAGATTGTTGGAAGCGCTACAAGGCGCTTCCATTATGGAAGAACACCATACTCTTATGAGTACGGTGATTGTGAAAGTCCAGGCCGCCAAAAACAGACTGACCGAAACCTGCCTTAGCCTTCTAACAGGCTTTGAGGTAAGTACTGTAGTTGTAAAAGAATATCACCTTGTAGACAGTAGCCCCTGATGCTTTGTTCGGTGTTCGGAAAGAAAAACCAAATGGAGGATCAAAATAATTTCCGCAGGAGTCTAACATAGCATGTCTATGTGAACAAGCAGGCGTCGCTGCTACCCATTGCCGCTCATACTGCGGAGGTCTCTGACTTGACGCGGAATCTGGAGCGGGTCGAGGAAGAACTCGGCCTCGTGAAGAAGCAACTGGAGGACGACCAAGGTCTACACTAACTGGTGCTTTATATTTGGGAAGGATGAAAAGTTCATACTGACTGAAGTGTCATGAACTTTATTAGGGGTCGCGACCAAAGTAGCGGCCCTCAAGAAGGCGTTGGCCGAGGCCGAGGACAAAGCGGCTAAGGAACGCGCCGCGCGCGAGAAGTAGGAGGCCCAGGTCGGCGAGGTCCAGCAAGAGCTTCAGGACGTTGTCAAAAAGTACGAATCATTGGAGCGTAATTCGAAGACTCAAGAGTCTGAACTTGCCAAGGCCCGCCAGGGCACGCAAGATGCCCGAGCCGAAGCCCAGAGCACCCTCCGGGAAATCCAGGTGGCCCAGGAGATCGCGGCGGGTAAGGCTTTTATTATGCAAAGCAAGTGTGTGAATGAAACGTTCCCTTTACTTACCCGAATTTGGAGTTCTACAGGAGCGTTTGCGGATCTACCGTGTAGTATATCAGATGCTGCCGAATTCTTTCGATCCGAAGAAGGGAGCTCTACGGAGAAGTTGTTCTAGTCTCAATACCTTGGATCGGAACATCCGGTGCCCCTTAGCGACCAGCTAAAACAGTTGGTCGAGCTGCACAAGGCGGCCGAACTGGCAATCACAGTAGTTCTCCCTTTACTACCCTAGCCGATATAGCGGAACGTAGGGTAGCAAGCACAGGAGCCGGGAAACCCAACTATTGACCAAAGACATGATTCGGAGCCGATGCATATAGTGCTATAAGTTCGGGGTGCCGAACTATACTATAAACGTGTTCCGACTTTTTTGCCGTGTTATGGGGACAATGACGCCCCTCGCGAATTAAGGTGTACCATAATGTACGGGTGCAATTGAAAATAAATGGACAAGAAAAAATTGAAGTAATGGGTAAACGCTGCAGATTATTTTTCATTGTAAGTTGATTGATACGTCAAGGTGTATCTATACAAAGTAGTGCAATAAGCAAATAAGGCTATTTAACATGCCACGACCAAGAGCGAGTTGCGTGCGGGTATTTAAAACAGGTATGACGATCATTAGCAAAGACCACCTGGGTATCCCTTGTACGTCCGAACCCCTAGCTTTCTTGGCGTATCCGTCCCGCTACGGGTCCGATGAACACGTTTATCAAAAAAGGCCTTGAGAGGTGAAAAAACCTGAAAGAAAGAGAAAAAGTGAAGGTATGCGGATCCAGGAGCGGGTGAGCTGCATTGTGGGCCGCAATCTTAGTTGTGCCTCCGTCCATGCCCATGGTATTTTAAGTGCGTAGTTGTGTACGCGCGGCACGAATTTCGCCGCTTTATTGGGGCTGGGATGAAGGCTAGATTGCTAGCTGAGCTGTGGACGAGCCGGATGGTCCTGTTGCAGAGTAGCACGGACCCACTTAACGGTGTCCGGGGGCTTTATTGCCGAATTGAGGTTTTGCCTAAGGAGGCTGTTCTATACTTATGGTGCAAGGGCCGCGGTATGCTCCTCAGTACGGAGGGAGCGCTCCGTATTTCCATTGACTGTTATAACACCGCGGGGTCTGGGCATCTTGGGCTTAAGGTAGGCATAGTGCGACACCGCATTGAAACGGGCAAATGCGGTTCGTTCGAGCAGTGCGTGATAACCACTGTGGAAGGGGACGATATCGAAGAGTAGCTCTTCGCTTCGGAAATTATCCGGGGATCCAAAGACCACTTCTAGTGTGATTGAGCCCGTGCAGCAGGCCTCTACACCTGGTATGACACCTTTAAAGGTGGTTTTGGTGGGCTTGATCCTTGAGGGATCAATACCCATTTTGCATGTTGTATCCTAGTAAAGCAGGTTCAGGCTGCTACCACCATCCATGAGGACGCGTGTGAGGTGGAATCCGTCAATGATAGGGTCAAACACCAGTGCGGCTGAACCGCCATGACGGATACTAGTTGGATGGTCCCTTCGATCGAAGGTGATCGAACAGGAGGAGCAAGGGTTGTATTTTGGGGCGACTGGCTCCATCGCGTAGACGTCCCTTAGTGCGCGATTCCGCTCCCTTTGGGGATATGGGTAGCATATATCATGTTCACAGTTTTCACTTGGGGGGGGGGGACTTCTTCTGTCCCCCTGTGTTCTGCGGTCGGGTTCCTCGTCGTCGTCACTTTGCGATCCCTTTTCCTTGTTTTCAGCATTTAACTTGCCGGCCTGTTTAAAGACCCAACATTCTCTATTGGTGTGATTGGCTGGTTTATCAGGGGTGCCGTGGCTTTGACATGGACGATCGAGTATGCGATCCAGACTGGACGGGCCCGGATTGTTTCTTTTAAAAGGATTTTTCCACTGATTGGACTTAGAGCCACTGAATCCGGCATTGATGGTCGTGTCTTCGGTGTTATCGCCATTATTTCGACGCTTGTGTCTGTTGCGTTGGGGCTTGCCATTGCTATCTTTGGCTTTGGAAGTGCCAGGTTTGCTTGAGATGCTGTTGCTACGAGCTAGCCAGCTATCCTCACCCACACAAAAGTGAGTCATGAGCGTCGTGAGGGCTGCCGTGGACTTCGGCTTCTCTTGGTCGAGGTGTCGGGCGAGCCACTTGTCGTAGATGTTATGCTTAAAGGCCGCTAGGGCTTCGGCATCTGGACAGTCGATGATTTGGTTCTTTTTAGTTAAGAACCGAGTCCAGAATTTCCTGGCTGACTCTCCAGGCTGTTGGATTATATGACTTAAGTCATCAGCATCCGGAGGTCGGACATAAGTGCCCTGGAAGTTGTCAAGGAATGTGTCTTCCAGGTTCTCCCAACTGCCAATAGAGTTTCCTGGTAGACTGTTCAACCAGTGCCTAGCTGGCCCTTTGAGTTTTAGCGGGAGATACTTGATGGCATGGAGATCATCGCCGCAGGCCATATGTATATGGATAAGGAAGTCCTCGATCCATACCACGGGATCTATTGTTCCATCATATGATTCAATGTTTACGGGTTTAAACCCTTCTGGGAATTCATGCTCCATTACTTCGTCAGTGAAGCAGAGGGGGTGTGCGGCACCTCTGTGTCGGGCTATGCCCGAACGTAGCTCGAATGGAGCCGGTCTGCGGTATTCGGCCTGGACAGGTTTGTGCTTGTTATATCCGGCTTGGCGGTCGTCCTTGCACATTGGGGCGCACCTCCACGATCCGTAGATCGATCTGGTTTGTCCTGCTCTATTTTCCAAATTGTACCGCGGGTCATGTGTGTATCCCTGAGCTGTTGTGTTTGTATTTGTTCGGCGAGGTAGTGCCGGCTGGTGCTCGTGCTGAATTGCCGTTTTATCTCGGCCACGTGGTGGACGATCAGCCGCATTATGCGCTGGTAGTGCCAGCTCTGGTGCCTCGTCATCGAATTGAGGTAGCAATTTGCGCTTTGGGTAACTTTTTGTTGGGCGTTCGAGTCTGTATTCCTCGGCTGCCAGGACCTCGGTCCATCTATCAGTGAGCAGATCTTGATCAGCTTGAAACTGTTGCTGCTTCTTCTTCAGGCTTTTTGCAGTGGCTATAACCCGGCGCTTGAAATGCTCCTGCTCAACGAGATCCTCTGGGACGATAAATTCTTCGTCGCCGAGGCTCACCTCGTCCTCGGAGAGGGGTATGTAATTGTTGTCTTCCGAGTCGTCATTCATGGCCTGTTCGTCGGGGTTGGCTCGCCCATCTTCCCGTCCAGCCTCTTCAAAACTTGGCTTGGCGGGGTCTTCGTTGTCTTCAGCATCGTCCGGAGTGCTATTCTCTCTTGTGCCGGTATCACTATTTTTACCATGGCGTGACTTAGAGCGGCGCCGCTGACATCGGCACTTAGACTGCTTCTCAGGAAGTTTATCCTCAACTGGATCTTTTATGTCATCGCCATTGTCTTCTTTGGGTGTATCCACCATGTATATATTGTATGAGGAGGTGACTGTCCAGCTCCCTATTGGCGGTGGTTCCTGTTCTTCTCCAGCATCGTCGTCCATACCGTCGATGTCTTCGTTGTCGAAATCAAGCATGTTGGTCAAATTGTCAACAATGGCTATCAAGTGGGTGGTGGGTGGGTAACGAAGTTCTTCGTCGCCCGCTTGCCACTCAAGCCAGACATAGTTCGGCCAAGGATCTCCTGACAAGGAGAGAGACTTTAATGAGTTTAACACATCGCCTAAGGGCAAGTGTTGGAAGATGTCCGCGGAGCTGAACTCTAAGATCGGCGCCTGGTCAGATTCGATGGGTGCAGATACGCGGGGTTCGGAGCCTATGGCCGGAGATGAGTCCGAGGCTGTGATGACACAGGCCTCGTTGGAGGTTAGATCTGTGTCCGTCTCTAGCACCGTTGAGTTTGCGGCTTCCGTGGCGAGGTTGAGCCTCCCGTCCCCGAATGGCGCGCTCTGCTCTGGATCTAGGGCCAGTGCAGTTACATGCGCAATCTCCCGCACGCCATCTGATGACAAATTTAGGTCATCTTCATCGTGGCGGCGGGGCGCGACTGTCTTGGGCTCGAATACGTCAAAGATCAAGTCTCCGTGAATATCGGCGGTGTAGTTCAAGCTTCCAAACCTGACCTGATGGCCAGGGGCGTAGCTGTCGATCTGCTCCAGATGGCCAAGCGAGTTGGCCCGCAGTGCGAAACCGCCAAATACGAAGATCTGTCCGGGGAGAAAAACTTCACCCTAGACGACATTGTTGTGGATGATTGAAGGATCCATCAAGTCTTATGGTGGCGACACAGTGGAACTCTCAATGAAAGCACCAATGTTGGTGTCAAAACCGGCGGATCTCGGGTAGGGGTCCCGAACTATGTGTCTAAGGCTAATGGTAACAGGAGGGCGGGGACACAATGTTTACCCAGGTTCGGGCCCTCTCGATGGAGGTAATACCCTACTTCCTGCTTGATTGATCTTGATGATATGAGTATTACAAAAGTTGATCTACCACGAGATCGGAGAGGCTAAACCCTAGAAGCTAGCCTATGGTTATTATTGTTCTCCTCCTACGGACTAAACCCTCCGGTTTATATAGACATCGGAGGGGGCTAGGGTTACACAGAGTCGGTTACAGAGAAAGCAATCTTCATATCCGAATCGCCAAGCTTGCCTTCCATGCAAAGGAGAGTCCCATCCAGACATGGGACGAAGTCTTCTATCTTGTATCTTCATATCCCAACAGTCCGGCATACGCATATAGTCCGGCTGTCCGAGGACCCCTTAATCCAGGACTCCCTCAGCAGGGAGGTACCAAAGTAATCCAGGAGTGGATCACTAGACAAAATTCAAGAACATCCTAGTACCTAAAAAGGACCAAGGGAATTTTTCTCGGTTATGGAGGTGACAAAGAGCTTGTCATAAATGGTTATGTCGATGCTAGCTTCAACACTGATCCGGATAACTCTAAGTCATAAACCGGATACGTATTTATATTGAATGGTGGAGCTGTCAGTTGGTGCAGTTCCAAGGAGAGTGTTGTGGCGGGATCTACATGTGAAGCCGAGTACATAGCTGCTTCGGAAGCAGCGCATGAAGGAGTCTGGATGAAGGACTTCATATCCAATCTGGGTGTAATACCCAGTGCATTGGGTTCAACGAAAATCTTTTGTGACAACACTGGAGAAATTGCCTTAGTGAAGGAATACAGGTTTCACAAGAGGACCAAACACATTAAGAGACGCTTCAACTCCATTAGTGAAAAGGTCAAGGATGGAGACATAGAAATTTGCAAAATACATACGGATCTGAATGTAGCAGACCCGTTGACTAAGCCTCTTCCGCGAGCAAAACATGATCAATACCAAGACTCCATGGGTGTTAGATTGATTACAATGTAATCTAGATTATTGACTCTAGTGCAAGTGGGAGACTGATGGAAATATGACCTAGAGGCAATAATAAAGTTGTTATTATTATATTTCCTTATTCATGATAAAGGTTTATTATTCATGCTAGAATTCTATTGACTGGAAACTTAAATACATGTGTGGATACATAAACAAATACCGTGTCCCTAGTGAGACTCTACTAGACTAGCACGTTGATAAAAAGATGGTTAAGGTTTCCTAACCATAGACATGTGTTGTCACTTGATAACGGGATCACATCAGAATGATGTGATGGACAAGACCCATCTGTTAGCTTAGCATATGATCGTTCAGTTTATTGCTATTGCTTTCTTAATGTCAAATACATATTCCTTCGACTATGAGATCATGAAACTCCCGGATGCCGGAGGAATATCTTGTGTGCTATCAAACGTCACAACATAACTGGGTGATCATAAAGATTCTCTACAGGTATTTCCGAATGTGTCTGTTGAGTTGGCATGGATTGAGATTAGGATTTGTCACTCCGTGTATCGGAGAGGTATCTCTGGGCCCTCTCGGTAATACACATCACAAGTAGCTTTCAAGCAAAGTGACTAAGGAGTTAGTTACGAGATGATGTATCACTACTAGGGAAAAGCCTATACATAGGATCTTACCAGCAGCGAGTTTTAAAATAAGACGCTGCTGCAATTTATCAGTAGCGCGCTCCACCAGAACTCGCTGCTGAAATAGAAGTAGCAGTAGCGCGCCTCCACTAAGCCACGCTACTGCTACAATTCCCACGACCCTGCCACGAAGCTAGTTATAGCAGCAACGTGTTAATTAGAAGGGCGCTACTACTAGGTAGTTTAGTAGTAGCGCCTTTACCTATACCACGCTACTGCTAAAACTAGCTACCTTCCACCACCCATGCTCTCCTCTATCCAATCCACACTCGCACTCACACTCACTCGACCTCCCCCTCAACCCCCCCTCCCCCCGCGCCGGTCCTCTCCCGCCGGCCGCCGGCGCCTACCCCTCCTCCCTCTACGCCGTCGTCACCTCCTCCTCCTTGCTGGACTCGGTACCGCCCTCCTCCTCCTCCGTCCTTCCTCGACTCGCCGCCGGCCGGCCCCTCCTCGCTCCGCCATTCCTCCTCCATCCTACTCTCTCCTTCCTCCTCCAGTCGCCCCTCCTTCTCCCACCTCCCTCCTCCATCCACAACCCCTCCTCCCTACTACATTTTGATTTAGTAGGCTAGTTCATATGCAACATTTTGATTTAGTTCATATGATTTAGTTGATTTAGTAGGCTAGTTGATTTAGAACATTTTGATTTTGTTGATTTAGTAGGCAAGTTGATCTAGTAGGCTAGTTGATTTAGTTGATTTATAGAACATTTTGATTTAGTCGATTTAGTAGGCAAGTTGATTTAATAGGCTAGTTGATTTAGTTGATTTATAGAACATTTTGATTTAGTTGATTTAGTATGCTAGTTGATAGCTCTGAAGATTTGGCACTTGGCAGTTGGTTCTATTCTAGAAGGTGCTAGTAAGCTATGAAAATATAACTGAAGAAGAACCAAAAAATCACATGCTACTGTTTTTATTTCGTGTGAAGTGGATTGTTAATCCTTTGCTCATATTGCTTTAGGAAAATGGCGCCACCACCACCACCACCATGTCAATTGTGCAAGTCAAGATGCACCAGCAGCCTTGCAACTGGCAAGCTGCTCGGCATCTACTTCCAGCCGAGTTTTCGTCATGCGGCGGTAAGAAATTATATGAAATGTAACAACTATTTTATTTTTAATGTTGGCATTACTGCATTGTGTCATTTTGCTTTTTTTACACAGATCGTCCCATGCAATGTGAGGTTGAAATTCAACAAGCTGACAGGAGACATTATGACATTTGAGGCTCCTGGGGGCCGTACACTATGGAGGTCGAGAAAGGATGAAATATTTCGCAGATTGTAGGAGATGGATGGGCCCGTTTCCTCGCCCGCATGAGTCTTACTGGTGGTGAGTTGATCAGCTTCTCCTTCAGAGCAGAAAGACCCAAGTTTGTTGTCATTTATATCAACCTGGTGGAAGATGATGAAGATGACGAAGATGATGAAGATAATGAGGACCCACTTGATGAAGATGATGAGGACCCACTTCATGAAGCCATCATAGCTCAAAGAATGAGGCTGAGTGACGAGGAGGTGTGCAACCTATGGGACATAATTCCACCACGTGCTGACTTTGTCGGAGTGCCATTCGTGACCCGCCTAACAAGTACCATGGTCGATCGACATGATATGGTATGTTATACTTACAAATGCAAAATATTCGATGATATGATTAGTGTGGAGTCCAATGATATATTGTGTGGAATCTAGTCGATGATATGCTTTAGTGTAGAGTTCGATCACATGCTTATTAGTGTGGAATCTAAGGAACTATTAATAGTGTAGGTAATCCATATATACTTATTTGCAAGAGTATGTGTGAGGCTATTTATTAATTGACATGTTTTTCTTATTCAGAAATTGGCAAAGAGCCTATCTGTGAGTTATGGTATCGAGCCTGATGAAGAAGGCTCAGCTGGACTACGCCTTACCGCAAGGGGCTCCGTCACAACCTGTACTTACCGCATGGACACGGACAGTCGCACACACTTAAACTCGGTTGGGTGGAAGAGGTTCCTCGATGGCAAGAATCTTCGTGTTGGACAGGCCACCCTAATTACTATCAGGAACACCAACCGCCCAGGCTTGAGGATGATGATCGTCTTCGATATCATCTAGAACTACATATGTGTGTGTGGATATGTCATCTAGAACTACATATGATGATCGTCGTCGATATCATCTAGAACTACATATGATGATCGTCGTCGATATGATCTTGTACTGCTTGAGGATGCATGTTGACTATACATGAAATTGTTATCCAGTACTCCCTTCGTTCCAAATTACTCATTGTGGTTTGAACTAAAACCACGACGAGTAATTTGGAACGGAGGGAGTACTACCTAGTACCTATAATGCTTTATGAAATTGATATATAGTAGTAACTAGTATCTGGATATTGCGGTTTACTGAAACCGAAACGGGGTAGGAAGCGGGGGGAAATTGATGAAAGATATAGCAGTAGCGAGGGGCTAGGAAACCGCTACAGCTAACTAATAGTAGCGCGTTCCAGAAAAGCGCTGCTGATATAGTCAATAGCAGTAGCGCGGGTGCTGACCGCGCTATTACTAATAGTTAGCTGTAGCACAGTAATAGTAGTGCGGCTGCTCGTGCTGCTGATAGCCTCAAAACCTGTGCTACTACTAGGGTTTTCCCTAGTAGTGTATTACAGAATGAGTAAAGAGACTTGCCGATAATGAGATTGAACTAGGTATGAAGATACCGACGATTGAATCTCGAGCAAGTAACATACCGACAGACAAAGGGAATTATGTATGTTGTCATTAGGTTCGATCGATAAAGATCTTCGTAGAATATGTAGGAACCAATATGGGCATCCAGGTCCCACTATTGGTTATTAACCGGAGAGGCGTCTCGGTCATGCCTACATCATTCTCGAACCCATAGGGTCCGCACGCTTAACGTTCGTTGACGATATAGTGTTATATGAGTTATGTGATTTGGTGACCAAATATTGTTCGTAGTCTCGAATGAGATCACGGACATGACGAGGAGCTTCGGAATAGTCCGGAGGTAAAGATTGATATATAGGACGATGATATTTGGACACCAGAAAGGTTTCCAAGTGAACCGGGTATTCATCGGATCACCAGAAGGGGTTCCAGGAGGCCCCGAGAGGTCTATGGTCCTAATGGTCCAAGGGGAGGCATAGACCAGCCCACAAGGGGGCTGGCGCGCCCTCTCCCTGGCCGCCGGCCCTAGAGAAGGAAAGGAAGGAGGGCTAGCCCCTCCCGCCTTCCCCTCCTCATGGGAGAAAGGAAAGGGGGGGCACCCCCTCTCGCTTTCTCCCTGGTGCCATACAAGGAAGGGGGCGCTAGAGGGCAGGAGTCCAAGGAGGCCGGCCGACCAACCTTGGGGCGCCTCCTGGCTGTCTCCCCTCCCTCCACTATATATATATAGCCGTGTGTGACGCCCCTCTCCACAGTTTAGTCCTCCGTCCAGTTTCTCCGCACTGCTCGGCGAAGCCCTGCGGGAACGAGTTCAGCGTCACCATCACCACGCCGTCGTGCTGCCGGAACTCATCTACTACTTCGTCCGTCTTGCTGGATCAAGAAGGCGAGGACGTCATATGTGTGTTGAACGCGGAGGTGATGTATGTTCGGTACTTGATTGGTTGGATCGCGAAGAAGTTCGACTACATCAACCGCGTTAATAAACACTTCTGCTTTACGGTCTACGAGGGTACGTAGACATAATCTCCCCTCTCGTTGCTATGCATCTCCTTAAATAGATCTTGCGTGTGCGTAGAATTTTTTTTCCCATGCAACGTTCCCCAATAGTCGTATCCCACCTTGATCACACGAGTGGGTATGAGAGGAAGACGAGGTCGTCGGACCATCACAACACCACACGTAGAGTATGATTGGACTTGTGACATATGCACGTGTGTCGAGCAACTAGTGCTTTTCCTAAGACATAAAAAGTCAATAGTTTATTAGTATGCAAAATTCGCTAATCGACTTTTCTACCCATATGTAATAACTTTGTAATGCAATATTATCTCAAATTGGCGTTTTAATCCTTCAAATTGAGTGTGATTATTGAGTTGATGTAACCAAAAAATGAAGGTTGTGTTATGACGACTCTATGTTTGCGCATAGCTATTGCAACATCTAACGTATATGGAGCACGCTCAATATCTCATCGACTCTACAAGAATTTATCTTAGTTTATAGTTTAAATAATTATTAGTTGTTTGATCAATGTAAAGTCGTCGTGCAGTTCTTCTTCTGCCCAAGTTATTAGGAATGAAATCGACAAAATGACATGTGGGTCCTACTTGCAGGGAAAAAATGGATGCTGCATTACGACGACTTTGTGCTTCCACATAGGCACGGCCCCCATATGCCATATGATGATTGCACTTGTGGTGACTCTGCTAGGGTCGATCTAAGCAATGGTACCAACGGGAAAAGACATGTTTGCCAAGGCAGGAAATTAGTAGGTTCCCTTCAAACTAAGCCATAAGCCAAAATAAAATCTCTTAAGGACCTTCGACGTCTTACAAATAAGCTAATAAAAAATCTTCTGCGTTTTTGGGCACGCAGAGAGAAACAACAAGGTTTACTATGGAATAACCAAGGTATGGCCATATTTAAGACCTTTTTCAAAGGAAGACATCAAAGAGAAAGATTTGTTGCTTTCTTAGACAGGAATGATAGCTGGCGAACGTTTCCCGGGAGCCCAATCCCGACGAACGCCTCCGGAACCATCACATTTGCATCCAACAGTGGTAGTTTTCTGCCCAAAAATTTAATTTAAATAAACTGCCATGGTAGTTTTGTAAAATGCCAACCTAGCCTCCCCTAATACATGTTCAATTGCCACCCGGGCGTTCACAACTGCCATGTCCAACATTAAAAAATGTAAGAGAGTCAAGTTGGGGTCTATGTTAATAGAGCTCTTAACTAGGGACATGATGAGTTATGACATGAAATGTCTGGTTTGTAACAAACTTTTGTACCAAAAACTAAAGACCGAATACGGTAAAGAAAGGGAATTGATAGTAATTACTCGATGATTCACGAGAAGGACAATTGTTGACTTTAAAAGGATGATTTATTGATTATTTGTTTGGCGGAACCAAAAGTAAAATTTGGTGTGGACAAGGAACCTGTAAAAACACCTAATTTGTAGTATGGAGAAAAGAGAAATGAGGGAGGAAATGACTACAATTATTATTGTAACTAGTAGGTGTTTTTTTACTTCTTTGGCCCTTGTACAATAGTTGTGTTACTTCAAACCAAAAATCAAACTTATCAAAAAAATGAAATATTTTTCGTTAAGTCTATTTTTTGTATTCAATATACATGGTCGCATACACTCGATTTATATTAGTGAGAGGAGCAGTGCGCGTGCAAGATCACTAACTTGATAAATTTAAAAATAAACACAAATATTATAGAAATTTTAACATGGCCCCAAACTAGTCTTCCGTATTCTTTGGTCCAAGGGCCATATGATCTTTTTTCTTACAAGAGGAAATATTAATAAAATAGGGAAAAAAGGCATCAACTAATAATATGAAAATATATTGCTAAGCGCTCTTGCAACATCAAGTATTAAGTTAAATTCAGAACGGTACATACTTTAACTTGTACATACGTCAACATGTTTGCAAAGTTAATAAATTACTAATTTGACATGTGAATGTAATTCTACATAGAACTTTCAATTATTGCATTTCTTTTCAATCAAATTTTAGTTTCTTCAAAACAAAAACTAAGAATCCGTCCAGAATAGCTTGTTCCACATACACAATTAACTTAGATTTATTTATTTATCGGATTTGGTAAGGCACACACAATTTGTCTGAGCCACACATTTTTTTCAATATGTTAGGGATTCTCTTCTTTGTTGAGGCTTCTTGATAAGTGATATTTTATAAATTGTTTACTCCTTGCAGTCTAGAGATGACATGCGAAAATCAAAGTTTCGCCTCCATCCCGCCGGGGATACTCCTTCGTCATGCCGGTTGTTCGATGCCATTGTCAGTCATTGCATTCATGTGATTATCAGCAGCAGGATCGAGCTCCCTTTTGAGGATCAGATTGATTACATCGAGTTCTCGCTTTCCTTCTAAGTTGAAGAAGTTCTAGAAAATGATTACTTGCTCAACCAACTCAGACAGATGCCTAAAGAGAAGTGGGTTGAGATGTGGTCAAAGCTGAAAAATGTCTCTAGTCACTATGAATTCCAATATCCCCCCAGGAAGGATGATGCGGTGAACATGATATGGCGGCAGGTGAGGCACAAAATCCCCGCAGTTAACCTTGCGATCCACAGGAGTAGGAGACTAAAAGTTCCAGACTGGTGGTGAGCATTTGGTGAATTGTGTACATATTCTCATATCGATGGCGAAACCGGCATCATTCATATGGTTCATGACGAAGCCATGGCGGTCATTCCTTGTGCACCATGACACTGGATCCAGGAAGATGTACTGACAGACACTAACATTTTTGCCCCTTTTTGTTGATCTTACGACACCGTAACCATTACTCCCCCTTGAGGTCATGATATAGTGAGAACGTGTAGTTATGTTACAGAGCTGGCTTGCCCGGCAGAAGCATGTGCATTAGAAACACACTTACAAACATGTGTACCAACAGACTGGATGTTGCAATGTATTCAAGTAGATATAATTTCTCTTAGTACTTTTTGAGCCCTTTAACAGCCAAGGTATCTTTTTTTTTATTGTTTTTGAGACAGCTAACCACCCATTTCAAGTGGTAACAGCCAAGGTATCTTTTGATATGTTCATTCTGTGTTTCCTGTGAGAAATTCTCTGGGTGGCTGGGATCAACTGTTGGCCTGCTTATCTCATTGACTTGTTAGTAGTGATAGGACAGTAGGTTTCCAGGAAGTGAATCAGGATGTAAGAATTTTATATGCTGTGGAACAAACTGACTATGGTGTGGACTGTGGAGAACACTTCTATCATGGGCTACTGATTTCTAGCTTGTCATGTCGGTCCTGTTTGCAGCAATTTTTTGATGGGGATTGTGGAGCAGTAATTGGTGGTTGTGTTTCCTCCAACATAAAAATCCCTGCAGTTAATTTTGCGATTCAGAGGAGTATATAGGAGATTAAAAGTCCCAGACTGCTGGTGAGGATTTGGTGAATCGTGTACATATTATCATATCTATGGTTCATGACGAAGCCATGGGTGTGCGCCATGACACTGGATCACAGGAAGGACTTTTGTGATTATAAACAGAAGAACAAGCTAGCCTGCCAAATTTATATATATATATATATTCAGAGGGTCAAAATGGATTTGATCAAACCAACTCCACTTTCGATTTCTATTTGAAATTCAGACTACTGCCTAAAGCTCGTCTGCAAGATGGGCCCACCTAGAAGCTCTCATGGACTGTAAACAGCAAATGCCAAGGACTAATTTGCATATATCCAGAGGGTCAAAATTTAATTTAAGATTTGGTTGGGGTGCGCCTGCCCAGGCAGTAGTGCAACGCACTAGACGACACCCAAGGGCCCCAGTGGCAAGCCACTGTGGTGGGCCCTCCGCCACAAAAAATAAATTTAATATCGTTGTGGGCACATGGCCCACATGTCAGATATTAAACTGATAAGAACAAATACTACACTTGATCTTAGCCAAAAGGCCGAGAAAGGTATGAGTTGCAGCGTTGCTCTGCCCCTCTATTTGTAGCCTACTCGCCCTCCCGTCCCCTCTTCGCTAGGCGAGGTGGTACTAAACGAGTCGCCTCTCTCGCGCGGCTGCGGAGCGCGGACGCTGCGCTGCGTGCCCCCCGACCCCGAGCCAGCCTCTTTGTTGCATGGGCCTCAAGCGAGACGGCCTTTCCGATGAGGCCTGTATTATGGGCCTGATTTGCTCTCGGCTCTTGGAGGCCGGGCCCTGTCGGAGCGTGTTCTGAAGCCTGACGGTCCTGCATGTTATATGTATGGCTGGCTGAGGCGCTGCACTGCACTGCACGGTGAGACGAGACAACCGGCGAGGCGGACTCGATCGACCGGCAAACTCCCCGGGAATGCAGTCGTCGTGATCGATCGTTATGTGCGTTCTTTTGCAGAATATATACTCTACTACTAGTGTGTAGCTCTGCACAACAGAAGCGACGTTTGAAGATGCAAGGTAGCATCCATCCATCAAGGAATAGTAGTAAAATGTGCATGCAATAAATAGAAAAACACCTCAGATATATAACAACAACAACAAAATGCACTCCTAATAGTTATCCCCTTCCCCACGGATCATATTAGACTATCCCAGAATGATTCTCATCCTCTAGAGTCTAGATTGTTCTATATCAATGTTTGATGTCATACTTCAATGTGAATCACCAGTTTTTTTTTCCGAAAAAGATTCAAATCTATTAGTTCATCAAAAGTACAAAGCACCTCGAACATAATAGAAATTTACATCGAGGTCGGTCTCTAGACCACCGAATGACAACTACCGCCGTCAGAACGAGCCGCCAACATGCCGCTCCTGTACTGGAGCCAGCATTGACATTATCGATGACATTCAGAAAGTCTTCATGCACGTTCCTCTAAGAACTAGTACCATGGAGCCGCAATCGTCGTCGTTGAACTCTCGAACATATCTGAAGGAACTGGCACCAAATCTTGCCGGCGCATGCACGAGAAGAAACTCTAACCTCGTCGCCCCAAGGAAACGACATAAATCTACGTCGAAGCTCTATCTACTGCGTCTCAGATGGACGAACTCGAGGAGAATCAGAGGACGGAAAACAAACTCGAAGAAGAAGCATCGTCATCCACCAGAGCGCCGCACCAGTGAGGACCGAAGAAAACCTAACCTAAAATACTAACCGAAGCAAAGGCACCGGGAGTGAATCGCCAGTTTATGATGTGCTACTGAAATTATTGATCTCACCAACAAATGATATTAACCTACGACATATCGACATATAAGCTTGTGATTCAACTAATAATTTAACAATAACATAATTATCATAATCCACAAATTTGTGCTCGTGTTGATTGTCACACCTCCCAAGCTTTACCATGCCTATTACACAATATCATGGACATAAGAGAGTATCTCGTGTTTGCTTCCATGCTACTAATGTCTCTTTTTATTAGAGAATCCTATAAGCATGGGAAATGAAGCTTCTAGAATACATGGGATGATAGAGTGGGGGATCAACTAGAAGGCGATGTGGCAGAATCCTATGGGTTTAGAAATTATCTAACGAATGCCAATGCTCAGATTTTCCATATCTCAACCGTTGGATGGAGCATTTTCAACCACTTATGTTTGAAGTTATTGTCACACTATATAGTAGTATAGATGTATAGATATATGACAAATCGTTCTTTCCTTGGATGAGCTGGATCAAACATGTGTTTCTTACCTTGGTTCTGATCATAGGTGGTTGATTGTTTATCTCTTGTTGAGTGTTTTAATGGTGGCCAGAAACATTCAAGAACTAAGAGTAATACTAGCAGGGTCACCAAAATGTTTGATTGTCATAGAAATCGGTAATATGACAATTTTGACAAGAACACCACTCTAGCAGAGTCGCCATCCGACCGAATCATCATAATTCATGGAGGGAACTCCATACTAAGTTAGCGATTATCTATATTTTGAGGTTGTGGGGCTTCGTTTGGAGGGCAGGCGGCCAAACGCCCACCGCGACGCGAGATAATGAACTGTGGTCACGACGTGTCCAACTAGTCGCGCCCCTTCCCGCTACCGCGCCCCATGTTTTCCCACTGCCTGCCGCTGTAAAAAAGCATGGCTCTCTTTCTCTACACTACCACCATCCGTGCCTCGCAAACTCTTCCTTCTCTGCACTTACACCCTATCGGTTCCCCTTGACCAAAATGGGTTCTGCTCTCGGAGGAGAAGAAATGAATGCTCGACAAGGAGGAAGTCGTTGGAATCGCTGAGGATGAGTGTGATCGCGGCGACGCGGAGGAGGCCATGCAATAGGATCCCGCCCTCCTCAACAGGTGCCTAGTTTCTAATCTGAAACACATGTTGGTGTTTGGGATGTCAAGCACGAATACATGTATATATCCTGTCTGGGTAGGAGAGGCCTTACACACGCAACTTATATCGGCCACCACATGCTCCTTGATGCCTCACTATTAAGGAGGCATGAGAAGGCATGAGACGAGCGCTACACTGTCAATGTGTCGAACTTCCACCACAAGAAATATTTGAGCAGACCACTGGTTGGCGGAGGCTGACGTTTGAGAGCAACAACACCATACTGCGAGGAGGCACGATAAGATTTCGCAGCGGAGAGCACGAAAGCGCGTCAGATGATGCCAATTCAATGTCAATATCGAGGCAAGGACTCATGCAATATTGGTCTTGCCCCATGAGAAAGTCATTGATGGAAATATGCCTAGAGGCAATAATAAAGTTGTTATTATTATATTTCCTTATTCATGATAAAGGTTTATTATTCATGATAGAATTGTATTGATCGAAAACTTAAATACATGTGTGGATACATAAACAAATATTATGTCCCTAGTGAGCCTCTACTAGACTAGCTCGTTGATCAAAAGATGGTTAAGGTTTCCTAACCATAGACATATGTTGTCACTTGATAACGGGATCACATCATTAGAAGAATGATGTGATGGACAAGACCCATCCGTTAGCTTAGCATTTGATCATTCAATTTATTGTTATTGCTTTCTTAATGTCAAATACATATTCTTTCGATTATGAGATCATGCAACTCCCGGATACCGGAGGAATACATTGTGTAATATCAAACATCACAACATAACTGGGTGATCGTAAAGATGCTCTACAGGTATCTCCGAAGGTGTCTGTTGAGTTGGCATGGATCGAGATTAGGATTTGCCACTCTGTATATCGGAGAGGTATCTTTGGGCCCTCCCGGTAATACACATCACAAGTAGATTGCAAGCAAAGTGACTAAGGAGTTAGTTACGATTTGATGTATTACAGAACGAGTAAAGAGACTTGCCGGTAACGAGATTGAACTAGGTATGAAGATCCTGATGATCAAATCTCGGACAAGTAACATACAGACAGACAAAGGGAGTTACATATGTCGTCATTAGGTTCGACCGATAAAGATCTTCGTAGAATATGTAGGAACCAATATGGGCATCCAGGTTCCGCTATTGGTAATTGACCAGAGAGGCGTCTCGGTCATGTCTACATCATTCTCGAACCCGTAGGGTCCGCACGCTTAACATTCGTTGATGATATAGTGTTATATGAGTTATGTGATTTGGTGACCGAATGTTGTTTGGAGTCCCGACTGAGATCACGAACATGGAGCTCCATAATAGTCCGGAGGAAAATATTGATATATAGGACGGTGGTATTTGGACACCGAAAAGGTTTCGGAGTGAACCGATGAAAGGATCTAGATGACGACTAGAGGGGAGGGTGAATAGGCATTTTAAAACTTTTACGGATTTGGCTTTATTCTAATGCGGAATTAAACTAACGGATACTTTTCAAGCACAAATCCTAAATATGCTAGGCACAACTAGGTGCACCAACAACCTACGCTAAACAAGATAGGAACTTAAGCAAACTAGCAAGCACAAGCTATATCACAAGATATGGGAATGTATGAACAACTAAGCAATTCAACTAGCACAAGATATATCAATATGAGCAAGTATGAATTGCGGAAAGTAAAGAGTGTGGGTATGAGATAACCACAAGTGAGTCAGGGACGCGGATTTATCCCGAAGTTCACACTTGTAAGAGTGCTAATCTCCATTGGAGCAGTGCCGAAGCCAAAACTTTGGGGCGTCACCAAGTGACTCACCGTATTCTTCCTTTCGAGTCACCCCCAACGGATGAGCCTCGATTCACTCGGGGTTGGTCTTGAAGGCGACCACCACACCTTTACAATCTTCTCCGGAGCACACCACAAACACGGAAGCTTCCGGAGGAACTTGACCACCTAGTCCACTTCAACACCCTTCCCCGGATCACACCACAAAAGGAAGCTTCCCGAGGAATCTTGGCCACATAGCCTCTTCACAATCTTCTTAATGTATCACCAAACCGTCTAGGAGGCAGAAGCCTCCAAGAGTAATAAACTCACGAGCTCTCACTCGAACTAATCGATGTGGGGAGCTCAAACCAATGCAACAAATGCAATGCAAGGTCAAGCAACAAATGCTCATCTCACTCTCTCAATCTCACAAGATGCACTCTCGAAACACTACAAAAAATACACTTCCGTGATGATACATGTTTGTCACAGTAGGTTGCGTTTTTTGTCATGCATGTACATCCATGACGATTTTATGACAAAATCAAGATAGTCATATATGTGCTGTCGTAGAAGTGTTCCATGACATTACCAAAATTATCACCACGGAAGTGTCCACTTCCATGACGATAAATCGCGCGTCACAAAAGTGCTTTCGTCAAGGGTGATCGACACGTGGCATCCACCATAACGGAACACTGTTAAGCTATCGGGTTCGGTTTTCGATCCGATAATCCGTTAACAGCCCAGACCAATGGGGATTTTCCACGTGTAAAATCATCATTGGCCGCAGGAAACACGTGTTGCCTCACCGTTGGGACAGATGTCATCCACTCATTGGACAGGAGGCGCCTATGATAGGTCGACACATGGCACGGCCCAACAGTGGCCCATTCCGGTGAAAAAGGTCAGCCCAGTAAAAATTAGCAAGCCGGTCCATATAAGGCCTACTTGTGCCAGGTCCATTTAAGCCCACGGCCCATACGAGATGTGCCAATTCGGCCTGTCAACGGCCCGTTAAACATTTGACACCATTGCAGCCCATCGTCAGTTCGAGCCCGTTAACAGTCCGCTATATATTTGGGCTCAATATCGGCATGATGAGATTTCAGCCTGTTAACGGCCCATTCAATGGATGAGCCGATTTTTAGGATGTACATCTTTCGGCCTTTTAGCGACCCATTGAAATGTTGGGCTAATTTCCGGCCCAGTGTGTCTTTCAGCCTGTTGACGACCCATAAATTTGATGGGCCATTTATAGTCGGGCCTGAGTTTTGCCCTTTTAGCGGCCCATTTAAGTGTTGGTCCAATTTCCAGCCCGATGTCACTTTCAGCCTGTTGATAGCCCATAAATCAGTTGGGCCATTTGTAGTCAGACCGGAGTTTTGGCCTTTTAGCGACCCATTTAAGTGTTGGGCCAATTCCCGGCCCTGTGTGCCTTTCGGCCTATTAACGGATAATAAATGAGTTGGGCCATTTGTAGTCGGACCTTAGTTTTGGCCTTTTAACGACCCATGCCCTTCATGGTCCAATACCAACCCGATTTCTCTTTCGGCCTGCTAAAGGCCCACAACATAGTTGGGCCATTTACAATACGACCTGACTTTCAGCCTCTTAGCGGCCCATGCTCTTCATGGTCCAGTACAAGCCCGCTGTCTCTTTCGGCCTGCTAAAGGCCTACAATATAGTTGGGCCATATGTAGCCCAAACTTAGTAACGGCCTGTTAACGGCCCGTGAAATAAATTGGGCCCACATGTTGCCCGCTTCGATGTCGGTCTGTTAATGACCCGGGAGGTAAGAGGGCCGACCATTAACTTTCGGCCTAGTAATGGCCCATTAACTTAATGGTCCCACTAAAGTTCGTACATGTCTTTAGGCCAAATTAGATAATTTGAGCCCATTACGACGAGCAATTATGCACAGGACCAAAATCGATCAAGCAAAGGTACGGCATACAGGGAATAACGTTGCACATCCAGCATATATTATAGGAAATTACATCCACTGGGCAATCAAAGATTGATGCCAGTGCAAATAAATGAGCAGAACCTAACCATCTACAACGTCACAATCTGCAACCTCAGCATAGATGACGCCCATAAGCATGTGGGCAAGTTCTTGCTGTTTTGCTACACTGTCTCTGAAAACATTGATCAGTTGTTGTGTCGCACGACTCTGCACCTCTGATTCATCCACCATTTCCATCATTGCTTCAGCCATTAATTGGTTCACAAACATACATTTATTCTGTTGCATTCGAGAGAGAGGATATTGAACAGATTCAGATGGCAATTTTTGCAGGCTTATATTATTGATAGTGGAGAGTGTCTCGACCACTGCATCATAACATAAATTAGAACGGGAACCAAACAGATTAATCATGAGTTATTGCCATATTACCTGGCCTAGATTTACTGGAAAGAAACAATGGGGTTGCCTTGTTGTTTTCAGAGTTTGTCTTCTTATCTTTAGCAGCCTGCACAAAATTAACACACTAGCATTGCTATCATTGGCCAAGTCAGATAATAGAAAAGCAACATTGAAACAGCGAACCTTTGGGCAACTAGCCTACACCGAATTAACACAATATGGCACAGCTATCATCAGCCAGGTAAGGTAATACGAAAGCAACATTGACACAATGAATGAATGGGCAACCAGAGAAGCACTACAATTCAGTAATGTGTGTGATATGAGATAGTACACTCATGCAGCTCAGTATGCAAAACTACCAGGCAGTTTTCCTTACAAAAATCAATATTGACGCCTTTAAAATTTTGCTACAACTAATTTTAGATCAGATAAAGGTTAGATTCACGCCGATTAACAAAATACATGCTGATGTAAAAATATAGTGATATACAACAGGTACTTACATCAACATTGGAGCACAGATAATCCCCACAAGATATTTTCCTCGAATACGATCCTAATGGAGGAAGTCTTCTATCGTTTAACCTTATTTTCTAAAAGAGAGATGGGTAAGAAACATGCAGAAAATATGATCAGAATGCTATAAAATTTCATGATGCGAGGATACGCACACGCTTCTTAGAATGGAGTTGACATTCTTTTGATGGACTGGAGCGGACTAGTTCTTTGGCCACTGGAATCTGCTTATTATCAGTGGGAGTTGGGTTTCTCTGTGTTGGAGCAGTATCTATGAAAAATGGAGTTGGTTTATTATCTCCTTGCGTTTGGATCTTTTGCAAAGACCTGGTTTGTAACTCTTCAGATTCTAACATAGCCGTATTCCCCTTGCATGCCTTATATAGAAGAATGGTGATTCAGTTATAAAACATGCTACAACAGAGATGGAATAGGTACTGAAGAATAGAAAGGCATGACATATTGACATGTATTCCCTCCATCCAGAAATAAATGGATGGGTCTAGGCGTATTTCAGTTCTAGATACATCCAGTTTTATCCATTTTTGCGACATGTAATCCGGACGGAGTGAGTATGATGTAAGAGCTAGGGATACGACAAGACAACACAGTAAAAAAACACTGAAAACCCACTGCAGAACCAAAGTATTCAAACCCACTGATATGAGATAGTACACTCATGCAGCTCAGGATGCAAAACTATCAGGCAGTTTTCCTTACAAAAATCAACATTATGGCCTTTAATCATACATTTTGCTACAACTAAATTTAGATCAGATAAAGGTTGGATTCACGCTGATTAACAAAGTACATGCTGATGTAAAAATATAGTGATATACAACAGGTACTTACATCTACATTGGAGCACAGAGAATTCCTGCAAGAATCTTTCCTCATAAACGATACCATTGCAGAAATTCTTCTATCTGTTAAGCTTATTTTCTAAAAGAGAGATGGGTAAAAAACATGTAGAAAATATGATCAGCATGCTATAAAATTTCATGATGCAAGGATATGCACACGCTTCTTA
The DNA here is from genome assembly GCF_002162155.2 of Triticum dicoccoides. Lineage (NCBI taxonomy): Eukaryota > Viridiplantae > Streptophyta > Magnoliopsida > Poales > Poaceae > Triticum > Triticum dicoccoides. Next base: position 734,456,509 of record NC_041385.1, read on the forward strand.
GAATGGAGTTGACATATTTTTGCTGGACTAGAGCGGACTAGTTCTTTGGCCACTGGAATCTGCTTATTATCAGTAGGAGTTGGGTTTCTCTGTGCTGGAGCAGTATCTATAAAAATTAGAGTTGGTTTATTATCTCCTGGCGTTTGGATCTTTTGCAAAGGCCTTGTTTGTAACCCTTCAGATTCTAACATAACCGTCTTTCCCTTGCATGCCTTGTATAGAAGAATGATGCTTTAATTATAAAACATGCGACAGCAGAGAGATGTAATAGGTACTGAAGAATAGAAAGGCATGACATATTGACATGTATTCCCTCCATCCGGAAAAAAATGGATGGGTCTAGGCGTATTTTAGTTCTAGATACATCCTTTTTTATCCATTTCGGCAACATGTAATCCAGATGGAGGGAGTATGGTGAAAGAGCTAGGGATACGACAGGACAACACAGCAAAAAAAACACTAGTTGAATGTAAAATTGTATGCTAGCGGAATACATACAGAAATAACTAAGGCAACATACACGTGTATGATTGGGAAACTAAGATGGCATTGCAATAAAGCACTAGAACAACACTTCAATGTAAAAAAACATGGTATGGTAGACAGATGAAGTACATACTAATGAATAACAATGCATAAGATATTCAGAAGCATGATGTCCAAATTAAGCGGATGGCATTGCGATAGAGTAGAATGATGGTACTTGAATTTGAAAACATGTTATCATGAATGGAATAGGTACTGAAAAACAGGAAGACATGACATATTTACACGCATGATCAACATGCTAAGCACATGGCATTGCAACAGAGTAGATACACTCCAGGACAGTATATGCATGTTGTACCCATATCACAGGCCAAGTTAGAGCAAGGACCTTGTGGGGTGAAGAGGATTCATCATCTTTCTGCAAGTCTTCTGAAGAACTGCCTTTACATGTTCCATCATATTGGGTATCATTGACATCAAGTTTATTGGCCTTTACATTGCTCCGTGAGGTTCTTGTGGATATATCAGTGTGTGCAATTATATCTGACATGCATGCAAGACAACTAGTAGTTAGATTTATGTAATGAGTGCCTGTAGGAGATGACATAAATAGTAGGACTAGGGTTAACTAGCAGCAACAGATCTCATAAACTAAAGGGAGAACACAAATGAAAGCTACAGAATATGTATCGTTTGTACTCGAGATTAACTAGATGGCACACAAAAGTATTAAAGAACAACATAGGTAATACTAGAACTGGTATAATACTATAATCACCAGCCTGTGGGATAGCATTGGCTGATGGATGATAACTATGGAACATCGTTACCTAAACAATAAGTATCTTAGCTGAACTATGGAACATTGTTAACTCCCGAACAAGACCCGTAAGAGATCAGCATGAATATACAGTGAAATGTGATGATCTATTTTCCATGCTTAGATGAATAACAAAGCCATAAATGTTGCACACAAGTAAGATGAGGGGACAACCTATCTGGCTGCCATCCATAGAAGTGAGCATCATGTGCTGACTTGTCGATGGCCCTGCAGTTGTTGTGGCTGTCCATGTCGGGCACGCGCATTCGATGTAGGGAACTATTGAGTGGGGACTATAGCTCCCTTCTGGTGTATGCTTCCCTTGTTGGAGCAGCTGCGGTGAGTCGGAAGATGGTGTGTCTGAAGATGCAGATAACGCATAATGTTAAGAATGACGTATCTCTTTGATCTGAAGAAATACACTAAGAGATCAACAGCAAGGTACGAGAGTGGTCACACGTCTGTTGACTGAAGACTAAATTGGGGTCACATGATTTTATTTTATTTTTGTACTGTCCGATCTACGCCGGATGGCTTGATGGCCGTCTTGTGCCTCCCGGCTGACACTGTTCGGAATCTTCCCCGAAGAGCCAGCGACCAATGGCAGAGCAACCTACCTCCGCCTTCCGTGGCCCGGAATAAAACCCCGCTCCCTGCCCACTGTACTGCCATGGTTGCGCCGCCCCCGGGCCAATCCACAAAGACTCCCCATCATCCAAATTCGGCGGCGGCAGTACCTTCAACCCACAGAACTCTAAAAGATAGCCATCTAAGCGCTGCTTCCACGGAAAACTTGCGGCCCCGCACCCTTACGTTAGACACCAGCCAACCGGCAGCCCAGGAGCTCCGCCGCCTCGAGGGTTGCTGCTTTCCATTGGGAATCGATTGGCCCAGAATAAAAATTCAGACAACTGACGCCTAAATAAAGTGATTTGAGATGAGGGTGCGACCTATCTAGCGGCATGGTGAAGTAGGTAGGTCCAGCTGCCAAGTCGGTGAGGCCGGCGCGGTTGCGGTGGCGACCGGCGGCAGGGAAACAGCGATGTCGAGACGGTCGACGGCTACGGGAAAGCAGCGCCAGGACTCTGGACGAATCCGAAGTTGGAGCCGCTCTGGCGCCGTGAACAACGATGGGGGTGAATTGGCTCTGGTACGGTTCACGCGGCCATCATCGTGGCAGCACCAGCAGCACGGAGTAAGAGGCATACGACCCAGTGCACGACGGCAAATGGAAAGCTTCTCCGGCATTAGCAAGGAGGGCGGCTTTGAAAATTGTGCGGTGGGGGCGCCATGGAGGTGGGCTGAGGTTTCGCGGCTCGGGAGAAGGGAGCTTCCCGGGGAGAAGGTGATTTGGCACCCACGAGGTATGAATGGGGGCGGGGAGGGGATTGGGAGGGGAGTGTAACCATGTCTTACGGACGCATTTGTCTGAAATGTGAGGGGGAGTTACAGTTCTACCCTTGCCTTTAGGCTTCTCGGCTTGGGTCTGTGTACTGAGGGTCGGGGATAGTAGAGTAACTTTGCTTCTCCCCAAATAGTGGGCGGGAGAGATTTCGGGCGAGGAGGGCGTGTTTTGAACTATAGTGGGCGCGAGCGATTTCGGGTGAGGAGAGCGTGTTTTGAAATAATGGGCGCGAGCTATTTCGGGCAAGGAGAGCGTGTTTTGCCGACCATGGTTTATGAATTATTCGGCACATGTCATTTCGGCCGAGGATAAGGCGCGCTTGGATGAAGTTACGAACCTACCCTCGATGTACGACAGGCCAATTGATGTGTGTCCCACATAGGATGGTAATTTCGCGTCTCCCATTTATTTTCTCCGGTGAATTCCACCGAGCAGAGAGGATGTTTAACGGTTCGTTCAAATTTTGGGAGAATGAGCATCCACGTCTACCTTACCAAGTCGATTCGAATCAAATTTTGAAATATTAGCTTGCCACTTCTTTTTTAGATGGAGAGATGATGCTCGGGAGTAATGTGTTTTTACATGCTCGTTGCTAGCGATTTACTATATGACAAATAGTTGACCCACTAAAAAACGCGAATCAAACCCAAAATGAATGTCTCGATTCAATGAAATAGCTCGTTCACTAGGTCAAAATAGTGAACTAAATCCAAAATTGAACACCTCAATCGAGTAGCATGTTGTACATTATTATAGTACTCCATGAACATGTTGAAAGTCAAATTAATGAACTTGTTTGATATACGCATATATCCGTTCATGTGTGGATTGCAGACAACATGTTCTCCAATTTAAATATTTGAATGCAAGTTTATATCGAAACATGGTTTATATTAGTCTTTGATGCATAAAACGCGACCTCCCCCTCTCCCGGACTCCTGTTCTCTCTCTCTCGCGCGCGCGCGCGCACGCTGACAATCTTCAATTATGTCGCACGCATCCGACACAAAAACCTTGTTGGTCCCTCTCCCTTTCTCTCCATCTCTCTCTCTCACTCTCTCTCTCTCTCTCTCTCTCTTTGTATGTGTGTGTGTGTGGGGGGGTCTTTCTAGTTTGCATGCATATATACACCATCTATAGGTCTCGCTCGCACACTATGTATGATACTCTAGCTAGTACAAGCTAGATATCTTGGGTGCACTCATCGTACGCACACAAATTCCTTGGCTCTTTGCCGGTAACTCTCTCACGCACCACTCTTTCGTCTCGGAGCTCTTCCCCCCCTCTCTCAAAATCTACATCCACCTGGGTCACACATACACATGCATATCTCACTCGCACTCGATAGGCCCATCTAACACTCTATCTCTCTCCCTCATTCTCTCTCCATCTCACATGCACACACACACAATCTCATGCCTAGCTAGCCAATTATGATGGTCTCTCACTCAATTGTAGCACACACAGTCCCCCCTATATGTATATGGCTAGCTAATCTTAGTCTCCATCACAAACATGTGCATGGTCTATCTCGATTTCTCTCGGGGCATCTTTCTATCGCGCACGCACCTCCCTCGATCTCCCACCCATATAGTCCCCTCACGATCTCGAGGGGACCTCTCTATTAGAAACACACCCTCTCTCCCTCCCCATGTGTCCCTCTCGACCTTTGTTCCTTGTTGGCCAGACCTCTATTGGACATGTGCTACAGGGGTGTCTCTCTCCGTTGCAAACAATCACACACTAGATATCTTCATGTATCTCCTCGCCTCATGATACGTCTCCGTAGTATCTATAATTTTTGATTGTTCCATGCCAATATTATTCAACTTTTATATACTTTTGGCAACTTTTTATACTATTTTTTGGGACTAACATATTGACCAGTGCCTAGTGCCAGTTCCTGTCTGTTGCATGTTTTATGTTTCGCAAAAACCCCATATCAAACGGAGTCCAAACGGGATTAAAACGGACGGAGAATTATTTTGGAATATTTGTGAATTTTGGGAGGAAGAATCAATGTGAGACGATGCCCGAGGTGGCCACGATATAGGGGCCCATGCCCACTTAAAGTGGGCGCGCCCCCCACCCTCGTGGGCCACCCGTAAGGCGGTTGACGCTCTTTTTTTGCCGCAAGAAAGCTAATTTTATGAGAAAAATCTGGGCGAAAGATTCACCCCAATCCGAGTTACGGATCTCCAGATATAAAGGAAACGGTGAAGGGGCAGAATCTGAGAATGCAGAAACAGAGAGATAGATCCAATCTCGGAGGGGCTCTCGCCCCTCCCATGCCATGGGAGCCAAGGACCAGAGGGGAAACCCTTCTCCCATCTAGGGAGAAGGTCAAGGAAGAAGAAGAAGAAGGGGGGCTCTCTCCCCCTTGCTTCCGGTGGCGCTGGGACGCCGCTGGGGGCCATCATCATCACCGCGATCTTCACCAACACCTCCGCCATCTTCACCAACATCTCCATCACCTTCCCCCATCTATATTCAGCGGTCCACTCTCCTGCAACCCGCTGTACCCTCTACTTGAACATGGTGCTTTATGCTTCATATTATTATCCAATGATTTGTTGCCATCCTATGATGTCTGGGTAGATTTTCGTTGTCCTATCGGTGATTGATGAATTGCTATGGTTGGTTTGAGTTGCATGTTTTATTATTGGTGCTATCCTATGGTGCCCTCCATGTCGCGCAAGCGTGAGGGATTCCCGCTGTAGGGTGTTGCAATGCGTTCATGATTCGCTTATAGTGGGTTGCATGAGTGACTGAAACACAAACCCGAGTAAGGGGATTGTTGCGTATGGGATAAAGGGGACTTGATGCTTTAATGCTATGGTTGGGTTTTACCTTAATGAATCTTTAGTAGTTGTGGATGCTTGCTAGAGTTCCAATCATAAGTGCATATGATCCAAGAAGAGAAAGTATGTTAGCTTATGCCTCTCCATCAAATAGAATTGCAATAGTGATTACCGGTCTAGTAACATAGTCAATGGCTTAGGGACAATTTTACAACTCCTACCACCACTTTTCCACACTCACTATATTTACTTTATTGTTTATTTATCTAAACATCCCCTACTTTTTATTTACGTGTTCTTTATTATCTTGCAAACCTATCCTATCACACCTACAAAGTACTTCTAGTTTCATACTTGTTCTAGGTAAAGCAAACACTAAGCGTGCGTAAAGTCGTATCAGTGGCCGATAGGACTTGAGAGAGTATTTGTTCTACCTTTAGCTCCTTGTTGGGTTCGACACTCTTACTTATCGAAAGAGGCTACAACTATCCCGTATACTTGCGGGTTATCAAGACCTTTTTCTGGCGCCGTTGCCGGGGAGTCATAGCGTGGGGTGAATATTCTCGTGTGTGCTTGTTTGCTTTATCACTAAGTAATTTTTATTTGCTGTTCTAAGTTGTTCTCTATCTTTAGTTATGGTTATGGAACATGAAATACCAAAAAAATTAGGTGTACTTGCTACTCATGGAGATGGGGTAACTCCTAAAACCCTCGATTCTCATTATGTGAAAGATATTATGTACTTCTTTGATAATCCTGAGAAAACCCCATTCAACTTTATAATGGGAGACACGTTGGATCAACGTGAATACTTTAGGGATTATCGCTCGACACAAGAAGGGAAACTATTATGGGACCAATTTATTATGTTGCGTTGGTATGCCTGGGATCTATGCTTGAGATATGATATTACTTGTTGCTCTAGGATGAAGGCTCCACACCTTCCCTTTTCATGCAAATTTAATGATAATGAAACCTTAGCTTCTTATGCTAATGGTATATATGATTACTATGATGTGGAACAAATAGAAGAATTTTTTGCTTTTAAGGCTGCTTATGAAATTGAATCTTTGTTTGAAAAGTATGAAGCTTTTGATGATGATGGTGTTTATAGGCCTGAAAATCTTGCTATACTTAGATATTGCTATGAAAATTATGAATACCATTACTATATTAATGCATTTATTGAGAAAGTCTCCGCCAAGAAGAGACTAATATTTTGCAGGAAGCTATGGAAGAAGAAATTGATGAAACTGTGAGCTCATTGGATAAAAAAGATGATGAGGAGAGCGAAGAACAAAAGGAGGAAGAGCGGATTGATCACCCGTGCCCACCTTCTAATGAGAGTAACTCTTCAACTCATACATTGTTTAATTCCCCTTCGTGCTTACCGAAGGATGATTGCTATGATCCCGTTGATTCTCTTGAAATATCCATTTTTGATGATGCTTGCTATGCTTGTGGCCAAGATGCCAATATGAATTATGCTTATGGAGATGAACTTGCTATAGTTCCTTATGTTAAACATGAAATTGTTGCTATTTCACCCACGCATGATAGTCCTATTATCTTTTTGAATTCTCCCGACTACACTATATCGGAGAAGTTTGTGCTTATTAAGGATTATATTGATGGGTTGCGTTTTACTACTATACATGATGATTTTGATAGATATAATATGCATGTGCTTGCTTCTCCTACTTGCAATTATTATGAGAGAGGAACTATATCTCCACCTCTCTATGTTTCCAATATGATAAAATTGCAAGAAACTGTTTATACTATGCGTTGGCCTTTACTATGTGTGCATGAATTGTTCTTTTATGACATGCCGATGCATAGGAAGAGAGTTAGACTTCGTTGTTGCATGATGTATGTTACATTGTGCTCACTACTAAATTACAAATCATTGTTAATTAAAATTGGCTTTGATATACCTTGGGATCCGGGTGGATTCATTACTTGAGCACCATATGCCTAGCTTAATGGCTTTAAAGAAAGCGCTGCCAGGGAGACAACCCAGAAGTTTTAGAGAGTCATTTATTTTTGGTGAGTGATTTTATATAGTTTAAAAACAAAAAAAATAAAGAGGCGAACCTAAAAACTTTTCAAAAAGGAAAGTGAAAGTGAGAGAGACAAGCATTGTTGAAGTGGGAGAGCTCCTTGAACTTTGTTCATGCTCACGGAAACTTTGTGAATCTTGATTACAGAAATTTTTCATCAAAAATAATTATCCCCTTGTACAATTCCAATGTATTATAAAAATGATGTGCCAAGGTTTGCCTTTAGGATGTTTACAATGCTTGTTGGTTTGTACGGTGCATGACAGAAACTTTGGCTGTAGTGCGCGATTTTACATTTTTAACTGGAACATCAAACGTTTCTGATTCTTTTTGCACTGTCTTGCTATACAACCTGTTTATTTTTCCTAATTTTGGTAGAAGTTTTGGGGTACCAGAAGTATGGTGGATGGTCAGATTGCTACAGACTGTTCTGTTTTTGACAGATTCTATTTTTGATGCATAGTTTGCTTGTTTTGATGAATCTCAATTTATATCAGTGGATTAAGCCATGGAAAAGTTATATTACAGTAGACACAATGCAAAAACAAAATATGAATTGGTTTGCTACAGTACTTAGAGTGGTGATTTGCTTTATTATACTAACGGATCTTACCGAGTTTTCTGATGAAGTTTTGTGTGGATGAAGTGTCTAAATGAGGAGGTCTCGATATGAGGAAAGGACGAGAGGCAAGAGCTCAAGCTTGGGGATGCCTGAGGCACCCCAAGTAAATATTCAAGGAGACTCAAGCGTCTAAGCTTGGGGATGCCCCGGAAGGCATCCCCTCTTTCTTCAACAAGTATCGGTATGTTTTCGTATTCGTTTCGTTCATGCGATATGTGCAAGTCTTGGAGCGTCTTTTGCATTTAGTTTTCACTTTTCTTTTATGCACCATGCTTGTATGAGATAGTCCTTGGTTGATTTATAGAATGCTCATTGCGCTTCACTTGAATCTTTTGAGTATCGCTTTATAGAATGCTTCATGTGCTTCACTTATATCATTTGAAGTTTGGATTGCCTGTTTCTCTTCACTTAGAAAACCGCCATTTGTAGAATGCTCTTTTGCTTCACTTATAATTGTTAGAGCATGGGCATATCTTTTGTAGAGAGAATTAAACTCTCTTGCTTCACTTAGATCTATTTAGAGAGATGACATGAATTGGTCATTCACATGGTTAGTCATAAAATCCTACATAAACTTGTAGATCGCTGAATATGATATGTTTGATTCCTTGCAATAGTTTTGCGATATAAAGATGGTGATATTAGAGTCATGCTAGTGGGTGGTTGTGGATTGTAGAGACACTTGTGTTGAGCTTTGCAAGTCCCGTAGCATGCACGTATGGTAACCGTTGTGTGACAAATTTGAAGCATGGGGTGTTTCTTTGATTGTCTTCCTTATGAGTGGCGGTCGGGGACGAGCGATGGTCTTTTCCTACCAATCTATCCCCCTAGGGGCATGCGTAGTAGTACTTTGCTTTGAGGGCTAATAAACTTTTGCAATAAGTATATGAGTTCTTTATGACTAATGTGAGTCCATGGATTATACGCACTTTTACCTTTCCATCATTGCTAGCCTCTTCGGTACCGTGCATTGCCCTTTCTCACCTCGAGAGTTGGTGCAAACTTCGCCGGTGCATCCAAACCCCGTGATACGATACGCTCTATCACACATAAGCCTCATTATATCTTCCTCAAAACAGCCACCATACCTACCTATTATGGCATTTCCATAGCCATTCTGAGATATATTGCCATGCAACTTCCATCATCATCATATACATGACTTGAGCATTTATTGTCATATTGCTTTGCATGATCGTAAGATAGCTAGCATGATGTTTTCATGGCTTGTCCGTTTTTGATGTCATTGCTACGCTAGATCATTGCACATCCCGGTACACCGCCGGAAGCATTCATATAGAGTCATATCTTTGTTCTAGTATCGAGTTGTAATATTGGGTTGTAAGTAAATAAAAGTGTGATGATCATCATTATAGAGCATTGCCCCATGAAAAAAGAAAAAAAAAGAAAAAGAAAAAAAGGGGGCCAAAGAAGCCCACCGAAAAAGAAAAAAAAGAAAAAAAGAAAGAAAAGAAAAGGGGCAATGTTACTATCCTTTTTCCACACTTGTGCTTCAGAGTAGCACCATGTTCTTCATATAGAGAGTCTCCTATGTTGTCACTTTCATATACTAGTGGGAATTTTTCATTATAGAACTTGGCTTGTATATTCCAACGATGGGCTTCCTCAAATGCCCTAGGTCTTCATGAGCAAGCAAGTTGGATGCACACCCACTTAGTTTCTTTTGTCGAGCTTTCATACATTGATAGCTCTTAGTGCATCCGTTGCATGGCAATCCCTACTCCTCACATTGACATCAATTGATGGGCATCTCCATAGCCCGTTGATTAGCCGCGTCGATGTGAGACTTTCTCCCTTTTTTGTCTTCTCCATATAAACCTCCACCATCATGTTCTATTCCACCTATAGTGCTATATCCATGGCTTGCGCTCATGTATTTCGTGAGGGTTGAAAAAGCTGAAGCGCGTTAAAAAGTATGAAACAATTGCTCGGCTTGTCATCGGGGTTGTGCATGATGGGGGCATTTTGTGTGACGAAAATGAAGCATGGCCAAACTATATGATTTTGTAGGGATAAGATCTCTTTGGCCTTGTTGTTTTGAAAACACATGATTGCTTTATTGGTACGCTCAAAGTATTATTGTTTTTATGTCAAATGATAGACTATTGCTTTGAATCACTCGTGTCTTAATATTCATGCCATGATTAGACATATGATCAAGATTATGCTAGGTAGCATTCCACATCAAAAATTATCTTTTTTATCATTTACCTACTCGAGGACGAGCAAGAATTAAGCTTGGGGATGCTGATACGTCTCCGTCGTATCTATAATTTTTGATTGTTCCATGCCAATATTATTCAATTTCATATACTTTTGGCAACTTTTTATACTATTTTTTGGGACTAACATATTGATCCAGTGCCCAGTGCCAGTTCTCGTTTGTTGCATGTTTTATGTTTCGCAGAAACCTCATATCAAACGGAGTCCAAACGGGATAAAAACGGACGGAGAATTATTTTGGAATATATGTGATTTTTGGGAGGAAGAGTCAATGTGAGACGATGCCCGAGGTGGCCACGAGATAGGGGCCCACGCCCACTTAAAGTGGGTGCGCCCCCACCCTCGCGGGCCACCCATAAGGCAGTTGACGCTCTTCTTTTGCCGCAAGAAAGCTAATTTTATGAGAAAAATCTGGATGAAAGATTCACCCCAATCGGAGTTACGGATCTCCAGATATAAAGGAAACGGTGAAGGGGCAGAATCCGAGAATGCAGAAACAGAGAGATAGATCCAATCTCGGAGGGGCTCTCGCCCCTCCCATGCCATGGGAGCCAAGTACCAGAGGGGAAACCCTTATCCCATCTAGGGAGAAGGTTGAGGAAGAAGAAGAAGAAGAAGGGGGGCTCTCTTCCCCTTGCTTCCGTTGGCGCCAGGACACCACCGGGGGCCATCATCATCACCGCGATCTTCACCAACACCTCCGCCATCTTCACCAACATCTCCATCACCTTCCCCAATCTATATTCAGCGGTCCACTCTCCCGCAACCCGTTGTACCCTCTACTTGAACATGGTGCTTTATGCTTCATATTATTATCCAATGATGTGTTGCCATCCTATGATGTCTGAGTAGATTTTCGTTGTCCTATCGGTGATTGATGAATTGCTATGATTGGTTTGAGTTGCATGATTTATTATTGGTGCTGTCTTATGGTGCCCTCCATGTCGCGCAAGCGTGAGGGATTCCCGCTGTAGGGTGTTGCAATGCGTTCATGATTCGCTTATAGTGGGTTGCATGAGTGGCTGAAACACAAACCCGAGTAAGGGGATTGTTGCGTATGGGATAAAGGGGACTTCATGCTTTAATGCTATGGTTGGGTTTACCTTAATGAATCTTTAGTAGTTGCGGATGCTTGCTAGAGTTCCAATCGTACGTGCATATGATCCAAGAAGAGAAAGTATGTTAGCTTATGCCTCTCCCTCAAATAGAATTGCAATAGTGATTACCGGTCTAGTAACATAGTCAATGGCTTAGGGACAATTTTACAACTCCTACCACCACTTTTCCACACTCGCTATATTTACTTTATTGTTTATTTATCTAAACAGCACCTACTTTTTATTTACGTGTTCTTTATTATCTTGCAAACCTATCCTATCACACCTACAAAGTACTTCTAGTTTCATACTTGTTCTAGCTAAAGCGAACACTAAGCATGCGTAGAGTCGTATCAGTGGCCGATATGACTTGAGAGAGTATTTGTTCTACCTTTAGCTCCTCGTTGGGTTTGACACTCTTACTTATCGAAAGAGGCTACAACTATCCCGTATACTTGCGAGTTATCACCTCACTTTTCTATCTCAGAGATGCATGCGTAATATGTTCGCATAAGAAACGAAAAAACACACACTCTCTCTAATTTATCGTTTGTTGTCACTTTCTCTTTCACACACATACTCTTTTTGCACACTTACTCATTCTCCTTCACACGCACTGGATTTATCTCGACTTAGGCACTCTCCTCGGTCCATAGCATATAGATTTATTGAAAAGTCAAACATCACAAAGTTTGACCATGTACGTGGAGAAAAACAATTACATCTAGTATGGCAAACATATACCATTAGATTCACCATGAGATGTAGTTTTGTATGATGTATCTTTGGTATTGTAGATATGAATAACATTTGCGTAAACCTGATCAAAGTTTCCAAAGTTTGACTTCTAAAAAATTTACATGCACTGCATTATCGAGCGGATGGAATATCTCTTTCCCCCGCTCAGCTATCTGACGCACCACTCAGCCTTATCGGGGCTCCTCAATCTCTCTCAAACTTTATTGGTCAGTTTGGTTCGTGACCTGACCCTCATGCCTTGATGGCCAGTACTGCCTGGTGTGGACGTGAGATGTAAAATATTTCTGCCTGGCTAGGCTTGTGTGGTGTTGAAGCGTTTGTTCCATGCCTAGGCCAGGCAAAGCATCAACGTCCCATCAATCAATCCATGCAGCAATTATTTAATGCTAATATCCATCCATGTTGCTGTTAGCCTCGTGGCCGCACGACCAGGCACGGCCAGGCGTTCAAAATCGGTCGCCTGGGCCAGGCGACTTGCAGTGTCTGGAGTTCAGCCAGGCTAATTAAAGTGCAAGGGAACCCAGCCAAGGCGGGCTTTCTTTTTCACATGGTAGCAACCAAACAAGCGTGCATGAAATCCATCTACTACCCCAGGCAAGGCAAAGGATGCTCATGACGCAAGCCAAACTGACCTTATATCTCCCTGGTTCACACATACACATGTCTCGCTCGCGCTATACATATAGACCCATCCAACACTCTCCGCCCTTGTTCTCTCTCCATGTGACACGCACCCCCCTAAGTACCATAATCCCTCACTCCATCATAGGCGCAAGCACTCCCCCCTCCTAAGTATGATTATCTCTTACTAGCCATCAGGAACACACATATTGTCTCCTTCCATCCATACGTCTATCTCGATATCTCTCGAGGCATCTTCTATCGCGCACACACCTTGTCACTCGATCTCCCACCCATGTAGTCCCATCACGATCTCCAGGGGATCTCTCTATGACAAACATACACTCTCTCCTCCCCATGTCTGCATTTTCTCCGTACGTCTCTCTCGACCTCTCTCCCTTGTTTGTCAGACCCCTCTTGGCCACGTTCTAGGGGTCTTGCTGTCTCGGTTCCAAACAACCACACACTATCTCCTCACCTTGCCTCCGTTGTCGAAGATGCATGTGTGATATGTTTGCATAAGACACGCATGCTTTTTCTCTACTTTTATCATGTGTTGTCCATGTCTCTTTCACACACACACACACACACTTTTTCACTCACTCTTTCTATCTCTCTCTCTCTCTCTAGTTAGGGACTCTATCACGTCCATAAGCATATGTATGTTTTGAAAAGTCAAACCTCAGAAAAGTTTGACTAGGTATATGTGGAGAAAAACATTTACATCTAGAACGATCATTAGATTCATCACAACATGTTCTTACTTCATACTATCATTTATGTTTGGTATTGTAGATATAAGTAATTTCTTTATAAACTTGGTCAAAGTTTCAAAAGTTTGACTTTAAAAAAAATGTTGGAACTACATTATCGAACGGAGGGAGTAGCTCTTTCTCTCTCTCTATCTGCTATCTCTCACGGGCCTCCCCTCTCACTCCAACTCTCTATACCGACGGATTATACGCTCACTCTGTCAGCGTATAACTTCGTATATTGTTTAGTTGACCGGTCAACCAATCCACATGCTGCCTTGTCAGCTCGTGTTCTGTATCTTCGTGTGCTAGCCCATGTGGCAGTGGGTGAAAATAAGTAAACTAGAGGCTCATCTGACACGCGGTGAAGTAAACAAAGTTGAAACCACTCGGGGTAGCACCCCACTCACTAGTAAATTGAGGGCGCATTGAGGACACACTTCTTGCGCGTGAAGGACACACTCGAGCACAACTCACCACTGCCTGGCGACGTGCACAGAAGGACACACTCGCGCACACCCAGCACACAACACACACCAGCACATGTGTACACCACCCTCGCCGCCTGTTGAGATGGATGGCGAGGCAGCCAACAAGCAGAGGCGGCTTGAGCCAAAACCGCATCCGGCGAGCCTGGACTTCATCAGCAGCCTCCCCGACGACATGCTGCTTGTCATCATCGGCCTCCTCCCCACCAAATCTGCCGTGCGGACCGCCCTGCTCTCCCGACGGTGGCGCCCCCTCTGGAGCTGCATCCCCCTCAACCTCACCGTTGACAGCTGCCTCTGCGACGGGGATTGCAAGCGCATGGCCGCAGTCTCCAAGATCCTTTCATCGCACCCTGGGCCAGCCAGACACCTTGACATCCGCATGTTCAGTACCAACTGCAAGGTCCAACCCAAGTTCGACGAGTGGTTCTTATCCCCCGCCCTAGATCAGCTCGAGGAGCTCAGCTTTGAAGCTGGACGATGTCGCTCTCTCCCGCTGTCCGCGCTCCGCCTCACGCCAACGCTGCATCGCGCCAGCTTCAGCTCCTGCTATCTTCCCCAGATTAATGCCGCGCCCGCCCTTCTTCTCCCTCAACTCAAGCAGCTCGACCTCTTCGACATTGTCATCTCGAAGAAGGCTATGTTGCACCTGCTCCGCAGCTGTACTGCGCTCGAGTACCTTCGTCTTGAGCAGATCCACGGGTTCATTAGCCTCCACATCGCCTCGACGAATCTCCGATGGATTTATGTGTCTTGCTGGCCCCACAACAAGACATCAATTGGGAAGAGATCACTCCAGCTGTTCCACTTTATGGTCATTGAGAAGGCGCCTTTCCTTGAGAGATTGCTTGTATCAGATCTAGAAGGTCCAACAAAAATCAGGGTCATTGACGCGCCGAAATTGACAGCGTTGGTGTACTCATCTGCCAAATTCTCCGAACTCTTTATTGGATCCGTAATCGTTTAGGTACAACACTCATCTTCTTCTACGTCTTCTTGAAATTCACATTTTTAAATTTCTTCTTGATGTATTTGACAGACAAAATGTTAATGCATGTCCCTAAGAACTATATTGTTGGATTCGTATTTGAACATAATTTCAAATGGTGTAATTTTTATTGACATGCATTGGCATTTTCTTAGGTAAATCTGTGGTCAAAATTTTATACTAAATACGAGGTAGTATTCCCTCCGTCCCAAAATTCTTGTCTTACATTTGTTTAGATACAGATGTATCTAACACTAAAATGTAACTAGATACATCTGTATTTAGACAAACTTAAGACAAGAATTTTGGGACGGAGGGAGTACAAAAGTGGGCTATGTAGGCCAAAACACATGCCAAATTCACTTGTGATGCATTTGGCATCGATGCCCCTCCATTGCTCACCTGGTGCCCCAATCTGGATCACCTACTTTGCTCCGGTGCCAAATTAACTCACGCAATGAAAAAACACTGCGTGTGAGAGAGAGAGGACTGAGGCAATAAAAAAACACTTGTTTGGGAGAGTGAGAGGCTGGTGTAGTTGGTTTGATTGATTTGTTTATACATGTGGGTCTGTGTGCACAGTGGTGCCAACTCTCTCACATCACGAGAGCGGTGCCAAAATCTTTTGATTTGACATCGATGCGTATTATGTGGCATACTTTTGCGAAATATGGCATCGGCCACATAGTGGAAGGCAACAAATGCCCAAGCTCTTCACGTGCTCCTAGTTAAATGAGAGGAAACAAAGAGAGAGAGAGAGAGAGAGAGAGAGAGAGAGAGAGAGAGAGAGAGAGAGTGAAAAAGTATTACTAGCCAGCCAACCCTATCATATGAGCGAATGATATTGGTACCTCTTGATGACATGGCAATCTTATACAGCCAACTGCTCTAATATGTTCTCTTCTTTTGCAGATAAAAAAAGACTCGAAAGTGAAAAATGTGCTACACTATAACAATCTCATCGAATGCCTTGATCTCCATCTTACAGAAATTGATTTGATCGACAACCGAGGCAGCACATCTGAGATTAAATTCGCTAGGTTCTTTGTTCTGGAGGCAAGTGTGCTCAAGGTAATGAGGTTTGGCGTTCTCTGGTGCAACAATGAATGGCGTGCTAATCACAGCAAGTGTCTAAGCCTAAATGACAAAGTCTCCGCAGAAGTTGAATTTGTTTTTGAAACATCAAGTGGACAGAGACTGGAAAACTTATTTGCCCATTAGTGACTTGTCAGGGCGGTGGATTTTAGTTTGTACGATAATGCTGCATCCACCCAACATAATGAAAGTTCTTACGTAAACTTCCTAGTAATTCCCTCTTTGTAGGTGCAACATTACTCCTAACATTTGTAATATCAGTTTGAAACTAATATTGATGTGTCCTATTCCTGCATTTTCAAAATCCCGCGAATCAAACAGGTCCTGAGTTGGTGATGATGTTGTGCCTCCCATCTTTCACCAATAGCCGTTGGATCTAGATCTGACACATACAAACCAAGCTTCTCCATTTTTGCAAAAAGATGCCCGCACTTGTTCCCTATTTACAAACAACTCCTTGTCTCTCACAATCAGCCTTATCTCCTCCCCACCACATCTATAAGGCCGTGGAAAAATCTAGCGTGATGGTCGCTGCCGGCGCTGTCCACCCCCAGTCTTGGTGTTCCGTGCAATGCACGTGCATCTATGCATGGGAAATTATGTCGAACAGGGCTAGTTGCAAGCAGGCTAACTCTATAACCATGATGATAGTGACTGCAGATGGTGAGGCTGACTACGATATGCCGAACACGGCGCCTATACTCAGGTGTCATCTCCGGCGCAGGGTCTTGTCACTTCACTGTGAGGAGCAGCACGTAATAATTTGACCAACCGGTAGTACAGTGCTAGTACTCCTACTACATTGGTAGTACTACTACTAGTACTAGTAGCACCATCGTCTGGATTTAGGAGTACTACCACATCCATCTGGATTTTAGTATTTGACTAGCAATATCTAGTAATGCATGTCACAAAAAATGTACTACTCCCTTTGTAAATAAATACATGGTGTTTTATTCCTATCGGCGAGAGAACTTAATGTCTTTTTGCTAACTAGAGTAATAGGATTACATGCAATGAACTAAACACTGCATGTCATGTTTGGTAGTCTCAAGTCATTGAAAGCATGCACGACCCACATCTCTCATTGGTTGATATGTCACGAAATAAGAAACAAGGTGGGAGTTAATGCACCGTGCCTAAGTGTTTTGGGATTATTTGGTTTTCGTAAGGTGACTTACACAACATTTTTGTTTACATGCATTAACATTTTATTAGTTAAATCAAAGGTCAAAACTTGGCGCAAAATGCAAAGGGGACCAATAAACCAGTAAACATCAAACTTCTCTCGTTTGGCCCCAACTAGAGGTCCGGTGAGATGACTATACTGCACCGGCACGGAGGGGGACGTAGCTTCATTGACTTATTGCAACTGCCTTTAGGTGAATGACACGTGGGCCCAAGGCTTGGCTGGCCCACCTATCATACAACCAAAGGCAGGTGCAGTAGAGGGCCGAGGAGTAGTATGAAGTACGAAATCCTAAGCACCTATGCACGCTAACCAAGGGCAAGAGTGATCACTCGGATCGCAAGATCAGTTGACTAGAATCTAAGCTAGACCCATGGAGGCGATGAGCGCGAGCATTAACCGGCTGTGCCAGATGGTCCACGACGCCGGCCTGCGGCCCGGCACCAAGGAACGCCTCCAGGTATTGCTTGAGGCCGCCAGGGCAAGGGGCCGCTTGGACGACAACTTCGTCTCCTTATTCGACGAGGTCCTCATTGGTTTCCTCAACAAGTTCACCATCGTCAAGAAGCTCACGGACGACTTTGACGTGTGCCTCCAGTTGACGCGCCCAGGCTCTGCGATGCCCACCACCCTCAATGGCCACTATGGTGACAACCTCTTCGACGCACTGGTGGCCCTGCGACTACCCACCGTCGCGCCGGAGAATGTCCACCTCGAGGTCGCGCTCGCTGCGCAGCGCCTAGCACAACAAGACACCATCAACATAATCACCCACGTCTATGCGCAAATCGTCCACAAGGACTACTACATGCAAGAGGAGGACGATAGGATGCTGGCCTTCTTGGACCGCAGGGCAACCTTGGATGGCATTGTTCAGAAGCACGTTGAGCTCACCGCCGCTGCTCCTCACACGTCGGTTGGTGACCCGGCGCACTAGGGCGTGAGGATGTCGTTGATTGATCCGTATGTATTTTTATCTTTCCGTCAAATCCATGTAGTAGTATATGGTACTACTAGTAATTATCTTACCTTTCGCATCAACTTCATAATTTTCGTATGTACTCCATGCATGAACGGCGCCAGAACCAAACTTCTCATTACTCTAGGCAAAATCGTTATTTTCTATCTATCGGTCGCGCCATGGAGCAGAACCAAATTTTACAAGTTAGGAGTTCAAAAGGAAAAGCCCGCCGTGTTCGTGTCGCACCCCCACACGGTTGGTCCGGCACACTGCTCAAGGGGGAATGCGTGCGGTGCTGCATTTTCACTTACAAGTGGGACCGTAGTTGAGCAAACCGACTATCGGCAAACCCCCACCCCGCCCACCGCGCGATGGCTGAGAAAACAGGAGGGAGAAGAGATGGCTGTAGCACGGACTCCAAGAAAATTGGTGTCAGATGGGACTCATGTGGGTGGCGTGTGTCGTACTGCTAGACGTGAATGCTAGTTATGGCACCCCACTATATGGAGGTACGTAGAACAAATTTCCTGGAGTCCGTGCTCAGCCCTCCTCTATCTCTCTTCTCAGCCAGCCAGTGGACGTGCGGAGCCCATCGTCTTTTTGCTCACATGCGGTCCCACATGTCAGTGAAAACGCAAGATGACCCACTGAACCTGCACATCTTTCACCTCGATTTGCTGGTGATAAAAAACAAATCCAATAAAGATCTTCGGTGGCCGCTTTTGGAGTTACTCAAGAGTAGTAAGATTCTATTTACAGTTTAACCCAAGATGCACATCACGTGGCTTCAACTACCACTCTATTTTCTTGCATGACACGACCTGGATGCTGGATGTCCCATGTGTCGGCAAAAGGAGGAAGAACCCGACCAAATCTTCGGTTGTGCTATCGGATTAGACTAGTTGTGCTAACTTAAAATTTTTATTGTGTACTCCCTCCGTTCCAAAATACTTGACTTCCATTTGTCCAAAAGTGGATGTACCTATATACTAAAACATGTCTAGATACATCTATATTTTGACAAATAGAAGGCATGTATTGTGGAATGGAGGGAGTAGAATGGATGCAAGTTTTGGTATTGGGAAGAAGAGTACATCGATATATTGATAGAGCGCAATCTTGTAGATGTTCTAGCACTTTTAGCTAGCATAGATGCTAGAGATGAGACTAGTGCACTTGTTGATACTCCTACTAGAATAGAGGCTAGACATGAGACTAGATGCGAGGAAGCAACATCTACTTATTTACACTCGAAGAAGAAAGAAGCACGCAAGATCGAGCCTCTGCAGATCAACAATGAATGCATCGAGAAGGCACTAATCCAACTTACAGGAGCAGTTATGGAAGTTGGATATCTTCTAGAGTAGTAAAATGTATTCTTGTGGTTCTTGTTTTCTTTGGTCTTGCTTTTCTAGTCAAAATTATCGTTGGAGTTCGTGCAAAACGGAGGTCTGTTTGGGGTCGTGCGTTGGAGTTGGCCTTACAAGTGGGACTGCAGTTGAGGAAACTGACTATCGGCAAACCCCCACCTTGCCCATCGCGCGATGGCTGAAGTTAGAGAAACAACGAGGTTGAAGAGATTGCTCTAGCACGGACTCCAAGAAATAATATGGTGTCAGATGGATGCACTACAAAAGAAATAAACTTCTGTGATGATACATGTTTGTCACAGTAGGCCGCGGTTTTTGTCATGCATGTTCATCCATGACAAATTTATGACAGAATCAAGATAGTCATACATGTGCTGTCGTATAAGTGTTCCATGACATTACCAAAATTATCATCACGGAAGTGTCCACTTCCATGACGATAAGTCGCGCGTCACAGAAGTGCTTTCGTCAAGGGTGACCGATACGTGGCATCCACCGTAACGGGACGCCGTTAAGCTATCGGGTCGGGTTTTGGATCCGATAACCCGTTAACAGCCCCGACCAATGGGGATTTTCCACGTGTAAAATCATCATTGGCTGGAGGAAACACGTGTCGGCTCACCGTTGGGACAGATGTCATCCACTCATTGGACGGAAGACGCCTATGGTACGTCGACACGTGGCACGACCCAACAGAGGCCCATTCCTGTGAAAAGGCCGGCCCAATAAAAATTAGCAAGCCAGCCCATATAAGGCCTACTTATGTTAGGTCCATTTAAGCCCACGGCCCATACGAGATGAGCCAATTCGGCCCGTCAACGGCCCATTAAAGATTTGACACCATTGCAGCCCATCGTCAGTTCGAGCCCGTTAACAGCCCGCTATATATCTAGGCTCAATATCGGCCCGATGAGATTTCGGCCTGTTAACGGCCCGTTTAATGGATGGGCCAATTTTCAGGACATACATCTTTTGGCCTTTTAGCGACCCATTTAAATGTTGGGCTAGTTTCCGGCCCGGTGTGTCTTTTAGTCTGTTGACGGCCCATAAATCTGATGGGCCATTTGTTGTCGGACCTGAGTTTCGGCCTTTTAGCGGCCCATTTAAGTGTTGGGCCAATTTTCTGGTCGGGTGTCACTTTCAGCCTGTTGACGGCCCATAAATCAGTTGGGCCATTTTTAGTCGGACCTGAGTTTTGGCCTTTTAGCGACCCATTTAAGTGTTGGGCCAATTCCCGGCCCTGTGTGACTTTCGGCCTGTTAACGGACCATAAATGAGTTGGGCCATTTGTAGTCGGACCTTAGTTTTGGCCCTTTAACGGCCCATGCCCTTCATGGTCCAATACCAGCCCGGTTTCTCTTTCGGCCTACTAAAGGCCCACAACACAGTTGGGCCATTTACAATACGACCTGACTTTCGGCCTCTTAGAGGCCCATGGTCTTCATGGTCCAGTACAAGCCCGCTGTCTCTTTCGGCCTGCTAAAGGCCTACAGTATAGTTGGGCCATATGTAGCCCAAACTTAGTAATGGCCTGTTAACGACCTGTGAAATAAACTGGGGCCACCTGTTGCCCGCTTTGATGTCGGCCTGTTAACGACCCGGGAGGTAAGAGGGCCGACCATTAAATTTCGGCCTAGTAACGGCCCATTAACTTAATGGGCCCACTAAAGTTCGTACATGTCTTTAGGCCAAATTAGATAATTTGAGCCCATTACAACGAGCAATTATGCACAGGACCAAAACCGATCACGCAAAGGTACGACATACAGGGTATAACGTTGCACATCCAACATATATTACAGGAAATTACATCCACTGGGCAATCAAAGATTGATGGCAGTGTAAATAAATGAGCAGAACCTAACCATCTACAATGTCACAATCTGCAACCTCAGCACAAATGACACCCATAAGCATGTGGGCAAGTTCTTTCTGCTTTGCTACACTGCCTCTGAAAACATTGATCAGTTGTTGTGTCGCACGACTCTGCACCTCTGATTCATCCACCATTTCCATCATTGCTTCAGCCATTAATTGGTTCACAAACATACATTTATTCCGTGGCATTCGAGAGAGAGGATACTGAACAGATTCAGATGGCGATTTTTGCAGGCTTGTATTATTGATAGTGGAGAGTGTCTTGACCACTGCATCATAACATAAATTAGAACGAGAACCAAACAGATTAATCATGAGTTATTGCCATATTACCTGGCCTAGATTTACTGGAAAGAAACAATTGGGTTGCCTTGCTGTTTTTAGAGTTTGTCTTCTTATCTTCAGCAGCCTGCACAAAATTAACACACTAGCATTGCTATCATTGGCCAAGTCAGATAATAGGAAAGCAACATTGACACAACGAACGTTTGGGCAAGTAGCCTACACCAAATTAACACAATATGGCACAACTATCATCAGCCAGGTAAGGTAGTACGAAAGCAACATTGACACAATGAATGAATGGGCAACCAGAGAAGCACTACAATTCAGTAATGTGCATGATATGAGATAGTACATTCATGCAGCTCAGTATGCAAAACTACCAGGCAGTTTTCCTTACAAAAATCAACATTGGCGCCTTTAACATTTGCTACAACTAATTTTAGATCAGATAAAGGTTAGATTCATGCCGATTAACAAAATACATGTTGATGTAAAAATATAGTGATATACAACAGGTACTTACATCAGCATTGGAGCATAGAGAATTCCCGCAAGATATTTTCCTCGAATACGATCCCAATGGAGGAAGTCTTCTATCGTTTAACCTTATTTTCTAAAAGAGAGATGGGTAAGAAACATGTAGAAAATATGATCAGAATGCTATAAAATTTCATGATGCGAGGATACGCACACGCTTCTTAGAATGGAGTTGACATTCTTTTGCTGGACTGGAGCGGACTAGTTCTTTGGCCACTGGAATCTGCTTATTATCAGTGGGAGTTGGGTTTCTCTGTGCTGGAGCAGTATCTATGAAAAATGGAGTTGGTTTATTATCTCCCAGCGTTTGGATCTTTTGCAAAGTCCTGGTTTGTAACCCTTCAGATTTTAACAGAGCCGTCTTCCCCTTGCATGCCTTATATAGAAGAATGGTGATTCAGTTATAAAACATGCTACAACAGAGATGGAATAGGTACTGAAGAATAGAAAGGCATGACATATTGACATGTATTCCCTCCATTCGGAAATAAATGGATGGGTCTAGGCGTATTTCAGTTCTAGATACATCCAGTTTTATCCATTTCTGCGACATTTAATCCGGACGGAGGGAGTATGATGTAAGAGTTAGGGATACGACAGGACAACACAGTAAAAAAACACTGAAAAACCCACTGCAGAACCAAAGTATTCAAACCCACTGATATGAGATAGTACACTCATGCAGCTCAGGATGCAAAACTACCAGGAAGTTTTCCTTACAAAAATCAACATTGTGGCCTTTAATCATACATTTTGCTACAACTAAATTTAGATCAGATAAAGGTTGGATTCACGCCGATTAACAAAATACATGCTGATGTAAAAATATAGTGATATACAACAGGTACTTACATCTACATTGGAGCATAGAGAATTCCTGCAAGAATCTTTCCTCACAAACGATACCATTGCAGAAATTCTTCTATCTGTTAAGCTTATTTTCTAAAATAGAGATGGGTAAGAAACATGTAGAAAACTAGATGATTCCCCACGCGTTGCTGCGGGAATCTATGGTCAAAAAATAAACATTGACGATTATGTAGAATGATGATTTTGATTATCAGATTACTCTTTCAGTCACATGGAATATTGTTATGAGTTCAAGGGGAAAGAGAAATTGTCCAGTACAATTCTATGTGTAGATGCTAATAACGGGAATTTTGCACCAACCAAAATTTGAAAGTACATTATCAAAGACTTGGTCATGACATACTTCCCAAATGCACCAAGTCTATGAATAGCAATTTCCATGGCAAATAGTTTGTTTATCTATTCTTTAACAATCTCTATCTCTCCAATAATTTGGTTGCCTGTTCTCCATTAGCATTGCAAGGCAAAAGAAAATTCCAAGGAAAATACAACTATATTCCTTGACATGAGTACTTGAGCCGGCAGAACATTTCCAAAGAAAATTGAAATGGAATAAAAGATCCCTCAACTTTTAATATGCCCGCCAAAAGACTAAGGCACGCCATGGAATCAGGAGCCCTGCTAGATTACTAACGCTGGATGTCAATAAGGAAGCTCGTAGTTATACAAAATAGCAATAGATGTATTACTGTTCCCAACAAAAAGATTGATCACATGACGTCATGACATGGGAGGATAAAAGACAGATGCATCAAGTAGTAGAACGGAGCAAGAACACAACCCACTTTTATTTTTTTTGCATTTATTCTCAGCATAGATGAATTGTACAATTAGAAAAACAATAATGCCATGAGACCATACATAAAAGATCCCTTGCCAGACCACAAGTGAAAGGCAACAAAATCGTAAGCGAGAGTAATAAACATGGTCAAAAACTGATGGCACCTCGATTGGTAATGGCCAATTAGCAAAGGAGAACGCCCTCAATGTTGTGGTTCTCTACAATATATTCCATGAAGATTTGCCCCATGTTACTCACAATAAGAAGGGAACATTACTTGGAGATGCCAAATCATTTTAAAGCAACCGAAAGATGAAGATTTGAGCACCCACTTCACTACTCCTTTGGCAAATTTTGGGTCATCCCCACAATCAAATTGACAAAAATGGAATAATCCAATGAGTCTGCACCACCAACAAAAATAAAATCATGTACATTTCATATTAATATAACAACAAAGTTCAACGACTTGATATACTGAACCCTTTACAAACTGGTGATGCACAAATATTGAATCATACATAACTGGTGATTATTTGTAGATTTAGGTGGCAATGATTACCATGAAGGTCACGATAATGGGAATGAAGAAAGCATTGTGAATGAAAAATCAGAATATAATTTGGAATCTCATACGTTCAAAAGAACTCTAGTGCTGCAAAAATAAAATAGTGTTGGAACTATGAAGTTTCCTTAGAGGAAGACAAAACATATCTTACCATCATAGTGCAACGATGAAGTGTTTTTCAAGCATAAAAAAAATCATTGGTTGTCAATGATATACCAGACATATGGTGTTGAATGACAGAACATTGATGCACTTTTAATATGTAGTCCATGTCTTCATCTGTTGGGATGACAATATAGATCTCAAAGTTTTCCGTACAGTGCCGAAACATGAGTGGTATGCCATCAACTTCACTGATTTATATCTTCCATATTTCAAATGAAAGTTGTCATGTGGCCAAAGCCCCCAGCCAACTTCATGAAAAAGAGAACGGACCTATGACGACAAATAAATAATCACAATGGTATGCATCAGTAATCCTATAATTATGATATAATACATGTTCTTTTGAGATCAATACAGTGCAAGAGGGAACGTCGGATTAACTTTGCATGACCTGGCAGTCATGAGACAATTTTGGAGCAAAGGTGCAGACACCAACCTGATGTTCAAAACAATGGGAGCGATGCCGCTCTACTATCTGAAGTGTTTTTTTTTGCGGGGGCACGACAAGTCGATTGTTGAGAGGCGGCGGCATCGTCACTTCCGTGCAGCAGGGAGGTGGCGGAGGTCGTGCTTCAGGAGGTAGAGTCATCGAGGTGGCCGGGGTTGGGCGCCTCAAGTCTGCGGCATGGTAGTTTTGCACCGGATCTCCCTCCCCCTCTCCCTACCTCCGCCGCCCCCACCCATCACCATCTCTCCCCGGATTAGATTGAGACGCAGGTGAGGCGGCGGCCAGATCGATGTCGCGATGGAGGTGGCTCCATCGAGGTCCTCGCACGCCAGGAAAAGGAGATGAGGATGCGGCGGCATGGGGTGCCTGTGCTCGCCCGCGTGGAAGAACGCCGGAGTGGTCGGCTGCAGGGCATCGATGGTGCGTGGGTAGTGAATGGTATCATCGCCTGCTGCCAGGGATAAGAAGATATCGACCGATGGGCTTCTCTCGGGCTTCTCTTGATTGATATTACGCCACCTCATCAGTTACGAAAGCCCAAAGAGGCTCGCTTATGATTTTGTTACCCCTGAAACAAAAAACAAAATGACTTGTTGATACTGATCTCGCGAGCAATAATATTCTGTGATGGGTAAAAAAATTAATTAACAAAATAAATGATGATGTGGCAGTTAGTGGGTTACTCCTATTTATTATTGATGATGTGGCATGGTGATGATGTGGATAGTGTGCATGTTGAAAGAATAGGTAGAAGTGGGGAGCAACTTCTTAAGAATGTTAGATATGATCAGCATGCTATAAAATTTCATGATGCAAGGATACGCACACGCTTCTTAGAATTGAGTTGACATATTTTTGCTCGACTGGAGCGGACTAGTTCTTTGGCCACTGGAATCTGCTTATTATCAGTAGGAGTTGGGTTTCTCTGTGCTGGAGCAGTATCTATAAAAACTGGAGTTGGTTTATTATCTCCTGGCGTTTGGATCTTTTGCAAAGGCCTTGTTTGTAACCCTTCAGATTCTAACATAGTCGTCTTCCCCTTGCATGCCTTGTATAGAAGAATGGTGCTTTAATTATAAAACATGCGACAACAGAGAGATGTAATAGGTACTGAAGAATAGAAAGGCATGACATATTGACATGTATTTGAAGGAAATGTGCCCTAGAGGCAATAATAAAGTTATTATTTATTTCCTTATATCATGATAAATGTTTATTATTCATGCTAGAATTGTATTAACCGGAAACATGATACATGTGTGAATACATAGACAAACATATAGTCACTAGTATGCCTCTACTTGACTAGCTCATTAATCAAAGATGGTTATGTTTCCTAACCATAGACATGTGTTGTCATTTGATTAATGGGATCACATCATTAGGAGAATGATGTGATTGACATGAACCATTCCGTTAGCCTAGCACTTGATCGTTTAGTATATTGCTATTGATTTCTTCATGACTTATACATGTTCCTGTAACTATGAGATTATGCAACTCCCGTTTACCGGAGGAACACTTGGGTGCTACCAAACGTCACAACGTAACTGGGTGATTATAAAGGAGTACTATAGGTGTCTCCAAAGGTACATGTTGGGTTGGCGTATTTCGAGATTAAGTTTTGTCACTCCGATTGTCGGAGAGGTATCTCTGGGCCCTCTCGGTAATGCACATCACTATAAGCCTTGCAAGAAATGTAGCTAATGAGTTAGTTACGGAATGATGCATTACGTAACGAGTAAAGAAACTTGCCAGTAACGAGATTGAACTAGGTATTGGATACCGACGAT
The DNA here is from genome assembly GCF_002162155.2 of Triticum dicoccoides. Taxonomy (NCBI): domain Eukaryota; kingdom Viridiplantae; phylum Streptophyta; class Magnoliopsida; order Poales; family Poaceae; genus Triticum; species Triticum dicoccoides. Next base: position 734,483,598 of record NC_041385.1, read on the forward strand.
CGAATCTCGGGCAAGTAACATACCGATGACAAAGGGAACAACGTATGTTGTTATGCGGTTTGACCGATAAAGATCTTCGCAGAATATGTAGGAGCCAAGATGAGCATCCAGGTTCCGCTATTTTTTATTGACCGAGAAGAGTTCTATGTCATGTCTACATAGTTCTCGAACCCGTAGGGTCCGCACGCTTAACGTTACGATGACAATTTTATTATGAGTTTATAAGTTTTGATGTACCGAAGGTTGTTCGGAGTCCCGGATGTGATCACGGACATGACGAGGAGTGTCGAAATGGTCGAAACATAAAGATTGATATATTGGAAGCCTATGTTTGGACATCGGAAGTGTTCCGGGTGAAATCGGCATTTTACCGGAGTACCGGGAGGTTACCGGAACCCCCCGGTGACCTAATGGTCCTTATTGGGCCTAGTGGAGGAAGAGGAGAGGAGGCCTAGGGGCAGCCACGCGCCCCTCCCCCCCCAAGTCCGAATAGAACAAGGAGGGGGGGCGGCGCCCCCCCTTTCCTTCCCCCCCTCTCCTCCTTCCCCCCAAGTCCTAGTCCAACTAGGGAAAGGGGGGGAGTCCTACTCCCGGTGGGAGTAGGACTCCTCCGGCGCGCCTCCTCCTAGGGCCGGCCGCACCCCCCCTTGCTCCTTTATATACGGGGGCAGGGGGGCACCCTAGAACACAGAAGTTGATCTACGTGATTGTTCCTTAGCCGTGTGCGGTGCCCCCCTCCACCATATTCCACCTCGGTCATATCGTCGCGGAGTTTAGGCGAAGCCCTGCACCGGTAGAACATCATCATCGTCACCACGCCGTCGTGCTGACAAAACTCATCCCCGACACTTTGCTGGATCGGAGTCCGGGGATCGTCATCAAGCTGAACGTGTGCTGAACTCGGAGATGCCGTACGTTCGGTACTTGGATCGGTCGGATCGTGAAGACGTACGACTACATCAACCGCGTTGTCATAACGCTTCCGCTTACGGTCTACGAGGGTACGTGGACATTACTCTCCCCTCTCATTGCTATGCATCACCATGATCTTGCGTGTGCGTAGGATTTTTTTTGAAATTACTACATTCCCCAACAGTATTCCCTCCATCCGGAAAAAATGGATGGGTCTAGGCGTATTTCAGTTCTAGATACATCCTTTTTTATCCATTTCAGCAACATGTAATCCGGACGGAGGGAGTATGGTGTAAGAGCTAGGGATACGACAGGACAACAAAAAAAATAGTTGAATGTAAAACTATATGCTAGCGGAATACATACAGAAATAACCAAGGCAACATACACGTGTATGATTGGGAAAATAAGATGGCATTGCAGCAGAGCACTAGAACAACACTTCAATGTAAAAAAAACATGGTATGGCAGACAGATGAAGTACATACTGATGAATAACAATGCATAAGATATTCAGAAGCATGATGTCCAAATTAAGCAGATGGCATTGCGATAGAGTAGAATGACAGTACTTGAATTTGAAAACATGTTATCATGAATGGAATAGGTACTGAAAAACAGGAAGGCATGACATATTTACATGCATGATCAGCATGCTAAGCACATGGCATTGCAACAGAGTAGATACACTCCAGGACATTATATGCATGTTGTACCCATATCATAGGCCAAGTTAGAGCAAGGACCTTGTGGGGTGAAGAGGATTCATCATCTTTCTGCAAGTCTTCTGAAGAACTGCCTTTACATGTTCCATCATATTGGGTATCATTGACATCAAGTTTATTGGCCTTTACATTGCTCCGTGAGGTTCTTGTGGATATATCAGTGTGTGCAATTATATCTGACATGCATGGAAGACAACTAGTAGTTAGATTTATGTAAATGAGTGCCTGTAGGAGACGACATAAATAGTAGGACTGGGGTTAACTAGCAGCAACAGGTCTCATAAACTAAAGGGAGAACACAGATGAAAGCTACAGAATATGTATCGTTTGTACTCGAGATTAACTAGATGGCACACAAAAGTATTAAAGAATAACATAGGTAATACTAGAAGTGATATAATACTATGATCACTAGCCTGTGGGATAGCATTGGCTGATGGATGATAACTATGGAACAGCGTTACCTAAAGAACAAGTATCTTAGCTGAACTATGGAATAGTGTGAACTCCTGAACAAGACCCATAAGAGATCAGCATGAATATACAGTGAATTGTGATGATCTATTTTCCATGCTTAGATGAATAACAAAGCCATAAATGTTGCACACAAGTAAGATGAGGGTACAACCTATCTGGCTGCCATCCATAGGAGTGAGCATCATGTGCTGACTTGTCGATGGCCCTGCAGTTGTTGTGGCTGTCCATGTCGGGCACGCGCATTCGATGCAGGGAACCGTTGAGTGGGGACTGTAGCTCCCTTCTGGTGTATGCTTCCCTTGTTGGAGCAGCTGCGGTGAGTCGGAAGACGGTGTGTCTGAAGATGCAGATAACGCATAAAGTTAAGAATGACATATCTCTTTGATCCGAAGAAATACACTAAGAGATCAACAGCAAGGTACGAGAGTGGTCACAGGGCTGTTGACTGAAGACTAAATTGGGGTCACATGATTTTATTTTATTATGGTACTGTCCGATCTACGCCGGATGGCTTGATGGCCGTCTTGGGCCTCCCGGGTGACACTATTCGGAATCTTCCCCGAAGAGCCAGCGACCAACGACAAAGCAGTCTGCCTCCGCCGTCCGTGGCCCCGTCCAAAACCCCGCTCCCCGCCCCACCGCACTGCCGTGGTTGCGCCGCCCCCGGGTCAATCCACAAAGACTCCCCGTCATCCAGATCCGGCGGTGGCAATACCTTCAACCCACGCAACTCTAAAAGATAGCCATCTAAGCGTTGCTTCCGCGGCGAACTTGCGGCCCCGCACCCTTACGTTAGACACCAGCCAACCGGCAGCCTAGGAGCTCCGCCGCGTCGAGGGGTGCTGCTTCCCATTGGGAATCGATTGGCCCAGAATAAAAATTCAGACAAGTGCCGCCTAAATAAAGTGATTTCAGATGAGGGTGCGACCTATCTGGCGGCATGGTGAAGTAGGCAGGTCCAGCTGCCGAGTCGGTGAGGCCGGCGCGGTTGCGGTGGTGACCGGCGGCAGGGAAAGAGCAATGTCGCGACGGTCGACGGCTACGCGGAAGCAGCGCCAGGACTCTGGACGGATCCGAAGTTGGAGCCGCTCCGGCACCGTGAACAACGGCGGGGTGAATCGGCTCCGGTATGGTTCACGCGGCCGTTGTCGAGGCAACACCAGCAGCACGGAGTAAGAGGCACATGGCCCAGTGCACGACGGCAATTGGACAGCGTCTCCGACATTAGGGAGGAGGGCGGCTGTGAAATTGGTGCGGTGGGGGGCGCCATGGAGGTGGGGCTGAGGTTTCGCAGCTCGAGAGAAGGGAGCTTCTCGGGGAGAAGGTGATTTGGCGCCCACG
>NC_041385.1:734487523-734509707 GCF_002162155.2 Triticum dicoccoides
CTTACGGACGCATTTGTCTGAAATGTGAGGGGGAGTTACAGTTCTACCCTTGCCTATAGGCTTCTCGGCTTGGGTTTGTGTACTTAGGGTCGGGGATAGTAGAGTAACTTTGCTTCTCCCCAAATAGTGGGCGGGAGCGATTTCGGGCGAGGAGGGCGTGTTTTGAACTATAGTGGGCTAGCGAATTCGGGCGAGGAGAGCATGTTTTGAAATAGTGGGCGCGAGCTATTTCGGGCGAGGAGAGCGTGTTTTGCCGACCATGGTTTATGAATTATTCGGCACATGTCATTTCGGCCGAGGAGAAGGCGCGCTTGGATGAAGTTACGAACCTACCCTTGATGTACAACGGGCAAATGATGCGTGTCCCACATAGGACAGTAATTTCGTGTCTCTCATTTATTTGCTCGGGCGAATTCCACTGAGCAGAGAGGATGTTTAATGGTTCGTTCAAATTTTGGGAGAACGAGCATCCATGTCTACCTTACCAAGTCGATTCGAATCAAATTTTGAAATATTAGCTCGCCACTTCTTTTTTAGATGGAGAGATGAGGCTCGGGAGTAATGTGTTTTTACATGCTCCTTGCTAGCGATTTACTATATGACAAATAGTTGACCCACTCAAAAACGCGAATCAAACCCAAAATGAAATATCTCGATTCAATGAACTAGCTCGTTCAGTAGGTCAAAATAGTGAACTAAATCCAAAATTGAACACCTCAATCGAGTAGCATGTTGTACAGTATTATAGTACTCCATGAACATCTTGAAAGTCAAATTAATGAACTTGTTTGATATACGCATATATCCGTTCATGTGTGGATTGTAGACAACATGGTTTCCAATTTAAATATTTGAATGCAAGTTTATATCAGTCTTTGATGCATAAAACATGACCTCCCCCTCTCCCGGACTCCTGTTCTCTCTCTCTCACTCTCTCGCCGACAATCTTCAATTCTGTCGTACGCATCCGACACAAAAACCTTGTTGGTCCCTCTCCTTTCTCTCTCTCTCTCTCTCTCTCTATGTGTGTGTGTGTGGGCGGGGTCTTTCTAGTCCGCATTCATATATACACCATCTATAGGTCTCTCTCGCACACTATGTATGATACTCTAGCTAGTCCAAGCTAGATATCGTGGGTGCACTCATCGTACGCACACAAATTCCTTGGCTCTTTGCCCGTAACTCTCTCACGCACCACTATGTCATCTCGGAGCTCTTCCCCCCCTCTCTCAAACTCTCCATCCACTTGGGTCACACGTACACGTGCATATCTCACTCACACTCGATAGGCCCATCTAAAACTCTATCTCTCTCCATCATTCTCTCTCCATATCACACGCACACACACACACAATCTTATGCCCAGCTAGCCAAGTATGATGGTCTCTCACTTAATTGTAGGCACACGCAGTCCCCCGTATATGTATATGACTAGCTAATCTTAGTCTCCATAACAAACATGTGCATGGTCCATCTCGATTTCTCTCAGGGCATCTTTCTATCGCGCACGCACTCCCTCGATCTCCCACCCATATAGTCCCCTCATGATCTCGAGGGGATCTCTCTATCACAAACACACCCTCTCTCCCTCCCCATGCATCCATGCCATCCATGTGCCCCTCTCGACCTTTTTTCCTTGTTGGCCAGACCTCTATTGGACATGTGCTACAGGGGTGTCTCTCTCCGTTGAAAACAATCACACACTAGATATCTTAAGTGTATCTCCTCGCCTCGCTTTTCCATCTCGGAGATGCATGCGTGATATGTTCGCATAAGAAACGAAAAAACACACACTCTCTCTAATTTATCGTTTGTTGTCACTTTCTCTTTCACACACATACTATTTTTGCACACTTACTCATTCTCCTTCACACGCACTTGATCTGTCTCGACTGAGGCACTCACCTCCGTCCATAGCACAAATTTATTGAAAAGTCAAACATCACAAAGTTTGACCATGTACGTGGAGAATAAGAATTACATCTAGTACGGCAAACATATACCATTAGATTCACCATGAGATGTAGTTTTGTATGATGTATCTTTGGTATTGTAGATATAAATACCATTTGCGTAAACCGGATCAAAGTTTCCAAAGTTTGACTTCTTAAAAATTTACATGCACTGCATTATCGAGCGGATGGAATATCTCTTTCCCCCTCTCAGCTATCTGACGCACCACTCAGCCTTATCGGGGCTCCTCAATCTCTCTCAAACTTTATTGGTCAGTTTGGTTCATGACCTGACTCTCATGCCTTGATGGTCGGTACTGCCTGGTGTGGACGTGAGATGTAAAATATTTCTGCCTGGCCAGGCTTGTGTGGTGCTGAAGCATTTGGTTCATGCCTGGGCCAGGCAAAGCATCAACGTCCCATCAATCAATCCATGCATCAATTATTTAATGCTAATATCCATCCATGTTGCTGTTAGCCTCGTGGCCGCACGACCAGGCACGGCCAGGTGTTCGGAATCGGTCGCTTGGGCCAGGCTACTTGCAGTGTCTGGAGTTCAGCCAGGCTAATTAAAGTGCAAGGGAACCCAGCCCAGGCGGGCTTTCTTTTTCACAGGGTAGCAACCAAACAAGCGTGCATGAAATCCAGCCACAACCCCAGGCCACGCAAAAGATGCTCACGACACAAGCCAAACGGGCCTTATATCTCCTTGGTTCACACATACACATGTCTCGCTCGCGCTATACATATATACCCATCCAACACTCTCCGCCCTTGTTCTCTCTCCATGTGACACGCACCCCCCTAAGTACCATAATCCCTCACTCCATCATAGGCTCTGTTTGGATCCATGGGTTAGAGTTAGTTTGGGTTAGTTTGGAGTCAACTAACCCAAAAAGATCCAAACAGGAGGGTTAGTTTAGGTTAGATGCATCTAATCCATCCAGAAAAACTAACCCATCCAAGAGGTGCTTATTTGGGTTAGTTCTTCTCGGGACCACTAATAAACACTTTTTTCTCTCGCTCTCCCCGCAGCAGATCCCTCCCCACTTCCTCGAAGCTTCTCGTCCTCTCCCTCCCTCCCTCTCGCACCGCCCGTGAAGGTGCCTCGCCGTATCCGTGCTCCATCTAACCCTGCCATCCAAACACCTCTTTACTTAGAGTTAGTTCAGGGTTAGAATCTAACTCTAACCTCTAACTGAGTTAGAGTATCCAAACAGGGCCATAGGCGCAAGCACTCCCCCCTCCTAAGTATGATTATCTCTTACTAGCCATCAGGAACACACGTATTGTCTCCTTCCATCCATACGTCTATCTCGATATCTCTCGGGGCATCTTCTATCATGCACACACCTTGTCACTCGATCTCCCACCCATGTAGTCCCATCACGATCTCCAGGGGATCTCTCTATGAAAAACATACACTCTCTCCTCCCCATGTCTGCATTTTCTCCGTACGTCTCTCTCGACCTCTCTCCCTTGTTTGTCAGACCCCTCTTAGCCACGTGCTAGGGGTCTTCCTCTCTCGGTTCCAAACAACCACACACTATCTCCTCACCTTGCCTCCGTTGTCGAAGATGCATGTGTGATATGTTTGCATAAGACACGCACGATTTTTCTCCACTTTTATCGTGTGTTGTCCATGTCTCTTTCACACACGCACACACACTTTTTTCACTCTCTCTCTCTCTCTCTCTCTCTCTCTCTCTCTCTCTCGTCAGGGACTCTGTCACGTCCATAAGCATATGGATGTTTTGAAAAGTTAAACCTCAGAAAAGTTTGACTAGGTATATGTGGAGAAAAACATTTACATCTGGAACAATCATTAGATTCATCACAACATGTACTTACTTCATAATATCATTTATGTTTGGTATTGCCGATATAAGTAATTTCTTTATAAACTTGGTCAAAGTTTCAAAAGTTTGACTTTAAAAAAATGTTGTAACTACATTATCGAACGGAGGGAGTAGCTCTTTCTCTCTCTCTCTGCTATCTCTCACGGGCCTCCCCTCTCACTCGAACTCTCTATACCGACGGATTATACGCTCACTATGTCAGCGTATAGCTCTGTTATTGTTTAGTTGACCGGTCAACCAATCCACATGCTACATTGTCAGCTCGTGTTCTGTATCTTGGTGTGCTGGCCCATGTGGCAGTGGGTGAAAATAAGTAAACTAGAGGCCCATCTGACACGCGGTGAAGGAAACAAAGTTGAAACCACTCGGGGTAGCACCCCGCACGCTAGTAAATTGAGGGCGCATTGAGGACAAACTTCTTGCGCGCGAAGCACACACTCGCGCACAATTCACCACTACGCGGCGGCATGCACAGAAGGACGCACTCGCGCACACCCAGCACACAACACACACCAGCACATGTGTACACTGGCATCACCGCCGGTTGAGATGGACGGCGAGGCAGCCAACAAGCAGAGGCCGCTCGAGCCAAAACCGAATCCGGCGAGCCTGGACTTCACCAGAAGCCTTCCCGACGACATGCTGCTCGTCATCATCGGCCTCCTCCCCACCAAATCTGTCGTGCGGACCGCCCTGCTCTCCCGGCAGTGGCGCCCCCTCTGGCGCTGCGTCCCCCTCAACCTCACCGTCCACAGCTGCCTCTGCGACGGGGATTGCAAACGCATGGCCGCAGTCTCCAAGATCCTTTCATCGCACCCTGGGCTTGCCAGACGCCTTGACATCCGCATGTTCAGTACCAACTGCAAGGTCCAACCCAAGTTCGACGAGTGGTTCTTATCCCCCGCCCTAGATCAGCTCGAGGAGCTCAGCTTAGAAGCTGGACGATGTCGCTCTCTGCCGTCGTCCGCGCTTCGCCTCATGCCAACGCTGCGCCGCACCAGCTTCAGCTCCTGCTATCTTCCCCAGATTAATGCCGCGCCCGCCCTTCTTCTCCCTCAACTCAAGCAGCTCGACCTCTTCAACGTTGTCATCTCGAAGAAGGCTATGGAGCACCTGCTCTGCAGCTGTACTGCGCTTGAGTACCTTCGTCTTGAGCAGATCCACGGGTTCATTAGCCTCCACATCGCCTCGACGAATCTCCGATGGATTTATGTGTCTTGCTGGCCCCGCAACAAGACATCAATTGGGAAGAGATCACTCCAGTTGTTCCACGTTATGGTCATTGAGAATGCGCCTTTCCTCGAGAGATTGCTTGTATCGGATCTAGAAGGTCCAACAAAAATCAGGGTCATTGACGCGCTGAAATTGACAGCGTTGGTGTACTCATCTGCCAAATTCTCCGAACTCTTTATTGGATCCGTAATCGTTCAGGTACAACACTCATCTTCTTCTCCGTCTTCTTGAAATTCACATTTTTAAATTTCTTCTTGATGTATTTAACAGACAAAATGTTAATGCATGTATTTACGACCGTCTTCCAGAAAATGATTCCCACAAGCTTGACCCAGTCCATGCGCACAGTGAAGATCTTAGCACTAAAATCTATCGGCCCCAATCTGGATCAACTTGTTGGATTCCTTACAAGCTTTCCATGCACGGAGAAGCTACTCATCAAGGTGAAACTTCTTTCCTATTATTAAACGATAATCACAACGTAGCTCAATTTTTTCGTAATTTTCCCAAATTACAATGACAAGTGTAGTGTTCAAAACTACATCTACGCACTGCACCGAAAGAAATGTTTTTAGTATTTTTTCTCACGTGATCACCTGCATCATTTTTATGCTGTACTACTATAGTAGCCTAGGCTAGTCATAGTGGAAAGTAACTTAGACTACTCCAGTAACTCTATGGTTACCCTAAGGGCAAGTACTACCGCCGTCCTGGTTTACTCTTCCAATTTTGTAGTATCAAAATTTGACCATAGATTTAACTGACAAAATGTTAATGCATGTCACTAAGAACTATATCATTGGATTCGTATTTGAACATAATTTCAAATGGTGTAATTTTTAGTGACATGCATTGGCATTTTCTTAGGTAAATCTGTGGTCAAAATTTTATACTAAATACGAGGTAGTATTCCCTCCGTCCCAAAATTCTTATCTTACATTTGTTTAGATACGGATGTATCTAACACTAAAATGTAACTAGATACATCCGTATTAAGACAAATTTAAGACAAGAATTTTGGGACGGAGGGAGTACAAAAGTGGGCTATGTAGGCCAAAACACGTGCCAAATTCACTTGTGATGCATTTGGCATCGATGCCCCTCCATTGCTCACCTGGTGCCCCAATCTGGAGCACCTACTTTGCTCCGGTGCCAAATTAACTCACGCAATGAAAAAACACTGCGTGGGAGAGAGAGAGGACTGATGCAATAAAAACCACTTGTTTGGGAGAGTGAGAGGCTGGTGTAGTTGGTTTGATTGATTTGTTTATACATGTGGGTCTATGTGCACAGCGGTGCCAACTCTCTCACATCGCGAGAGCGGTGCCAAAATCTTTTGATTTGACATCGATGTGTTTTATGTGGCATACTTTTGCGAAATATGGCATCAGCCACATAGTGGAAGGCAACAAATGCCCAAGCTCTTCACGTGCTCCTAGTTAAATGAGAGGAAACAGAAACACACAGAGAGAGAGGGAGAGAGAGAGAGAGAGTGAAAAATATCACTAGCCAGCCAACCCTATCGTATGAGCGAATGATATTGGTACCTCTTGATGACACGACAATCTTATGCAGCCAGCTGCTCTAATATGTTCTCTTCTTTTATAGATAAAAAAGACCCGAAAGTGAAAAATGTGTTGCACTATAACAATCTCATCGAATGCCTTGATCTCCATCTTACAGAAATTGATTTGATCGACTACCAAGGCATCACATCTGAGATTAAATTGGCCAGGTTCTTTGTTCTGGAGGCAAGTGTGCTCAAGGGGTTTGGCGTTGCACAACAATGAATGGCGTGCTGATCACCGCAAGCGTCTAAGCCTAAATGACAAAGTCTCCGCAGAAGCTGAATTTGTTTTTGAAACAACAAGTGGCCAGAGACTCGAAAACTTATTTGCCCATTAGTGACTTGTCAGGGCAGTGGCTTTTAGTTTGTACGATAACACTGCATCCACCTAAAGTAACGAAAGTTCTTACGTGAACTTCCTAGTAATTCCCTCTTCCTAGGTGCAACATTACTCCTAACATTTGTAATATCAGTTTGAAACTTGTAATATTGCCATGTCCTATTCCCGCATTTTCAAAATCCCGCGAATCAAACAGGTCCTGAGTTGGTGATGATGTTGTGCCTCCCATCTTTCACCAGTAGCCGTCGGATCTAGATCTGACACATACAAACCAAGCTTCTCCATTTTTGCAAAAAGATGCCCGCACTTGTTCCCTATTTACAAAAAACTCCTTGTCTCTCACAATCAGCCTTATCTCCTCCCCACCACATCTAGAAGGCCGTGGAAAAATCTGGCGCGATGACCGCTACCAGAGCAGTCCACCCCCAATCTTGGTGTTCCGTGCAATGCACGGGCATCTACGCATGGGAAATTATGTCGAACATGGCTAGTTGTAAGCAGGCTAGCTCTACAGCCATGATGATAGTGACTGCAGACAGTGAGGCTGACTATGGTATGCCGAACACGGCGCCTATACTCAGGTGTCATCTCCGGCGCAGGGTCTTGTCACTTCACTATGATGAGCATCACGTAATGATTTGACCAACGGGTAGTACAGTGCTAGTACTCCTAGGAGTACTACATTGGTAGTACTACTACTAGTACTAGTAGCACCACCGTCTGGATTTAGGAGTACTACAACGTCCATGTGGATTTGAGTATTTGACTAGCAATATCTAGTAATGCATGTCACAAAAAATGTACTACTCCATCTGTAAATAAATACATGGTGTTTTATTCCTATCGGCGAGAGAACTTAATGTTTTCTTGCTAACTAGAGTCTTAATAGGATTACATGCAATGAACTAAACACTGCATGTCATGTTTGGTAGTCTCAAGTCATTAAAAGCATGCACGGCCCACATCTCTCATTGGTTGATATGTCACAAAATAAGAAACAAGGAGGGAGTTAATGCACCGCGCCTAAGTGTTTTGGGATTATTTGGTTTTCGTAATGTGACTTACACAACATTTTTGTTTACATGCATTAACATTTTATTAGTTAAATCAAAGGTTAAAACTTGGCGCAAAATGCAAAGGGGACCAATAAACCAGTAAACATCAAACTTCTCTCGTTTGGCCCCAACTAGAGGTCCGGTGAGATGACTATACTGCACCGGCACGGAGGGGGGCGCAGCTTCATTGACTTACGACAACTGCCTTTGGGTGAATGACACGTGGGCCCAGGGGGTGGCTGGCCCACCTATCATACAGCCAAAGGCAGGTGCAGTAGAGGGTCGAGGAGTAGTACGAAATCGTACACACCTACGCACGCTAACCAAGGGCAAGAGTGATCACTCGAATCGCAAGATCAGTTGACTAGTAGAAGCTAAGCTAGACCCATGGAGGCGATGAGCGCGAGCATCAGCCGGCTGTGCCAGATGGTCCACGATGCCGGCCTGCGGCCCGGCAACAAGGAACGTCTCCAGGTAGTATTGCTTGAGGCCGGCAGGGCGAGGGGCCGCTTGGACGACAACTTCGTCTCCTTGTTCGATGAGGTCCTCGTCGGTTTCCTGGACAAGTTCACCGTCGTCAAGAAGCTCGCAGACGACTTTGATGTAAGCCTTCAGCCGACGCGCCCAGGCTCTGCGATGCCCGCCACCCTCAACGGCTACTATGGCGACAACCTCTTCGACGCACTGGTGGCCCTGCGACTGCTCGCCGTCGCGCCGGAGAATATCCACCTTGAGGTCGCGCTCACCGCGCAGCGCCTGGCGCAGCAAGACACCATGGACATAATCACCCACATCTACGCACATGCAAGAGGAGGACGATAGGACACTGGCCTTCTTGGACTGCAGGGCAACCTTGGATGCACTGTTCAGAAGCACGTTGAGCTCGCCGCCAACGTCGTTGCTCCTCACACGTCGGTTGGTGACCCGGCGCACTAGGGCGTGAGGATGTCGTGGATGGATCCGTATGTATTTTTATCTTTCCGTCAAATCCATGTAGTAGTATATGATACTACAGTAATTATCTTACCTTTTGCGTCAACTTCATAATTTTCGTACGTACTCCATGCATGAACGGCGCCAAAACCAAACTTCTCATTACTCTAGGCAAAATCGTTATTTTCTATCTATCGATCGCGCCATGGTGCAGAACCAAATTTTACAAGTTACGAGTTCAAAAGGAAAAGTCTGCCGTGTTCGCGTCGCACCCCCACACGGTTGGTCCGGCACGCCGCTCAAGGGGGAATGCGTGCGGTGTTGCATTTTCACTTACAAGTGGGACCGTAGTTGAGCAAACCGACTATCGGCAAACCCCCACCCCGCCCACCATGTGATTGCTGAGAAAACAGGAGGGAGAAGAGATAGCTGTAGCACGGACTCCAAGAAAATTGGTGTCGGATGGGACTCGTGTGGGTGGCGTGTGCCGTAGTGCTAGACGTGAATGCTAGTTATGGCCCATGCCACCCCACTATATCGAGCCTATATTGAGGTACAATACGTAGAACAAATTTCCTGCAGTCCGTGCTCAGCACTCCTCCATCTCTCTTCTCAGCCAGCCAGCGGACGCGCGGAGCCCATCGTCTGTTTGCTCACATGCGGTCCCACATGTCAGTGAAAACGCAAGCGGACCCACTGAACCTGCACATCTTTCACCTCGACGTGCTGGTGACGAAAAACAAATCCAAGAAAGATCTTCGGTGGCTGCTTTTGGAGTTACTCAAGAGTAGTAAGATTCTATTTACAGTTTAACCCAAGATGCACATCTCGTGGCTTCAACTTATCATCTACCACTCTATTTTCTTTCATGACACTACCTGGATGCTAGATGTTCCACGTGTCGGCAAAAGGAGGAAAAACCCGACCAAATCTTCGGTTGTGCTCTCGGATTAGACTAGTTGTGCTAACTTAAAAATTTTATTGTGTACTCCCTCCGTTCCAAAATACTTGACTTCCATTTGTCCAAAAATGGATGTGCCTATATACTAAAACATGTCTAGATACATATATATTTTGACAAATAGAAGGCATGTATTGTGCAACGGAGGGAGTAGAATGGATGCAAGTTTTTGTATTGGGAAGAAGAGTACATCCATATATTGATCGAGCGCAATTTAGTAGACGTTCTATCACTTTTAGCTAGCACAGAGGCTATAGATGAGATTAGTGCACTTGTTGATACTCCTACTTGGTGTGCGTGTTGCTGCTTAGACGTAGAGAAAAACGGACCGGAGGGAGTACTAGAATAGAGGCTAGACATGAGACTAGATGCGAGGAAGCAATGTCTACTTCTTTACACTCGAAGAAGAAAGAAGCACGCAAGATCGAGCCTCCGCAGATCAACAATGAATGCATCGAGAAGGCACTAATCCAACTTACAGGAGTAGTAAAATGTATTCTTGTGGTTCTTGTTTTGTTTGGTCTTGCTTTTCTAGTCAAAATTATCGTTGGAGTTCGTGCAAAACGGAGGTCCATTTGGGGTCGTGCGTTGCAGTTGGCCTTACAAGTGGGAACGCAGTTAAGGAACCGACTATCGGCAAACCCCCACCTCGCCCGCTGCGTGATGGCTGAGTTAGAGAAACGATGAGGTTGAAGAGATTGCTCTAGCACGGACTCCAAGAAATATGATGTCAGATGGAAGTCGTGCTGGTGGCGTGTGCCGTACTCCTGGACGTGAATGCTTGTTCTGGCCCATGCCACCCTACTACTCCTACTAGTTAGTACTATATAGTACTACTAGTATCGAGGATTTGAGGTGCTGGTTACGTAGTACAGTATGGCTACAGTAAAAACACCCGCACGACGCGCAAAGCATGTGAAGCTAGTACAAATAGTGTACTACTATTGTTGATTGGCCCCATCCGATAACCTGTTGCAATGCAGGTACAATTATGTATTCGGAAAATATTTTTTTTGCCTCGTCGCACCACTCACTCACAGAAGCAACTCAAAAGCCATTCATAAATTTAGTAAGTTTATCACATGCATATCATTTTATTACATACAACAGGTCATCAACCCACATCGACAACGAGGATACATTATAAATACTAAAGTTTTCACCACACAACAAATATCAAGCGATGAAATGAACTTAAACTCAACCATTCCTCGATGTTGGAAATGCTTGCTTTGAACCACAAGTGATTCTCTGGGACAGGCCATCCATTGTCGATCTCGAGACCAACGCAGGACTGATCATCCAGGCTGAAGCGGCCTACTATATCAGTACCAGGGTAGGGAACCACCCAAATGTCCGAGGTATAGACACAGTTGCTTCTCATAAATGGTAGTAACATTGTGTCAACAGTAGTTGGATCGCCTTTCACCATCATTGGATAGTTTTGTCCAAGGAAGAGCGAGTTTTCTCCAAGACTATCAATTCTGTACCAGGGAGAAGGAGTTGGCGCTAGCACACTAGTATCCATCCCGAATACCATGCAATGGGTGTTGGAATAGGTCCGGAGAGTGCAACCATGGGAGACTACACCTGCTTCCTTAGCAGTAACATCATCAGTGGGCTATATACACACGAGAAGAGGTGATCCATCGGAATTAGTTGCCAGGCGCCAAATAGTATATGGGCGCTGCTCGTCCTCATGCTCGTGATCATCACCATCATCACCTCCCCCTTGGTTATAAAAATCTTCAAGTATAGGTGGTGGAATGTTCACAGGACCTTGGAAACACAAGAAGAAGGTTAATTAGTAAGGCTGGCCATAGTGGGGGTAACATACTACCTCTGTCCTGGTTTATAGGTCCCTTTTATAGTTTGTGCCAAATTTTGACTAAAGATTTAACTAACAAAATGTTAATGCATGTCATGAAAAAATATCTCATTGGATTCGTATTTGAACATAGTTTTGAAAAATATAATGTTTGGTGACATGCGTGAACATTTTCTTAGTTTAATCTATGGTCAAAATTTGGCACGAAATACAATGGGGACCTATAAACCCGGACAAAGGTAGTAAGTAGTATCATGCACTTGGGACTCGCAAACATGCTTATGTGGCAGGCAATTAAGGAAGAGAGAGATGGTTATAGTAACATAGGTAGATATCGTAACATAATAAATGTGATGCTACTATGTGTCATGCATGGCAATAAATGAGACCACCTATGATACTAATCTAAGATACTATGCACTATAGAGGTAGTAACATAAACTAGTAACATATGCATGTTACTAGTCTAAGTTACTCCCCACTATGACCAGCCTTGCTAACCCGCATGCATGTGGATGAAACAATTATAATTACGGTGGCAGACAAACATACCGAAACAACGAGGATGCCATGCAAAAACAGTGCCACGAGTGGTGGCAGCAAACACAAGGCCCTCGTATTGAATTGCATCACAGTACTCATCCGTGTACAGAAATTGATTTTTGAGAAATATCCATCCAGTCAAACCACTGACGACGGCAACAAGCTTGTCGAAGATAGCAACAACTTCATAGTTGTTGTAATTCCAAGAGCGGTTGGGGACTCGAGAAATTGCTATCTTCCGTAGTAGACAGTCACCATGATTGTATTTGAACGTGCGTACAATACCGGTGTGCTCAACCTCTGGGCAGTCTGCTGAGATTTTTGGAAGTGGAACCCGGTCACGAGTGTACACATTCACAAGTTCCCACTCGCAGTTGGACCCAATGTAAACAACCCAATCTCCATTTGCGCCTGCCCAAGCCTTGCCCTCAAGCGATGGCATCTTAACATCATACGTATCATTATCAAGCGGCATCAACTTGCACAGGGCGAGGCCTCCATCGTGACGGCGCCAGTCATCAGGGTCACGGCGAAGAAGATAGGGGAGATCAAACCGCTCCTTGACTCTTGGGTTCCTTGTAATGATGTTATTAGTTGAGTCGAGAATGGGCTTGAACGAACCTGCATGCTAGCCGAGGTGATGACGTCGCACCGATCAATGAGTTCCTCCACCACGTCATCTTTCAGATTGGGGCAAGAATAATGGGGTCATTTCCGTCCTGTTCCCTCCATGGAGAAGACGATCGAACAATGGCAGAAGAAAGGGTGAAGGGCTGAAGGAAAATGGAGGAGGGAGAGGAAGAGCGTGCGACAGCAGTTCCAAATCTAGAGGGAAAGGCGAAGAGTCGGTGGACGGTTGCCAGTTTTGCCACGGTTCACGAAGGGGCGCCCCGGCCTACACATCGGTTTTGAAATACTCCTACTACTCGCCGTCGTCTCACTGATATGTGGAACAGGACCACATGTCAACGAGACATGGTGTGTAATTTCTCGTGCAAAATGCGATCTGGCCGCGTTGGCCCGAGGTGCCGCATTAGTTATCGGCCTTTCTTTTTAATGGCGCGCCATTCAGTTTTGAAGCATGACTAACTGGTACTGTACACAGAGAAAATATAAACTACTCTACCACTACTCCACCTCCAGTACTAGTAGTATAAAGAAGATATATAGGCTGGAGCTTCAGTGCTTTCTTGCCAAGGGCTGCACACTTGCTTCTCACACTACCACCCTCTCTCCAGATCTAAAAAAGACAGACCCTCTCTCCCTCCTCAGCGGTGGCCACAGATCCGCCGGGGAAGAAAAGGACATGCAGCGTTGACGCACTCGTCGTCGGCGAGCGAGGTCACGCACTGATGACAAGGTCGTCCTCTCAGACCTAGCGCCCGCGCGGGATCGCTGCCGTAGTGTGTGCGGAGGATGACGACCACGAGCGAAGCCACTTCCCGCCGACCCTCAAGTATGCTACCTCTTTTCGAACCATACCCTTGTTTTATTGCCCCATCTGCCACGTCGTTGCATGTGGATCTTTTTCTACTCCACCATCTTCCCAATTTGCTATCCTCTGCTCTGCTGGCCACGCAGACGAAAACCATAATTTGCACTATTAAAGGAAACCCTACTTCATGCAGACTAATGCATGTCTGGGTTGAATAAGGAAAGGAAGGGAGACTGTACTGTCCAAGAGAGTAGGCATCGAACCCGCATCTAGGTTGAAAAGGGGAAAATCAGTAGCTAAGGAACGAGTCTCGTGTCTCTTGGTTGAAGAAGGGTAGAAAGGCATGACAACACAATAGAGAATGACCAGGTCGATCGGTTTGTTGTCCTCACATAGGAAAAAGGTGGCTAAAGAGAACAAAAATGGGATGTAATCCACATATGCTGCATGGATATTCGTTGCTCTGGGCAACCATACCTCCCTCACCACTCTGCGTTCGTGGAGGTACATCAAACTGGTGCGCCCACTGTCCGAATGGGCCTCCCATGCTCTTATTGCCACTTTTTTTGCTGTTAGTATAACGCCAGCAGTCAAGTCAAGCAATGCTACTGCTAAAGTGATGCCACATTTAACTAATGCCGCTCTCAGTCTAATGCCACAGATAAATTTAAGCAGTGCTATTTAATGTCACTGGATCATTTCAGGGTTAGCTGTTGATTGTGGATGTATTAAAGATTTTTCAGCTAAGGCATTCTAATGCTGTTGCACAGCGAGTATACCAATGATGAAACTTGTTACTACCTTCAGATTTTTGCACTATTAATGCTTATAGATTACATACCTCACTTTCATGAGATAAGTTAATTTTTTTTGTACAGTGTTACCAAAATGCCAAGGCGCTGATGTCATTTTATTTTGGTTAAACTACACAGACAATTATGAAGACAAGAGGAAAGGTCAAGAGTGGGCACCTCCTCCTCCGGCTGTTCTCTTGATTATCAAGAGGAAAGATCAAGTTTTTATGTTTGATCGATTATCAAGATTGGGATAGAAATTTTTAAGGTCCCCCCGAGTTCGAAATGATATTTACCTTGGAGGTACATGGTTTGCAATTTTTTTATACTGTCATTAGTTAATAATGCTAGTTACCTTCAGACTTTTGTATTTGGTTTAATGCTCATGCACAGCTAGTATACCAATGCTGAAACTTGTTACCTTTACATTTTGTATTGTTAATTCTTATAGAAACCTTCCGGTGCTAGAGTTTATTGAAATCTGTTCAGTAAAACCATTGTACTATACCCTGTAATAAACTAACTACTCTACTATTGCACTAGCCACTGGATTAGTGTATATTTGTAGTATTCGAATGGTGTTGCATTAGCGTATGGACATAAATAAAGTGTGGCAAGCTTTCCCAGATATGTGCTCAAGAAAACTACTACCTGATTTTCTAAATACTAGACGTTTGGGTACTTTAAATTGAACCACGAAAACGCCTTATATTAAGGAACAGAGGGTGTAGAGTTCACACAAATTATCCCGGTAAAGCTAGTCACACCTTTGTTAAAATTAATGTTCATTATGTTATCGGAGGAGGTCTGTATGTTTGTCTCTAATGCCTGTCTACTACATACCCGACATCATGATGTAATGTTAAGTCATTTCCTTTTGTACAGTGTAACTAAATTGTCAAGGTGGTGATGGCATTTTATTTTAGTAGAACTGCACAAAATTTGCTTAAAATAAGAGGAAAGGTCAGGAATGGCTCAGTTTTTCAGAAAAAAACTATGTATGCCTTCCCGACATCAGCCGCTGTTGCTTTATTTATTCCTTCAAACAGGTGGTTAGAAACACTCTTGCTACCTTTTCCCATTAAGAAATTGGAATGCTTATATTTGTCAGTATATGCTTCAACTAGTGCCACTTCTATAGTAATCACACTTTCAATATCCATGCAAACAGGGATGCTCGATTTTAGTGGAGCTGCACAAAAAGTCCAACTGGTTCAACATTAGGAGCATGTTTTTTTCCAAACCTTTATATCCAATTGGTGGCACTATGAGCTGTTCATTACGAAGGTACATGGTTTGCTACTATCTTGCTACTCTTTTTGTACTGTCATTAGATAGTAGTACTAGTGGTTTGCATGTGAATTTATTGGCAGGGTGGACCTACATTGGAGGTGCAGGATAGGATTCAATGATTGGATGCTCAATTTCGGTTGTATCGATTTCACCTCTTCCATCACTGCGAACATGGTGTGGTATATGTTTACTAGCTGCTTGATATTTGTGCAGACAGAGATGTCTGCCCGTTGCTATTTGGCAAACAAACAAAGTGTTCGCAATTTTGGTTGAACTGCACAAGAGAATAGCATAGTCACTGCATGCAGTGCCATTTGAAAATAGACACAAAGTTTGATAGTCACTTCATGGACTGCAGAAAAGTAGTACTATACTATTTACTGGCCAACAGTTGGTGCTTCATTGCTTTGGTCTGATTATACAATGGGCATCATTTTCCCTAAGTTAAAGTTTGTATTCCGAAAATAGTCTCGCGGTGTGATCGAGAGAAGACCAAATCATATTGCAGTGGATGTTCCTCCATCATGTGTGGTTCATTATCATGGTTCCAGCTGTTGGTGAAACCACTTACGTTTGCAAGAGGAATTGTAGACTTCACAAACAAATTTGTCTTTCAATATGTACAGAATGTTGGCCAAGAGAAGCATCCATGTTAGTAGGAAGAACAAATATTTTTTCTAGATCTTTGCTTTTGGAGCTACATATTTGTATATGATGTGTGAATCATTGAGATGCATTAACATGTTGATATTATGTATGGGAATCATACTAGTTAGTTTTAGTTGCGACGCAAGATCTGAACTGGCTGATCTTTGCTTTTGGAGCTACATATTTGTATATGATCTGTGAATCATCGAGATGCATTAACAGTTACTTATTTCTGTTCGCTCAGTGTTTACAAGTTACTAATCGATCACTAGCTAGCCTACAAATGCGCACCTGGCAGTTTTATTTGCGACGCAAGATGCGAAGTGGCAGTTTTTTGAATAAAAATGCCTACCTCTAAAGAAACTGACTAGCTACACTATCGATCCTACACGGATAAAAATGCCTACCTCTGAAGAAACTGACAAGCTACACTATCGATCCTACACGGATAAATAGCATATCACGCACGTACTACCTCCTTTCCGGTTTGCAGGGCTCAATTCAAGAAACGACCTACTCGATCCTACACAATAAATAGCGGATCACGCACGTACTAGTACCTCCTTTCCGGATTGCAGGGCTTAACTCAAACCTCTCACCAACCAAGGTACTCCCTCCGTCCGGGTTTATTAGTCCCGTGAGCAAAGCAGCAAGACCAAGGCATGGCAATAATTAACGGCATGCAGAAGTTTAAGCCTAATTAATTCCAGCGATTTAAGTGGTGCATGCGTGCCCTCGGCTGCGACTCGTTGCATGCTGCTTCGCGTACTGCCTGCGAGCGATTCTGAGTGCCTGCATGCAGCCGACCATAATTAAGGCAGCTAAATGATGCGAAAAAAGATATGCTTTAATTATTGCGGGCTTTTTAAATCCGTGAAATCATTATTGACAAGGAGGGAGATGATTCGAGTGCACTCGTCTGACCGCCATGCCAGCGTGCGACCCAGACGGGACAGGACGACACAGTCATAATTTCAGTTTCCCTTGTTTTCCACGGCAAGCTGGCGTGCTAAGCCATTATGCATTGAATTCCGAGGACCGTCACGCTACCTTCCCCCTATAAGTACTGTTTCCCGGCATTCTCCAGTGCCACTGTGACCCAACTCGCCATATCCTCATAAGCCCCCACCAGCCCGACGTTGCTCGTCACGTCCGCCATGCCCCCGCCCGTCCGCGGTAGGCGACGCCGGAGGCGGTCACCGCCGGAACTAGTGTTCGGTTTTCACCGGAAGGCAGACGGAGGGAGGAGGCATTCTATCTGTCTTTAGATGGCAATGCACAGATCGAGGAGTTGTTGGAGCGCTACCGCATGGCAAAGGAGCAGGAGTTGTTGGAGCGCGACCTCCTGGCGGAGGAGCAGCGTAACACCGATTTGCGCCGCCAGCGGGATATGGAGCAACAGCGCACCGATGCTCTGAGTCGCGAGCAGAGCGCCCGCAACTGGGCCGACTATGTGGAGGCCGGCGCCCGACAAATAGCCCTAGAGGCTGTCGGGCACGCACGCGTTCACGACACCGATTTTTACTACCAGCTCGTCAAGTGGGTTCCCCGCTTGGAAGTCGAAGCTTCGGTGGACCATGCCGACATGGAAAGGGCCAACGCGCGCGAGCAACGCGCCATATCGCACCTCTGGCAAGTCCGAGGCGAGGCGCAGAACGCCGGTGCCGGTGTTTAGCGTGTACCGCCGGCATCGTCTAGTTAGCTAAGAGTAAGTTAGTACTTGTCTAGTGGGAGTAGATAGTTAACTTGGCTATGATGGTTGTCAACGTGGAAGTTCAGTACTCTATATGTGGATCAGACCGGTTACTTTGCTCTGAATGTTGAACTTTCCGTTTGATCGTATGGAATGGGCTGTTATTTTTTTAAATGGGTTGTATTTGTCCTCCACGGGTTTAGAGGCTGACTTGTGGGCCTAGCAAGTTGACGCATACACAATCAGGAGATGATTGTACGTAGAGAGGATGACAGCAGGGACCCGCCAAGGTCATGGCAGTACGCAAGCAAGTGCCTCCTTATTTCAAGCCAATAAAAAAATGGCTCCTAGTGGATTTCTGACATCTGGGTCCCATGCCATTGTCAACGTAGTCAATAAACGAGAGAATTGCACAACGAGCGGCTGACAGCAGGGACCCATCAGCTCGCCCAGTTATTTTTGTTTTGGGTTAATTTGATAAATGCCTCCGAGAAGTGCCACTGCAATTTCCAAACTTTGAAAAATGCCATTTCATGCCATTTCTAGTGGCATTTTTTGAAGTCTGGAGTGGCGTTTTTCAAAGTTTGCAAACTGCAGTGGCGTTTTTCAAAGTTTGCAAAAATTGCAGTGGCATTTTTCAAAGTTTGGAAATTGCAGTGGCATTTTTATGAATCGCCATAATTGCAGTGGCATTTATCTAATATGTTTATGAGACGGAAGTAGGGTGTCAACTGGGCTGTGCGGGACACTCTGGCCTGTCTAGACAGCCTTTTCTTTTATGTTTACCACAGACCAGCCCAGTAGTTTTTTTTCTTTTTTGAAAATGGCTAGCCAAGTTTTTTTGTGATTTGTCAAGTAAGTCACTTTATCACGCCTGTTGGGCTAGACGAGGAGAGCTTCATTCGGCTGGCCGAGAAAATGGCCTATCAGTAATGAGAAATGGGTTGTACATTTTTAAAACACATCAAACCGGCAATTAGTTTCAAATATCTTTTTTTCATTTCGAGATTTTCAATTGCATTGATTTTTATGCATGGACAATTTATTGGATTTTATATTGATATACATTTATTTTTAAAATCAGTCTGAATGTGACTCGAAATTTCAGGATTAAAAACAGTTCAAACCGCACCGACATATGCAAAATTTCGTATAATTTTTTAACCGTGGCCACAATATGGGCTATAATGCTAACAAAAAGAATATGGGCTAAAAACACGTAAGAATTAGCAAATGGGCTGTAAACTATTTGAAATAATGGCAGATGGGATGTATGTTGTTTTCCACACATTTGAGGCTTTCCACAGATGGCCTGTATAATGTTGGATGTCCATCCAACGGCCGTCGTGCTTCTTCAATCTCTGCTCTTCCTGCTCTAGCCGCTCAAACAAGCGCCGGCGGGACTGCCTGCTCCCTCCTCCCCGCGGCCGGCTGTGCTGCCGCGCAGGCCTCACCGCCCCACCGTACTCCCATCGCTGGCCTAGTTATACCTCTACTCACCCTCAGTCCCACACATCCTGTTATTCTACGGCGACGGCAGACGAACCAGTAAACCCTCGTACTCCTCCGCGTGGGAAATAACCGTCGAGTATTCCCTGGCTCCGTGTCGTTCCCTTCCTAGGCCTCGCCGTCGTCCACTGCCCTGGTACTCTCGGCGCGGCCTGGTCAACGTGGTCAATGAATGACATCCATCGGAAGTGGACTATACGTGGAGAGGCTGATAGCTCGGTCCACGGCCGCACGCAAGGAAATGCCTCCTTATTACGGGCAAAATAATGATTCCTCCACCTGACATCTGGGACCCACCGAAAGGGCCTCTGTATTTCGCGAAAAAAAGTTACCGCCGCTGACAGCTCGGACCCACCAGCTATATCTTCGCACGCAAGGAAGTGCCTCCTTATTACGCCCAAAAAAAAGAATACTCCCCCTGCTAGCTGGGACCCAGTATAGTGGGCCTACTAACTTGACGGGGACGAAGGGCTTTGTCAACTTAGTCAATATGCACGATTCTAGCTCGACTAACCGTACGATGTCCATCCAACGGACGTAGTGCTTCTTCAACCTCTGGTCTTCTTGCTCCAGCCGCCCAAAGCAGCGCCGGTCGTGCCGCCTGCTCCTGCCTCCCGTGGCCGGCTGTGCTGCCGCGGAGGCCTCACCGCCCCCATACTACTCCCACCGCTGGCCAGGCCATCCCTCCACTCCACTCACCCACACCCCCTGTTATTTTGCGGCAACGGCAGCGCAGCCGAACCAGTGAACCCTCGTACTCCTCTCCGCGTGGGCATCCACTGCCACGTCTTCCCCGGCTCCGCGTCGTCCCCTTCCTAGGACTCACCGTTGTCCATTGCCGTAGTGCTCTAGGCGCGGCATGGTCAATGAGGTCAACGACTGAATTCCATCGGAAGATTACTGTATGTGGAGAGGCTGACAGCTGGGTCCACGGCAGCCACAAGGAAGTGCCTCCTTATTACGCGGAAAATAATTATTCCTCCACCTGACAGCAGGGACCCACCGGACGGGCCACCAGTATTTCGCAAAAAAAACGTTTGCCCCTGACTGCTGGGACCCACCCGACGGGCCACTGTATTTCGCGAAAAAAACGTTCCCCCTGATATCAGCTCGGACCCACCGGAAATGCCTCCTTATTACGCACAAAAAAATGAATACCCCCCAGCTAGCTGGGACCCACCTTGGTGGGAGGCTTACTTGTGGGCCTACTAAGTTGACGGGGACGGAGGGCTTTGTCAACTTAGTCAATATAAACGATTCTAGGTCCAGTGACCGTACGATGTCCATCCAACGGCCGTAGTGCTTCTTCAACCTCTGGTCTTCTTGCTCCAGCCACCCAAAGCAGCGCCAGTCGTGCCGCATGCTCCTGCCTCCCGTGGCCGGATGTGCTGCCGCGGAGGCCTTACCGCCACCTACTATTCCCACCGCTGGCCAGGCCCTACGGCGACGGCAGCGTCACACCGCAACCGAACCAGTGAAACCTCGTACTCCTCTCAGCGCGGGCTTCCACTGCCGCGTCTTCCCCGGCTCCCCGTCGTCCCCTTCCTAGGCCTTGCCGTCGTTCACCGCCCTGGTGCTCTCGGCGCGGCGTGGTCAACGTGGTCAAGGAACGATTTCCATCGGACGTGGACTGTATGTGGAGAGGCTGACAGCTGGGTCCTCGGCCGCAGCAAGGAAGTGCCTCCTTATTACGCGGAAAATAATTATTCCTCCACCTGACAGCGGGGACCCACCGGACGGGCCACCGTATTTTGCAAAAAAAAAACGTTTCCCGCCTGACTGCTGGGACCACCAGCTACACCTTCGCACGCAAGGAAGTGCGTCCGGGCAAGTAAAAAAACGATTCGCCCCTCTGACTGCTGGGACCCACCAGCTACATTTTCGCACGCAAGGAAGTGCCTGATAGTCGGGACCCACCTGGTCGAAGCGTACGTAGCATTGTCATTCTGGTCGCGAACGTGTACATACATACTGGTCGTTGTAGAGGCGCGCACGTGTCATAGTAGAGGCGCGAACGTAGCATGTACACGTACATACAACGGCGAGGGTGCAAGAAAGAAAATACGGCCATGTATGTGTATATATGGGCGGGGTCTCGAATGCCTAGTCGCGCATATGTACGGCGAGGGCTCGTGTTCATGGGGAGGCAACGAAATGCGTCGCGTTCATGGGGAGGCAGCGGAATGCGTCGTGTTCATCGGGAGGCAACGGAATGTGTCGTGTTCATGGGGATGCAACAGAATGCGTTGTGTTCATCGGGAGGCAACGGAACGCGTGGGAGCCAACCGGCTTGGACGGAACAGGCAATGGAAACAAGGCCTGGCGTACCGCACAACGGAGGAAACGGACCTCCTACGGTCGAAACGGGGGTCCTGTTGATCGGGAGAGGTGTGGCGTACTGCAAAACGGAGGAAACAGACCTCCTACGATCGAAAAGGGGTCCTGTTGATCGGGAGGGGTGTGGCGTACCGCAAAACGGACGAAACGGACTTGTGTTGGAGCGCTACAGTCGAAAAGGGGGTCCTGTTCATCGGGAGGGGT